>NC_071088.1:27528333-27889166 GCF_027358695.1 Spea bombifrons | reverse complement strand
ATTTACAGCAATTAGAGAGCTCTTAAGGAATGTTATTTAGATCTGCATTTATGCTTTCCTCACCTTACAGTTTATAGAATTATACAGGCCTGTTTTATTTATCCGAAAGCATATGCAAATGAACACAGTTTGATACATTGCTAGGGTCAGAAATGAACAGAAATTGTCTAGTGTAATACGGTCGTCTAATTGTAATTATTACGGTCAAATGCATGTTTACCATAGCGTTTTGCTAATGACTCAAACTGTTTGATCTTGGATACTGCTTGATAAAATAAACATGGAGGTCGACAAGCCTTTGATTTTTATACGTGTTCACTTTCTTGGCTGTATTTTTGGTGTAGCGAATAGCATGTGAAGAAAAAAGACAGTACATTGTTGAAAAGTGTACTGTGATGAGTAGGGCTGCAACTAACGATTATTTTAATAATCGATTAATCGGCCGATTATTTTTTCGATTAATCGATTAATCGGATAAAAAAAAACAATATGCAAATTTTTCGTTTATTTAAAAGAATTTAATGAACTGGATGTTAAAAAACAACTTAAAATTTACATTAACATTCTTATTTTGTTATGATGTAATAAAAAACAATATTTTCAAAGTACAAGAACCCAAACACAATATTTATGAAACAAAATAACCCCAAACATTCTGAAAAGAGGTGGACTATTACTGTTCAAGAAACTTTGCCCCAGCACTTTGCACTTTGCACCCAGCACTTTGCACCCAGCACTTTGCACCCAGCCCTGGCACTTTGCACCCAGCCCTGGCACTTTGCACCCAGCACTTTGCACCCAGCACTTTGCCCCAGCCCTGGCACTTTGCATCCAGCACTTTGCACCCAGCATTCAGCACTTTGCACCAGCACTTTGCACTTTGCACCCAGCCCTGGCACTTTGCACCCAGCACTTTGCACCCAGCCCTGGCACTTTGCACCCAGCACTGGCACTTTGCACCCAGCACTTTGCACTGTGCCCCTGCACCCAGTCTCTAACTCTGCCCTGCACCCAGCCCTGCCCCCACATTCTGCCCTGCCCCCACACTCACACTCTGCCCTGCACCCACTCTGCCCTGCACCCACACTCACACCCTGCCCTGCATCCCCACCCCCACTCTGCCCTGCACCCAGTCTCCCACTCTGCTCTGCACCCACACTCACACCCTGCATCCCCACCCCCAATCTGCCCTGCACCCAGTCTCCTGCCCTGCACCCCCCACCCCCACTCTGCCCTGCACCCAGTCTCCTGCCCTGCACCCCCCACCCCCACTCTGCCCTGCACCCCCACCCCCACTCTGCCCTGCACCCCCACCCCCACTCTGCCCTGCACCCACACTCACGAACCGCTCTGTGCGAATGGAGCCACTCGCACAGAGCGAACCGCTCTGTGCGAATGGAGCCACTCGCACAGAGCGAACCGCTCTGTGCGAATGGAGCCACTCGCACAGAGCGAACCGCTCTGTGCGAATGGAGCCACTCGCACAGAGCGAACCGCTCTGTGCGAATGGAGCCACTCGCACAGAGCGAACCGCTCTGTGCGAATGGAGCCACTCGCACAGAGCGAACCGCTCTGTGCGAATGGAGCCACTCGCACAGAGCGAACCGCTCTGTGCGAATGGAGCCACTCGCACAGAGCGAACCGCTCTGTGCGAGTGGAGCCACTCGCACAGAGCGAACCGCTCTGTGCGAGTGGCTCCATTCGCACAGAGCGATTCGCTCTGTGCGAGTGGCTCTGTGCGATCCGTGCACATAGACATGAAGAATACTTACCTCCGGAACGCGTCACATCCGTCACGTAGCTAAAAGAAGGCGGAGACTGCAGAGCGTGTAGCAGAAGCGGGGAACGCTCGCGGAGGTAAGTAAAAGGAGCCGAGTGCTCCAACAACGAATTGATCACTCGATTAATCGATAACGGAAATCGTTATCGATGATTTCCGTTATCGATTATTATCGATTTTATCGATTCGTTGTTTCAGCTCTAGTGATGAGTACTTTGATGGTGTGACGTAAGGATCTGTCTCTACAGTCCCAGTATCAGAGTAATGTACTGAATAACTTCCCATTTTTTCACTGTTGAGTGCATACAATGTTAGGGGCATAGGACAGTTTAAAAGCACGGGGATCTTGACATATGTTTCTTCCATGTCTGCGTATGTTCTGTCAGTTTAAGGCCACTCTCAACCCCCTTTAATCAACCTTCAAACTTTTAAAAATTGGGTCCCAATAGGTTTTGTAGCGAGGCGGCTCAAATGTAAAACAGGTAGTAAGTGACGCCGCGTTACTATTGATATTCGATTGGTGCCAGGGTAGGTTATCCAGAGCTCGACACAGATTTAAGGTCTGTGTTAATATAACAATCTCCCATGTTTAGATTTAATATTGTTTAAAACAAAGATTCATAAATATATGAAAGTGTGTATGTATATAATATATATATGTGTATATATATGTATGTATGTGTGTGTGTATATATATATATATATATATATATATATATATGACATTAAACATGGAAATAGGTGTGAGTATGTTTTAATTTAGTTTTTTTATTTGCACTGGTCTGAATTTTTGAACTTATTTTGAAAGCATGAAAAATATTGCAACATGCTTTGAATGTTCAACATGGCATGAGATGCATGCTTGACCATCACAGTTTCTTGCTTAAATGCTACATGCTATTTTCATTTTGTATACAAAATTACTGTATTATGAAAACGGTATTACTCTACATTGCTTCATGTGCTCACGTAACACACGGCTGGGTGCACAATAAATTGCTTGAAATTGTGTGCACTGTAGCTTTAAAGGCCATAACGTGTTGACATGAAATGGCTTTTACACCATGTTGTGTATTTTTAGAGAGATGTAATGTTACATAATGTTATAAATGTTCTCCCTATAACATAGTAGGATTGTGTAAAATACAATTTAATTGAGATTGCTAGCATGTTTGCTATGTTTTGCATCAAACACGTAACAAATTGTGCAAATGTAACTTATTTCTAACTTAAATATACATTTTAAAAATTGAAATCCCAAGGGCTTCTCAAATTTTCTTTAAATGAATTTAAATTTTATTGTGGTTTAAAAGTATGTCAAGTAATCTACTCTAGAAAGCAATGTTAGCCGTATCTGCATACCTGAGAACTCTCTGGGTTTGACCCGGAGTCTCTGGGTGAAGTGCTGCTTCCCCGGGTCTCAGGTCCGTCTTATATTAAAGATGAAATTTGCAAAAATATACTGAATGTTGAATTCCTTATTGCTGATCTTCTTTTCAGCTTTATTTTGCATAAAATTGAGTTAGTATTGTTACCTAGTTGGTGTCAAAAATGAAAATGACCCGGTTTGCTTTTCACAAGTCACTCCACCTGCATCCCAGCCACTCTCCCAATACCTATTACATTTCTGGTATCCAATTAAGATATTTTTCTGTGGCTAATGTTACATAAAAGGGGGGCCAAGGCAATAATAACAGAATAAAATAAAGAATACCCTTTTGCCAACTATCTCGGGTTCCCTGATGTAAAGTAGTTCTAAACTTGCAAGCCAAATGTCTCTAAATCACTGATTGCCAAACATAAATGAACAAGCTAAAAACATAAAGACGATAGATCTCCATTAAATAGCCCCCTCCCAACACTTTTTTTTTATGTTTCAGTTCTCATATTCAAACCGAAATTTTGTAATGATCATGCAATCATAGAACATATCAATGGAGGACATTTGCATTTCCTGAATCTGCCTACACCTGCCAATTATAGATACAGCGATCATCCATATCACCTCTTTTATTCCCCCTTTCTTTATCAAAGGGGGGATCATTACTTTATGACTACAATGCCTCAATTTTATTGTAATAATTTTGCTGGTTACCAGGTGGGGTGGCAGTTGAAAAATTTGGTGAATGCACTACGAGAGGACCCGAGTGGTGTTATCTTAACTTTGAAAAAGCGACCTCAGAGCATGCTAACCTCAGCTCCAGCTTTACTGAAAAATATGAGATGGAAGCCTCTTGCTCTGCAGGTAATAAAAGCTTAACCATAAGTCATACGCCATCATTTTAGCCATAGGTGGTCTCTGCAATGCTTAAAATGTGCCTCATCTCAGCAGCATACAGTCTAAATGTGACTTTCAAGGTCACTTGTATGGCAAACTGGGCAGCCGTGCCACACTCGGACAACTTGTGTAGTATTTAGCTGATTTCCTAAATTGGATAGCCAGAGATACTATACCTTCGAATAAATAGGAAATAAGCATGCATTTAATTACTGGATTACTAGATAATTATATATATAAAAAAATACTAATATAATAAATCTACATGTTCTACAAACGAATTGTGGCAAAAATCTGAAGTGCTGCTGCATGAGAGGTCCACATTAATAAACAGAATAGCAAGTATGACATTTTCAATAGATTTTAATTATACATTTATTCTAGTAGTTTGCATATTTCGCCAAACTATAATTGAATCATAATGAGTGTCCTCTTATTTTTTTAGTGGTATGATGATGAAATGAAAACTTATTCCTGGACACGTTTATCAGTAAGCATCTCAAGTTACTAGCTTTTTAGTGAAGCATGAAAGCGATTTTGAATTGTTTCTTTTACTTTTTAATGTTAACCTTGCTTTTTTGTTGGTTGAAAAACTGCACTGTGGTAGCAATTTTAGTCCTGGCCAGAATTAATAATGGCCATACTTGAGTTCAGGTGATAGAACTGTTCGTCCTTAAGAACGTTTTTCTTTAGTCTTGTTTATTGCTGACCCATAGACGTTTGAAAGCTATCTTCTACGTTCATTCTGCTTTTCCATCTCTTGTATGAAAACAATACATATTTAGCAGTTTGGTTTTGTATTTGATTGATTGCTAAATAATGAAGTGTCAGTGTAAACCTTAATTTCAAAACTGACTTTGTACTTAGTTATTGATTATAATTGCAAGCAGTACTAGGTACCCCCCAGGAATAATAGGTAAGTGGCACTCAAGTTCGCTCCCATCAAATATTTTGTAAACGTGTAATTTTAAAGCTTATGATGAAGCACCTAGCGCAAAGCGGTTTATGCTTTTCTCAATCCATAACAGCAAAGTTTACAGAATGTATTAGATGGCAGTGAACTTGAGTGCCGCTTACCTATATTCCTGGTGTGTACTTGCTTGGAGGGTCTGGATCTGGCCCCTGGAGAGCTGCAGAGCACCAACTTTCTTTCTTTGAGGAGTAAGAGACTTATTGCGAGTAAAGACGCATGGCTTTTGAAAGTTTAAGCAGTACCGGGTACTAGACGTTGCCTTTTAATTGAAAAATCTGTCTTGGTATTTGCTCCACTGGAAATTTCATATGAGCAAGAGGGAAAAATGAATTGAACATAAACCTCAGACGTAGCTTTGTTGATCCGTCATATACTCTGGCTAAAGTTAAAAAAAAAAAAAAAAAAAAAAAAAAAAAAAAATATATATATATGTGTGTGTTGCTTTTCCTACTAGGATGTCAGTAGGAGATATGGTGATGATGTCATGTCCCACATAATGCTGCACTGTAGACATTTTTGCATTGAAAAGTGCTCGGTGTAGAGTCCCGGCTGAAACAGCAGGTCATTAGCCTCTACTGTTGTGTAAAAAAACATTTGCCTAATGTCTGGATTTTTCTGCATTTTTGCCTATTTTTACATTCGTTTTGTAGTAACGTACAGAAAAAGTATGAACGATAAAACAGAACTGATTTAGACTAGTGCTTCCCGATATATATTTGACTGCCTATGGTCCTTGCTATCAGATTGAAGCTAACAGAATGCAAGGATTCAGAGACTGCAGTTGTTTAGAAAGGGTTAAACTTGCATTTATAAGGCACTGGTTTCCACTAAACCTTTTGTCAGAGCCACAAGGAGAGGTCAAGCTTTCCAGGAGGGGGTGTTCTGCCAAACTCTGTTTAAGAACTCCAGAACATACATTTGCTTTGTCTAGAGTTTGCCTAAAAGCCCATAGATGCAACTCAAGAGTTCTGAAGAGTCAAAGTGGAAGCTTTTGGGTAACATGGGTTATATCTAGTGAAAAAACAAATACAGCATTCCACATTATGAACCAGGACAAGCACAGTGATGTCAGAGACTTTGGTGCACCAGACCCTGAACATTGTCATTATTGATAGAATCATTGTTTTTATTTTGTAATAGAGAATTCTTCAGGAGAATATCTGGCCATAAACTGAGGAGCAATTGGGTCTTGCAGCATGACTTGAAAAACACATAGGCAAGTTTTTATAAGAATGGTCAATGGACAAGAAATTTAAGGTTCAGGAATCAAAATCCAGATCTGAACGTCACTGAGGAGTGAAAACAAGTATTTCATGCTTAAAAATGTCACAAAGCAGAAAATCATACCACAACTGTAATGTCTGTTGTTTGGTATGTCCTGACCATATTTTAAAAATTAGCAACTTTTGTGTTCCGAAGCCTGAAAATGTTACATCCTGAGTAAAGTCATTTTTCTGTGTTAAATCTATTTCTTCCGAGGGTACCTTTTCTTTGAAAATCATTAATAGGACGTTTAAAAATTCGACATGTAAAGTACCGGTATTATGTGATATAACCCCATTGTATAGAGATGCCTGAAAAAAATAATAATAATAAAAAAATATAAATATATATATATATATATATATATAAAATTCATTTCCCTCTAAATGAAATCATCTTGCTTAGTGGTGTTAACATACCACATTGTGTTTAGGGTAACTTTGAAATGGCTCTGTTCGTTAAACCCCATGAGTGGCAAACTTATGTTGCTGGGGTTGAAACCTGTTTTTGCAGAAAAGTTGTCTTGAAGTTTATTTTACCACAATATTCCTTTCCTATCAGCACATCAATAAATGTGAAGGTATTTAGTGTCCCAAGCATAGTCGATATGTAATCTCTGTTCTTGACCCTCCAGCTAACATACAGGTTAATAATGGAGTTTTTTTTATTTAATAAATATTACATTTAAAATGTTAATTGTTGGCTTTTATTGCCAATGGCTGATTAAAATAACCCATAGCTATCAGAGTGAATTCATCTTATAAGATTTATGTACCTGAACTTGCTTAGTCTGTATGTATTATTGATCACGTTGCTGATTGCTGCTGACCAGAAGTGCAGTAAATAGAAGACACTTGTCTTTATGGTGGATTAATTAACCCACCGGGACTTAGCTTTTCATTGTAAAACCAACACCCTTCCCCACTAATTTTATTATATTAGCAAGTCTGCTGACAATAAATGGGTAATGTTCTAAGTCATGCCAAGTATGGTGCCTTGCCTGGTCTAACCTTTGTCATTTAAGAGCGCACTCGAAAGGGAAAAATTAGAAAATACGAAAAAAAAACCAGATCACTGTTGTAAGATGGGAAACTATTGACTTCACGGATTTTAACTTGACTAAATTCAAAATAGATTGGAGTTATAATATTTGTTTAAAAATTAGGAACAATTTCAACTATTTCCTGTACCAAAAGTCACTTATTTTGTCTAACTGGCCCTGTCGGCATATATATGTCTCTCCCGGTCTATTCCGGAGACTCCAGGTGAAGCGCATCTTCTCTGGCTCTCCAGGTCACTAAATCTCCAGCAAACCTCTATTCATTGCACGATATGAGGTTTGTAAATATGTGTAAATTGCCCAGTCCTGTGACTCGGTAATTGCTTGCGTATGTTTGCATTGACTGCTTTTGCCGATGATGCTATCAGGATGTGCTGCATTGCAGTACATTGCATGCTTTGTGTATACTGCAATAAACTTAACTCAAAAAACAAACAAACAAACCAACAAGCCTTAAAAAAGTAGTTCTATTAGCGTGGCAGCTTGCCGAAGCAATTGTTCGTTTCCTGCTTCCATGCCAGAATCAGACACTGTGACATGACAGGTGCTACTCATCATTACATTTAGTAAAAACAGTCAATAAGCCCTTGTGGGACCACCACCTTCAGCCAGAAAGATAGTGATTGGAGCCGCAACCCAAACAAGTGAGTGCATTAAAGGTACAGAAAAGGTATTGTGTGTATTTTCGACCTACATTGGGTTTCTTTTGTATAATTATAGCAAATCACCCCTCTAATCTCATGTATGCCAGTTTGTGATATGCTTTACTGTTACCCATATGGACTTTGTGTGCAATATGCATATATGCTCAACTGCATAGATTAAATGGATTTATTATGGTGGAGTCAGAAAAATATTTACTTAGTTTATTCAGTACTTTACACAAAGATTTATTCGCTGATGCGGGAGTTAACTATGTGCTTTCAACTTACTTTACTATACATTATGAGGAGCCAACTCCACCGAGCTTCCTGCTGCAGGAAGAGCTTGGCGTTAGAAGTAAATGAGTGAGATTTCTTTAATTGAAATATACATTATACAGGACCAGCTCAGCCCTTTTGACTTGAGAGACTTGATAGTAGTGGCTCTTCATGATGTATAGTGAGGTGTGGAAGTTGAAGGTCAATCTTGAAGGCAGATTCTCATGGCAACTGTCCTTTTAGCAAAAAAAACCTTGAGTTGTGCCTCCCTTTTCTCTCATACATGAATGCCTTTGCAAGTTCTACAGGGACAAGGATGTAAAGTAAGTGTAAAAGGAATCATGCTCATACCTGGGATCCCTTTTTGGGCTGCGGGTAGGCAGTCCTCTGACAATGGCAGGTGGTCCACTAATGTCAGCGGGGGACCCACTGAAAGCTGCTCTTTTTTTAGGAGAAGCGCGCCGGGAGTGGTGGTCTGCTGCAATGACGCTTCCACAACATGGAGTTTCTCTGTGGTGAACCGCAGAAGCATGTTTCACCCCGAGTCTCCGGGCGATACTCTTAGAGAGGTCCCCGGTATGAGTATGCGTATAATCAAAAGTACTACCATTAGTTATACCTCTCCCCTGGGTATGCACAGTAGCGCAAAACAGAAATACATTTACTGAGATTGTATATAATTATATAACGCTATATACACACATTTCAAGAGGCTCTGATTACCTTTTTATTAGGAAGCAAGGAACTTGCTTGGGATACAGTCCTACTACACATTGCGTTCTCCATACTATGCAATAATTCATGCAAAGATTTAAAAAAAAAAAATGTAAGGGCAATTTTTAAGGCACAAACTAAATAACAGAATAAGGATATTTTCTACAAGCACTGAAGTTCATGGGCTTGAAACACCATCAGGTAGTCTTTCATAAAAATATTGTTTTGTACACCATCTTAAAAGATAATATACGTCTTCTGTATTCATGGTTTTTAAAGCAACACCCAAAGATAATGAACAATTGTTTGATTTTTTTTCTTCATATTTTAAGCAAAGTTCAAATTCTTCAATTACGTATATTTTATGGACATTACAATTGGGTGGTCTTCCGATGACTTCATGCTGGCTGGAGCTTGTGCATTTTTAACATTTTCCTTTTTGAATTGGACACTGTGGTCTTTTATCCAAAAACAAAGTTCCCTTTAGATGAAAACCCTGTTCTTTGATACAAAAATGCATAGTGTGATTGTAAAATATGTGCAGATAGATTTATTGTGGATGTGTGGATGTATTGTACATGTGTACACGTGTGTTTGTTTAAGGAAATCATTTCTTATTTTGGTAATTAGTGTATTTGTGTATGCGATAGGATGGCATATAAGTCTGTGGTTCACCTCTGCAGACTTATTTATCTATATTAAGGATTTTTTGGTTATTATAAATGTACATAGGGCTGGATTTTTCATAAGACAGACTAGGCTGTTGTGTTTTTCTTCTCTGCTGAGCTTCGGTAGTCTCTAAGGACACAGAATGATTAGGGAGGAGGAATGTTCAATATCACCATGTGTAGGTGATCAACCTGGAGCTCAGATCCATTTAAATGTCTGGGCTCCTGCTACATTATATTTGTCATACAAGAACATTTTGCCCCAGGTGTCAGTAAGCGGCATACTTTACTTTATAGTGTCTCTAAGGAACCCAAAATTCTCTACCCCTCTTTCCGTCCCAGTGTTGTCTTTTCGAGAAGCCCAGAATGGCTGTTGGGTATGAGTGTATCACAGTGTTCTCACTCTCCAGCACTTTACATCGCAAACAGCTTAAATAAAAACACATTCTTCTACTGCATGGGTTTGACTTTGAGAGCTTTAGCAAGCCTTGGAAATCTGGATGCCGTCTGAACGAGTGAGATCTCTTTTGCATTCCTACAGGTTTTCCCTTATGTTTCCCTCTAGACTAAATTAAAACAAATGCAGCGCAGGCAATAGTCTATAATTCTTTTATCTGCGTCCTTCCCGTTAAACTGCTGCTAGTGGCTTTCTGATGTGCATTTTAAAAAAGAAATTCCTACATGATTATGCTTTTCAGAGAGATATAGACTTAATTTTACATTAAATGAAGTGGAAAGGATATGTTAGTGCATAATTTATCAAACTGCAGACAGAGAATGATGGTAAATCTTCTTTAGATGTTGTGTTTACAAATGTTACTGTCTTTTAAGCCATTTACTGCTCATTTTCAGATTTTTCTTTTTTGTAACATACCCTAGTCCTAACATGGAGTTACAGCCCCACCACCACCACCTGTTTACTGCTATAACAGCCTCCACTCTTCTTGTGGGAGGTTTTGTGCCCATTCAACCAAAACAGCACTGCAGGCAGTGATGTTGGACGAGAAGGCCTGGCTTGCAGTCAGCATTCAAGTTCATTCCAAAGGTGTAGGATGGGGTTGAGGTCAGGGCTCCGTGAGGCCACTCAAGTTCCTCCATAGCAAACTCCTCAAGCCATGTCTTTACGGAGCTTTATGCTGGAACAGGAAAGTGCCTTCCTAAAAAATGGTGCCACCCAGTTGGAAGCATTACCCTTCCCTGGAACTAAGAGACCCAAACCCTGAAAAACATCCCCAGACAATAATGGGTAGCATTCTCCTGGCATCCGCCAAACCCAGATTCGTCCATCAGACTTCCAGATAGTGAAGTGTGATTAGTCACTCCAGAGAATAGTTTCCACTCGACACTTGCCATTGTGGAAGGTAATCTTTGATTTGAGAGCAGCTTCTCAGCCATGGACACTTAATGCTTTATGTTGCTTCCAGAGGCAGTTTGGAACTCTGCGGTGAGCGAACAGGGTTTTTTTGCCACACGCTCTAGGGCATGGCAGCCTTGCCCTGTGAGTGTGCGTGGTCTTGGGCTTTGTGACTGAGCTGTTGTTGCTCATAGACAATTTCCTTTAACAGTAATAGCACTTACAGTGGATCAGGGCAGATCTAGCAGGGTAGAAATTGCACAAACGGACTTGGTAAACAGGGCATCCTATAACAGTGCCATGATAAAAAGTCCCTGAGCTCTTCAGTACGACCCATTCTATGGAGACAGCTGTCGATGTTTTTGATTTTATACACCTGTTAGCAATGACTTAAAAATATCAACTTAATGATTAGGAGAGAAGACCACACGCTTTTGGTCATATGGTCTATGTGTATGTGTGTGGGTGCATCTTCAAAGTCCATATACGAGTCAAAATACATGTCCATTTACAAAAAGGTAAAAGCGCACACTAATGTTTTTTGCTGAGTTTCAAGAAAGTTTAACCTCTAGTGGGTATCATAACACAAACCCAATGTTTCATCCCCTGTCTGGGGCTCTTTGATCATAAATCCGTACACCTAGGCTAAGCAAAGGAGAGGTGGATGTGTGCAGAGGTTTGTTGGTAAATAAAATTGGGTGTGACATTGTATATTTGCTTCAGATTATACACTAAATGGTACCTAGCATATCCGTTATTCTTTCTCCATTGGAAGATTAGCGACAGTAGGCATGTGCCTTGGTGCCCAGAGCACTAATGGCCAATCTGCCGATGCTCTGCCACCGGCTAAATATCAGTAGCTGTACTGTGCCGGCTACGGTAGCCAGAATGCTACCCTGTAGAGTAGCAGCTCTCACCGGGTGGGAACAGAAGAGGAGCCACAAGGTTAAGGAGGTTTGTGTGTGCCCATTGGCCCCAAAGGGTCTCAGTCTCTTCCACAGTTGACCGCAATATATAAGTGTTTGTTGCCAGTACATAGTAAAGATGAATATGTAGTTAGGCAGCCACCTGCACAGCCCGTTATTTAATTATATGGATGCCTAGCTAGGGATAGCATGGTCCACTTAAATTTCAGAAATAAAAAGGTTTTGTTCTATGGCACTGTGGGTTGCGTAACATACAGACTTAGCATGTGGCGAGAACAAATAGGTAGTACAGTTTTCTTCAGATAGAGCTGTTCAGGACAAAGAAATACCGTATTGGCTCGGATATAGGCCGCCCCCGTATATAGGCCGCACCCTAAAAGTTTGGTGCTTTTTTTAAAGAAAAAGTTTTTTTTCTTTAAAAAAGCACCAAAAAAAACATGCTGCCACTCTGTCCCCCCCCCGAGATATGCTGCCACTGTCCTCCCTCCCCGAGATACGCTGCCGCTGTCCTCCCTCCCCGCGATACGCTGCCGCTGTCCTCCCTCCCCGAGATCCGCTGCCGCTGTCCTCCCTCCCCGAGATCCGCCGCCGCTGTCCTCCCTCCCCGAGATCCGCTGCCGCTGTCCTCCCTCCCCGCGATACGCTGCCGCTGTCCTCCCTCCCCGCGATACGCTGCCGCTGTCGCTGTCCTCCTCTGCCCCCCCCCTCCTCGACTTACCGGAGCAGACTCCCGGGTGTCTTGCGGGGCCGGCGAGGGACATCTACGCAATACGCGTATGCAACTTCCGGTACCGGAAGTTGCATGCGCGTATTGCGTAAATGTCTCCCGCCGGCCCCGCAAGACACCCGGGAGTCTGCTCCGGTAAGTCGGGGGTGGGCAGAGGTAAGTGCTGGCAGGGGAGGCTGTCTGAGCGTATCGGGGAGAAGGATGCAGGTCCCCTGCACCGCTGCGGGGGATCTGTATCTTAACCCCGCTGCCTGCCCGGCGCCCGGGACTGCATGTCCCGGGCGTCGGGCGCTAGAGCCCGAATATAGGCCGCACCCCCACTTTAAAAACTTAAAGTGGGGGAAAAAAGTGCGGCCTATATTCGAGCCAATACGGTAAGTACAACGTCTCAGCAGTTGACCTAACGAAGGTCAGATGTGACAGGAGTTAATTATTTGTTCAGTGTCAAGCCGTTGTGTTAATTGTTACAACAGGAGTTTGAAATGTGTTCTTGCGTTTCTTGCAACTCCAGTTGACTGACAGTATTCACAGCTCAGTGTTCCATTTTTGCCATCCTGTTCATTGTGCTCAGAAACCTCAGGTAATTAGTCAACAGCTGCCACGTCCTCAGAAATAGGAAATTATTCTGCTTGCGCCTTTGCCCAAGTGATGGCAAAATTGGGAACAAAGGGCTGTGTTTGCCAAAAAGCTTTATTAAGCTTATAGCACTGAGAGGTCCTTGGGTGCTAAATTGTCAATTACTAAATTATCTGATTCAGAAAATATGTAAATTGGTTGATATTGCTCTACTGTTACTTTTGAAATGGTAATAGTAATACCAGAACTGAACTGGCCATCTGGCACACTGGGCAGACGGGTGATAGCGTCTCCCTAGTTCCAACCCTGTGTCTATATATTGTGTACTATTACTAACGTGGGTTGCTTGTGCAATCTGCTTGTTTGGAGAACTACATCTGTTGGAGAAAATTGGGGGGCTTTCAAGAATTTTCTTTAGATTGTATTACTTATTGACCAGGCATTCACTAAGGCATAAATATTAGGCATTCTGTCACACTGTTTGGTCAAATGTTGCTTAGCCTGCCACTACATCAAAGCACCCCAAGTTTGGCGAGTCTATATAATTTTTCATTGCTAGATTATTTAGCAAGGAGCTGAATCAGTGGGGCTGCACTATATTTAACCTAAATGAGACTCAAGTAATTTAAGGCCTTCCCTGGACACTATTAATGAGGCACCTGCATGGTAGATGGGGTGCTTAACCCTATGCTTTGGTCAGAACCTGCAAATATGCATAACAAAAGATATATACAAAATAGGAGTGCGCACAATTTTTAATATGCATTCCTCAAAATGAATACATGTCCTAGAAGTTGCAGCTGCCCTCCTTAACTTTGGTCCAACATTTCCAGCTGCTGATTACACTCCCGTTAAAATCAATAGAAGCGCTTGCTACGCATGTCCCTTTAAACTAGTGTGCCTTTAAACTAGATATCTGTGAATAACTTATCTTGCAGTAAAATAACTATTTATATTATAAGTGTAAGTTGTTTATAGGGTTTTCTCAGAACAGTTTGCCCAGCCTCCCAAAGGAAAAGTATGTACTGACTACGGGCACTCAAAGGGTTAAAAAAAAAAAAAACCCAGCTGTGGCCACCAACACCCTTGACATAAATGGGTGCTACAGGAAACCAACCCTGAGTAGCTCCCAGGTATGGTTCCCAGGAGTCGTGTAGGCACTGAAGATATGTACCGATGGGGATGTCCTTTCCTGGCTCTTAGAAAGAAAAATGTGTGACTCCAAAATATCCTATAAAATTTCCTAAGCTGATCATTGTAGCTTGGGTAAGATCTTACTGTGTTCTGCAATGGAGAATACACCAAGCGAGGTGTATTTCAATGACATGATGGGTGGAATTCTTTGTATAATGCTGCTTTACGTATTCTATCTCGTAGCCCCTTATTCCGAGAAGTCCCACAAGCAGCGTTGCTACACCTTCGAGCACAATCAGCACACCTACTAAAAGAGACAGCTCCGCTCTGCAGGACCTCTTCATACCCCCACCCCCTGCTGAGCCCTACACACCCAGGTACGGCTGAATTCAAAACTATTAACATTGCTCCAATCTCATGTGTATATACATTAATGTAAATGTACCGTGTTTTTACAGCGCTTTGATTTTTTTTTTTAATTATGGAAAGCATCTTTTAAAGAATTCTACATATGGCGTTATAGTATTAGTGTGAGCTTACTGTATTTCAGTTTAGAGTCGCCTCTCATGGGGCGCCTTGGTATGCCGGGTACGCTTTGGCCAAGACACGAGATCTAAGGCTTTATGTTTAAAGTATGCATTTGTAGGTTTGGATCCGAGTCCTAATCATTTGTCTATGAAAATGTCTTGTTTCCAGGTACATGAACATCCTAATCTAGGTACATACCTTTTTAAAATGAACAGTTAATTCATAAGATTATGTTGGAAGGTCATCAATCATAAAGAAGCATCAGGAAAACATGCGAAAATGATGTCATCTAATTTTTTGCTAAATTTGCAATGTATATGAATTATTCAGTGACTTTCGCACATTTGCAGAAATAGCAAATTAAATGCTTTGCAAATATTTTATTATTAGCTGCGTTGACTGACACAATGGCTGTCGGTTATTGTTACCTCTATTTTAATATTCTGTTTTGTATGCTTGTTTGCTCAAGGGACGAGAAGGGAAACTTGCCTTGTGATGATGTAAGCCGGCATGTTGTGGGAAAACCAGTCTCTAAGGGGTCAGAGTCGCCAAACTCATTTCTGGACCAAGAATATAGAAAACACTTCAACGTAGTAGAAGAGGATGCAGTCCTTTACTGCTATGAATACGACAAAGGAAGGAGCAGCATACAAGGTCGGAGAGAAAGCACACCGTCATACGGTATTCTCTTTTCTTAAATGGCTTGGGCCTAGGCACGCGTGTGCGTATTTTACAAACTACATGTACAGGAAAATCAACTGATGGAATTCTTAGGTATTTACATGTCCCGAGTCTTCTACCGAAATTTTCTGGCCGGTTTCATGCCATCAACCCAAATCCCACTCCTAGCCTATGCACATTGGAAAGGAGGCGTTTTAATAAAAACAATACTTTTAATAATTTACTAAGAATGTTAAAATACAGCCATGCTAAACCCACCCTGGTTTTTCGGTTAATGCAGTCAGGGTAATAGTTTATCGGGACTTCTCTTTCTGTCCTGTGTCTAATTGATGCCTAGGCAGCTGTTTATCTAGATAAGATAAGCACATGCTCTTACAATAGACATACCTTTCCACGTTTAAAATAAGGAGGGACAATATCATACATTAGTATTCTACAACACCGAGATACGCTCATACCTAACAAACCTAGAAAACCTGCCAAAAATCATGTTTTTATTTTGGCTTACTTTTACATTTATGGTATTCTTAATTTAAAAATTGGAACTTTTTTCGAAAGAACACAGTCTTTAATTAATTTAAATTGGTGTTGTTCTGTCTCATTTTGTGATATCTTTTAAATTAACCACCAAAACCGCAATTAACACCTCCATGTTCTAAAAGAATATCACCCAGACGTTTTGGCAGCATGGGTGTTTCAGAGACTGGCACGGTTCTCATTTGCCAGTGACAAAGTGATTTTTAGAAAATGTTTCCTGGAAATTGTTCATTTTAATGTGGGCATATTATCCCCAAAAGATTGTTTGTCAGAACCTTATGTGATCTATTATAATAATCCCTGCAAAATGTCTTATTTATTTGAATTTTTCTAACCCTAGGTAAACTGCGCCCAATCTCGATGCCTGTCGAGTATAACTGGGTCGGGGACTATGAAGATCCCAACAAAATGAAGAGGGACAGTCGAAGAGGTTGGTGAAGAATCTGACGAATTGAGGGAAATACGCGTACTGTTAAATATACAAACTTATTCTGTTGCTATAGTGAAAATAATGCATTTATTAGCTTGTTTACTCTGACGCTAGGTTTCCTTATGTTAAGAGTGAACCTAGCGTCAGAGTAAACAAGCTAATAAAGACATTGCCTTTGTAAATACCTGCACTGTTACTTTTTAGACTTTTCAGCAAATCTGTTTCGTTATGAATTAGCCAAAAACATAAGCATTTCGCTGATTTCAAAAAATCCAGAATGAAACAGGTTATAAAAACATTAACAAGAAACTATTTCTATTTTGTTTTCGTGTGTGCGGTCTGCATATTATGCTGTGTTTAGTAATTGCAGTAGTCCAAAAGTAGCTGATCAGGCTTTCTGAAGATCTTTTCTTGCTCAATCAGAATTTCTTTCACTTACCTAGTCTATATACATTATACAATACTGGAACAAACATTTTTATAAAGATGTATTTGGACTGCAGTATTGTTAAATGTATTAGAAGTTGATTTATTTATTCTCAGGATCTATTAGAAGGGCTTCTGTTTCTGTGAGTGCTTTTTAGAGAAGGGTTCTCTCCTTGGTTCTGCAACGAGGAACCCTCACTTTCACCCAGTCTTGAGGAGACCATACTGATCACAGGCATGGTATATTTTGGTGACATGCTGTTTGCTGTGAAGGGCAGATATCTATGATTTTTGCGCAATGTGCTTAGACAATCCCCCGTGCCGGCACTCCCCCCATGGGAAGTGCTGGCAGGGGAGGCTGTCTGAGCGAATCGGAGAGTAGGATGCAGGTCCCCTGCAGTGCTGCAGGGGAGGCTGTATCCTTGCCCGGCGCCTGGGCGATACGAATTGTGCATTCCTGTGCTAAACCCCGAATATAGGCCCCACCCCCACTTTAAAGTGGGGGAAAAAAAGTGCGGCCTATATTCGGGCAAATACGGTATTAAAGATATGTTCTTTGTCCTGGAGTTGGACCAAAATTTAATTCCTTTCCACAACAGTACAAATCATAATAGACCCATTAACAGATTTTTTTATTTGGTTATATCAAAGTCATGTGATGTATTGCCCTTTCTTTTTTTTTCTACTTTGCTCAGAAAGTTCACTGCTCCGATACATGAGCAATGACAAAATTATCCAAGAGGAATATATGTTACAACAGAGAAGTACTAAAAAGGAAACTGGGAAAAAATCAAAAAAGAAAGGGGACAAGAACACCAGTCCCAGCCATTACGCTCTGCTTCCTGGAGCTCAGATGGATTCACTGCGTCAGGAAGCGATCAGTCCGTCGGTGTCAGACGCGGCCTCTTACCATGTGAGTAAAAAAGTGAGAATTGGCTCTTGAGGGTCAACAAATCTGTTGAGTGACACACACACTGTCCAGGCTCTTGTGCCATATCTTATTATCAAAATTACATTATTATTACTAATTTTATAAAATAAATAATATTAATGCCTAAGATTCAAGGGCACACCAGCATTTAAAACTATATTGGGATATTATTTAGTTAGAAAGTTAATTGTTTGCCTTATAAATATTAAAACTATTACTGCCCTCAAGGGCAGAGCTATACATCTCCAAGAGTGTTCTCTGTCCTGAAATGTTTGTTCACAAACGGCGCACTCTTTAATGTAATGCTCAGGGACCTGTGCAGTGTTTACAACTAATATGGAAATGCAAGGATGTTCAGCATGAATATCGTCAACTAGTTTAAGCGATAAATATTGAGAAGTGTTCACAGCTAAAAAAAATAAGTAACTGCAAGATGATGATTTGTGGATCTTAAGAAATGTGAAACGTAATTAGCATTCTGACTTTAAGATTGTGATTTACAGAGTGCTTTGAGACATCATTTCTTAATTTGTTGACATAGCAGTAGGTGTTTCAAGCTGTTGGAATTATTTACAACTTTTTTTTTGTTTAGCATATTGCGGGGAATATAAAATAGAGACCTGATTATTATGTTTTATTTTGCTTATCTATGCCCACCAGACCTGGACTGGCTATTTAGCATACCGAGCAAATGCCTGGTGGGCCTATAGCAGATACTTACCCAGTCCCAGCAGAAGATCAGGTGCTGTTGTGTGGGACCACCATATGAATATGCCCGGCTGCCCAGGGCCGGCCCAAGACTTAATGCCGCCTGGGGCGAAGTTTAAACTTCGCCGACGCCATTATCTACCCTAACCCCCACCCCCCCACCCCGGTACTTACCTTTAAACAGTCCTGCGGCGAGTCTCCCTGCTCTGCCACGGTGCCGGCTTGTAATGCTGAGCGCCGTAAATTGACGTCACTTCCGGCGCTCAGCATTACAAGCCGGCACCGTGGCAGAGCACGGAGACTCGCCGCAAAGGAGAGAGGGGCACCGAGCGGGTAAGCGAAAACCACTCGGCGCCCCTCTCTCTCCTCCGCTTAAAAAAAAAAGTGCTTGGGGCGGCAAAGTGCCGCCCCTTCAAAAGTGCCGTCTGGGGCAATTGCCCCAGTCGGCTCCATTGTAGGGCCGGCCCTGCGGCTGACCACTACGTGATACTAAAATTGTAATGTGTGGCCAGGCTTATCCACCTGGCGGCTGATGGCCTTAAAGTTTCACGGCCGCAAAGCCATCCCGTGGGCCAGTGGCCCTGATTCCCACAATATTCACAATTTGTTAGACCATATCATTAACGTTTCACTCCATTTAGTAGTATTTAACCTATGAGCACAGCATATAAATTTGATGGTGCTGTCCGTATGCATTGTGTTAAATTATAAGGTGCTCGTTGTGATTTAAAATGAGAAGACTCTTTATAAATATTGGGCCTACACGATGCATACGTCAAAAAGAATAGTTCCACGTTTAAACGTGAACTAGATGCATTGTGGGTACACATACATATGTGCCTACAGCCTACTTGCCAAGCATGGATCCAAAAGATAAAAAGAAATGTCTTTTTGTATCCATTATATTTTCTAGCAATTTGACTGTGACAAAAACGCATTAAAGAAATGTTCTTAATGTAGAGCTGAGATTTCACCTTGAGTGTTCATGTGAATGAACAATTAATGGCATACCATTATTCTTGATTTATATAATTCATACACTTTATCTTTTCACTTTTCCTGCTTTGTGCTTTCTTTTTGGGTATGCTATAAGGTTTGCATAACACAATACATGCTGTGAAATAAGTTTGTTATTAAAGGGAAGTTTTCAGCTTTACAGAGACATAATTATGAAGTCATCGTTATCCAACAGCTTTATTAGAGAATAGATCCTTACCTTTTTAAAGGACAATGTCACCAACCCTTTTGTGTGGCTTTATTTATGTTCTAGTTCATCCCTGCAGTCTACACTTGACTGCTAACTTTGACGGCTGTTAGCCCGCTTAGCATCACACCCTCAAGCGCAGGATACTTGATAGGGGCAGGCAACCAGTGATTTGGGAAATTGTTAGATGCTGCTTCCTCTGTCATGTGATGCATTGTTGATATACATATCTAGAATGATATATATATATATATATATATATATATATATATATATATATATATATATATATACACACGAACATTCTCACGGTATATATGAGCATTGATATATAAAGAATAAAAGTCCTTGATGTTTGGCTTTTAAGAGAGGCCTTGCAGATTCCGAGGTGCCCACATTTCATAGCACAGTATGTACTCAGTAATAGAATTCTGAAAGGTATATGTGCTGACAGGGGGGTCAGGGGTTAACTGGCCAGGGAATCATAAAGAATCACACCGGAGAGGTGCTGTTATGAAATAAATAAAGCATTTTTATTACTTTACTGAAATGGCACATAGAGCTATGTTTTGTTTTAAGGGAAAATTGTTTAATGTGCAGCAGAATCATTTTTTTTTTAAATTGCATAAACTAAATGAAAATTTATATGCTACATTTGAATTATTGTCTGAATAAAAATAAATTTTTATAAACTGCCCCATACAAATGCCTAAAACATGATGTATTTCTGATGATCAATCGTTTGGATTTATTGCACAAGAAACTGGATGTTCTACATTTTCTTCAGAGTTCATGATGCTTGTTGGACAAGCTAACCTTTCTAGCTGCAAAAATCCCTTCATTATTAATATAATGTATGTATAATATATGTGTAATATATATCGGTAAGATAAAATTAAAAATCCCCCCAAACGTGGGTCCTCTTTGCAGTATTTTTGAGAGAAGTTTCACAAAAGTTGCAATCCCAAGACAATTTGTTGTCTTACTATGGAGAAAAAAAAGATTAAAAGATGAGTTTCAGCTTTCTTGCCCAGCTTTGTAAAGAACAATGAGATGTTTGTCCATTCATATTTCTGTCCATAGTCCCTTTTAGCTTGTTTTTCCATGTGGAATAATACAGCTGTGTGTGTAGCGCTATGTGGGCGACGCAGTGGTCTGTAATTTTACTTCATTCATGTTCCTCTGGGTATCTCATTCGTGGTATATATGAAATCTTTGAAATATTAATATTCATGTCTAGGCTCGCTTACATATTCTCTACTTCATTTAACTCCCACTTACAACGGACAATGAAAAAAGGCGAGTCTGCCAAACGGGTTTAATGTTATCTCCAAACCTTCATTTTCTTTACTTCAGCAAGAGAACGACAGGTTATATTATCCTCAAACACCCTTTAATATATATGTAAAGGAAAGATGTACGACGAAAACAGGAGTCAGACAGAAAATGTTAGAAAATGTGTCTAAATAAAGCCATCGGCTTTCGCCTCAGATGTGAAAGGAAATCTTACATGATCTTCCATACAAGCCAGATAGAACTTCAGTATAGAGGTAACGTAAAACTGCTGAGACATAAACCTGTAAGTTGGGTCTAGCAAATTTGGGGCAGCTATTGTGTGCAATGACTTCTCCAGGCAAATTGCCCCCTTGGGCCATCATTCCTCTCAGTGTCCAGCTGCTCAATGGGACAGTTATAGGGAATATCTTTGATCTTCCCAACAGACCATGCACACTATAAAGGCTACACCAACCCAACTGTAGAGTTCTTAGATGCCAATAATGTTTAGTGGTATGCAGCTTATTAATGACATTATTGAACCATTTTCCTGCCCATTCTATCAGAAATAGGGAGCTCTGAAGTCCTGAAAGGTTATTTGACTCTACGTTGGCCCAAAAAACAATATCGTCTTCAAATAAATCTTCTATCCCAAGTGCCCCTATTTAGTGGAGACATATATTCCTGTTTGCAAGGAGTCCAGAATTTTTGCCAAGTGTGAGTATTTATAAATGAAATCATGTAAATGGTATGTGTAGTATTATTCTTTTAAATGTCTTACTCATTACTCATGGTCAAAAAAGACTTGCTCTGAATCCTAGCCATACCTACAACCACACCACATAAAACAAAAGTCTCCATCTAACGCCATTTTCAATGTTGGAAGGTGTGTGTTGGTTCCATTTACAGCAGATATGTCGCTGTTTTGTTTTCTTATGGGACATTACACAGCAATAATAGAGAAGAGGACTACTAAACCTTATGGAGTTCATTAAATCATAGATGGGCACAACATTATCCAACAACCTCATTGTGAGCAAATGATGCTGCCAGCACTTTGGACTTTAGCATGTCATTTTTGGGCCCTTCTGGCTCCTTAGAAAATGTGTTGTTGGAGCTCTGGTCATGGGAGCCGCTATATATAATATATTGTATATATAATGTGTGTGTATTTTAGTGTATGAAAGGCCTGGTTTAGGTGTACAAGGACTTTGCAGTAAATGTGTACCTGAGTGTTGCGGTTAGAATTCCATTCAAGCCTGGTGCTGCAGAATCACAAAAGTAATAAAGCAACGAGGACACCAAAAAAACAAGTATGTAATTATAAATAACTTTTTCCCAATGCAAAACAAACCTATACAGTGGCAGCAATTTCCCTGTATTATATTGTTGAACTGCGAAATTCAATTACCGCTGTATATGCATCTACAGTAAGGCATAGGAATGAAGCCATTCACTGTAACAGTTTTGCTTGAGAGAAGCCATTGTACTATAATTAAAGCGTATTGTGTTCACTCTGAAATACACCAGAGTTGGACACATTCTCTCTGCGATGTTCATGTTTTTTGGGTGAAACTTATTAAGGGCATTTTAGTGTTTCATGCAGCCTCTCCAAGAAGTACTTTAATATGTACTTTTCAACCTGTTCAAAATAAAAATAACTTAAGGAGAAGCTGCTCCAGAGCGGCAGCACTTTTTATTCACGTGTACCGTTAAACACCCATAAACCTATCTCTGAACCAGTGCTGGAGCTGGCTGGTGGTAAGTACTCAACATGTCCTGCAAGCTAAAGAGCTAGGGTGCAGGAAAACCGAATCCTTGCACAGGGACCACTTAGCTATGAATTAGTGTGTATGATGGCTTTCACTTTCACAGGAATTGGGTTCCAGTAATTTTGGCCATTATGCTTGCAGGAACGGTCAAGTTCCACCTATTTCAGCTTCATAGCAAGTTTTCCTGTCTAGCTTGCATTTGGCAAAGACCGGTCCCAGCGGGGATCAATCTTGAGCTCTGCTGCTGTGTATTGGGAGTTGGGAAAGCATAGCAGCTGCAAGTAAATTGAATGAGTGATGTTTCTAAGCGGAGCTCACTTGTTTCCCTGAAAGAATGTCATCGAGGAGGTTAACACTGCTTCGCTGTAGAAGGCAATAAAAATATTACTGCCCCTTTAGGCACAAAAGGGAGTAGTAACGCATAACAGAGATCTAGAATATCTTTTATTTATATAGCACTTCTTTACAGTACGTACATTTAAGGGTATAACAGAACAAACCAATACATTGGGGAAAATAGGGCAAGCTAGTTTACCCTTTATACAAAAATCATTTTGTCAAGGGAAAACATTTTTATCAGGGGAAAGATTATGAAATCGATCAGTTACGTTAAATGGAAAATGTATTTTAGAAATCCTAAGGTGGCACCAGAAATGTACAAAAAGAGATTCAATGTTTAAAATAGAATTTTTACAGACTTCGTGGGTTAAGTTCTAATTTTTAAGCAATCACCATAGAAACTAATGGAATAATTGTACGTTTTTAGAACTCCAGTTACTACAAATGTCTACAATAGATGAAAAGTATGACGAGAGCTCTGAGGGTATACTAGATGCTGCAGAAATGTTGGTTATTCAAATCCATAATAGAAAAATCTAAACTATCAGTGTGGACGTTTTGATTAAACGTATGTTAGGAGGGAAAAGTAATTTGTAAACAAAACCAGATTTTGAGTGGGTGTTAAAAGTATCGAAAACGATGACATCAATGCAGATGGCTCGATGAGCTTATAGAACGTTTACTAGGTGATGTAATAAGGATGGGTACAGCTACTGACACAACATGTTGGTGAGTTTTATTTTGTCCCCAGCTCTCTTAAATTGTGTACCGTTGGCTGTAAGCACCCGTGGTACCGATTTATATTTATACTTTTGCTATTTGAACTTCGAGCTATTTATACAAAGCAGCTGGTACCTCCACGATCTCTGTCACTGTGATGAGAAAAGGATCTAATTTTTTCGCCTGAAAAAAAAAAATGTGAGAACTCGGAGGGAGGCGTGGGAGTAAAGCATTCTTCAGACCAGAGGAAATAACAGTGTGGGAGGACTGCTGCATTCTAAATCCAGCAAACCTTCTGTATACCTTCTTTTTCCAGAACACACAACTCCAAATCTATTTCACATTTTTACCTCGATAGGCTGTAGCAGTTGGGCTCCTTATTTATTTAAAGTAACAGGGCAGAAGTTGATAAATTATTGTGAAAGCATAACAACTGATATTATTTTAAAATAAATACAACTCATAACAAAAACATAGCGTGCTTTTTTTGCAATGCTCCTGTGAAATGTACCCACGTGAAAATCCTTGCCTTCCCAAATTCCTTAAAAGCAACCAGCTACTCGGCGTTTCTCAAAATTATCAAACTATTGATTTCTAGAACACCATATGGATCCAAATCCTACCCCTGGTGAATCGGGATGGCTTAATATAAGTAAGTAGTTGATGGCTGATGTGTACCTGGAATAGTTATGCTTTACTGTAGCTTACATGGCTTATTTATTTATTTTCTGGGTATCTCCATCATCAATTATAGTCTTTTGCAGATTCAAAGAAATTGGATTTTCTATGCGACTTTTAATTATAGTTAAATTATTACGGCCATCGAGCCGATGTTAATGTTAATTGGGTAAATTAATTTTCTCATTTATTCAGGCGAATCGTACTCTCAAGGCATCTTTCCATGTGGGTCAAAAACTAGAGCTTTGTGGCATTTCTGTATGTCATTCCGCCATCAAGTGAAAAGTTCAAACTGCCACAAATCTCACACTTGGCCGTTAACGGAACAAATGTGCAGAAAAAGAGAAAATTCAAAGTCTTTAGGAGTAATGATGTGCATTCATTTGTAGGAGATGAAGGTTAAACAACTTCTGGTAGGAGTATGATTTAACCCTTTAATGGACAAGGTATTCCCCTCTCTACTTTCATAGACAAGTAAAAATAAGATATCACATGAAGTGTTCTCATTTGATCATGTTTAATATTCATTAAATACAGTGTCATGCACCATGTGAAGCTGGAGTTGTAATGTGCAGACATTTAAAAGAGATTCTCCCCTTCACACATAATATGAAATCACCTTGCTGGGAAAACCATTTTTATTATAGGAGACAGTTCTGTCTATGTACTGTGATGTCACAGTATGCCCATCTGATATCACAATACTATATAATCTGCTGTTGGGTGATCCAGCTTAGACACTATTCAAATAAAGTTATGGGGTGGCACATTTTTCATAGTATAACATTGCAAATATTAAGATGTAATCATATGACTATGATGGAGACATCTTTGGTGGGATTTATTTCCTTTGTATGTATTGTAGAATAATTGCTAGAACATAGTAGTTGATCAGACATAGTAGCTAATCAGACCTTTTAAGTACTGGTACCAAATAAAAATAAGCACACCGTTCTAAATTAGGCATCTCTTTAACATGATTAATTTCCTTACCTTTCATCAATGACATTTATTTGTTGAGCATTTATTTGTTGCCTTTTGGGTTTTGTGTGGCTCTCACTTTTTGGTTGTGGCTAGGACAATTCCCAAAATTTTTGTTTGTTTGTTTTTGACTTTTTGCCACTGAGCATTACTATAAAGCGGGGGTGGGGGACAGTCAACATAAGGTTTTGCAAGGAAATGAGAAAATAGATCTGTTGGGCCAAATGGCCATCTTACCATGTGCAGCGGGATCTGGACATCACTTATTGTACTCTTGATATGCCATCTGTCATTTTATTTTTAAGCATTTCACTGCTCAGTCTAAATAAACCTGAAAGGAGATTAAAAATCCATTTCAAACTGTATCACCCACAGGCTGGTAAAACGTGGAAATAAAATGCAGTCTATTTTATTGTTAAGTAATGGTGTTCTTTTCTTCTGGGACCTCGTTAAACTGTTTTACATGTTGGGAATGGCCAGTTGCTCGCATTCTAATAACAGTTAAGCAGTTGCAGTCAGTTGAGGAAAAACAGTTTATACAGTTATGTTAAAAGATATTCAACGGTCACTGGGCTTTATTCATTAAAGGGAGAGTTGCTGATAGTTGGCTTTCCAACTCCCTCGTTCACTGTTCGTTATAATGGGCCAACACTGGCTGGTTTCTCAAAAAAAAAAGCCTGAGCTGGTCCTGCATAATGGATAAGTTAAAGGGTGAAGAAATCCCACTTGCTTAACTACACATTATACAGACCCAGCCAAGCTTATCCTATAGTAGAAGCTCACTTTATAATGAATAGTGATGTCAAAGAGCTGAAACACAACTCTCCTGGCTACTCTCGCCTTAGTGTCCAGACCCAATTGTGTTGTGTTCCATTATTTAAGAAAATGGCAAATTATTATTTTTTTTTTTTTTTATTTTGGCAAACAAGTTATTGAACTTTACTACTTATGGAAACTTTATACCTTGCTCACAAAACACAACTGATTTTCGCAAAACGATGTCCATGTGGGGTTTTTAAATTTCTTGTGTTCTTGCCAGCGCAGTAGCACTCGGTGTATCCAGGTTTTTAACTTTTCATCTCTGTAGGTACATTTTGTTACCAAGGTAAGGTCTAGACAGAAATATCTAAACAAGCTTAACCAGAGACAGATCACAATTTAAATAACAATGTGATTTTGTATCTTAAAGGTAAAGAAGGTTGCTAATATGTATGAATCGTGAAATGTTCACCACTGAATTAATTTAGTTTTTAGTTGAGAATGAAAAGATTCTTCAAGTGATGAAACTACGTATGTGATGTTACCAGCACAATGAACCTGCTGCCAACTAGCTGTAATAAAAAAAAATAAAAAATAAAAAATAAATGTCATCTATTTCTTATGGCTTCTTAGCTTTTGTAGGGTACAAGTGTACTTGATCTGTAGGTTATTGTTTTTCAGTTTATTACATAAATGGTTAAACTACACGAACAAAAAAAATACTGGATATCCAGTCGTGCTAGTTTTGTTCCCCAGTCTTTCTCTTTTGAGCTAGTTTTGTTGCAACAAATGCTTGTAGTGTTGGCTAGTTTGAGACCACCATCCAAAAACGTCAGGTAGCCTTGAATAAAGCCTATAGTCTACACACCTTACCTGCACCAGTTACAATACATTGTAAGGAACTTAATAAAACCCTAACATGTCCTCAGCTTTTCATCTCATGTATTTATGATTTAAAATTGAGCAGTTTTGTTTCTTAACTCCAATTTTCTCGAAGAAATGAACTAAAAATGGAGCTTTCATAAGCCCCATACTCAGGAAGAAATGAACTAAAAAAGGCAAGATAATTATGATTGTACTCTCTCTTTAAGAATTACAACAGCTCCTATTACAAGCATACATTTCTTTCTTAGATAGTTGAAAGAATCTGTTTCCATGGAGACTGAACATTGGTATAAAATTAAGTTGCCTTTTTCTGAGAAAGATGTTTTGTGGTGATATTTTTTCAGCATAAAATTAAATATTAGTTAAATTTAAAACCCCATTCAGAATTGTATTGTTTCATCATTAATACCATAGAGCAGATATTACGGAACTATTTGTTTTCATCAAATCTAATGAAATAACATTCTTACAGTTGCATAATTAAGCCAGTGTTTTTCATGGGTCCGTCTTGTTCCAATATTACTTCGTATATTATACACAGCACAGATCCCCAAAGGGACGCTAAGGCGGGTGCACTGCACCCACGCGCTTGCCCTGCACCCACCCCAAAGGGACCCACTTTAATGAGGAAGAGCAAATGCTTGATCCGATGTCACATCCAACGCCTCTGATAAGCCTACAAACAACTCCTACACCAGACCACAAGGGAATGGAGCCCACTCAGGAAAACAGGAGGCAAGCTGGGTGGGGGGGATTATAGGTGCTGTTGGGGACAAAAAAGGCAGGGGCTGGGCGTGAACATGGCAGGGGCTGGGGATAATATGCAATAATATCGAGGTTGTATAGGTCAGGTCTGCACATTGGATCAGTGTGTGGTGCTCTTGCCATCAGACCACCTGGTATTTGCTCGATGTACCAGATGGCCTGTCTGGGCCTGTATGTCTTTATAGAAGAACTTAAGCAAAAGAGTGGAGCTTCAGAGCTTCTTCTCTGTCCGGAGGAGAAGGTGTGCCCAGAGGCTCCGCTCTTTTGCCAAAGTGCACTGGGAAGTCAGTCTAATGAAGACTGAGAAAGATGAGCAAATATTTCTGCATTATTCTGGCCTCTCAGTGCACTTCCACAAAAAGCCAGAGGAACAGGTAAATTACCTCCTGGCATTGGAGATGTACTGCAAGCGAGATGGCGAAACACTGGGGATTTGGGTCTTAAACAAGGACTGCAGTTCCTGAACAGGGACATATGAGCGGTATAAGTTTCACAATATGTTATGATAAATTATTCTGTTTATACGTTTGGAAGTACTATAGTTGTACTTTCATAAGGTATACCAAACTCTGTAATTGTTAGTAAAGCATATTAAATGTTCAGTGCTCGTGTATAATACTTGGACTAATAAAGGGTAGAAATCCTTCACACAAATCATATGGTTTTTGAGGGGCACGTGTTTTAGTGTGGGTATGGTTTTAAATGGGTATCCATACCTTGGGAACTGGCATTCACCCTCCTAAAGCCAGAATTCTTCCACAATCACACAAGACTTCAATTATGAATGGATGCCTCACGTTCACAATGAATGTGATGCTCTAATCATCCATTATATTCATGCTGCTGATCAATAAGCAGCATCAGAAAAGTAAAATAAAAATGGGAAAATGGGCAGCAGCAGGCTGGATCGCTGCAATGCAGTCCTTGGAGCCGCCATTCATGTTCCCCCACATCAGAAGTCTTGCGTGATGATGTGATTGCACTAGACTTCCTTTATGAATGGACGCTTCACATTCACAGTGAACGTGATGCCCGTTTATCTGTTATGATTGCTGCTGATTTAAAAAAACTATGAAAGTTAAAATACAAAATAAGCATGCCTATAGTTGGATCAGCTGGCTGGCACACTGGAAAACCTGTCTGATCCAGGTCATTTGAGCAGCGCCCCTCCTCACCTGTTGTTTCTGTAAGTCTGCTGCAGCTAATATATTTTTTTTATTTTATATTTTCAGACTTTCCAGCAATCGCAATCATCTTTACAACATAAATCTAAGAAGAGGAACAAAGGTAAATAAATAAAAGCAACGAGGAACATTTTTTATAGCTGGTAGACTTTGTATGGCAGGTTTGTGAGCTGATTAACAGCTTGGAGTGCTAATATTTTTAATACCATCACATTTCATGCTGGAAGTGTTATTAAATGCTACGCAGTTACCTCCCTGCATACTCTGCGCATCACTAATCCACCTCCCCAGACATAGTATTTTAATCAAGGAGATTACATTATTTTCAAACAATCGTTAACACCTTGATGACCAAGAAGCGGTTTTGCATCTACTCATGCTCGCTCAACATTCTCAGCTTGTTTTGTGTGCCGTTGTGAATACAGTGCATGTTTGGTAATGTTTCATCCTCAGGTCTCATTACAATATTTGAACACATATCTTATCTGGTTGTTTGACTTCAGTCAGCAGCCTATCATTAATTTAATGAATGTTCCCTTGACTCATAGCTGGTCCTGAATGTACTCATAGTCTTTCTCAAGTGAAATAAGTGTTATGTAAGATAAATAGAGCTGTGCATACATGCACACATTAAAAAATGTTGGTAAATATGGTCACATGACACAAAGAGGCATTTGGGCACCAGATCTTGTAACAGTTTTTGCTAGAGAAGGGTAACAACCTTCTGCTGTATAAAATAGTGTGTACCAATAATACCTTACGCTTACACACATACATCCACACCTACTTCACTACCATGCGCACACACACTCGCTCCAACACAATGCATACTCATCTCTCTAACTTACCTTGCGCAAAGTCCTATCTACGGTCCAGCTCTGTGCTGTGCTCCCACCTTAGTGACCCCCTGATGAAATCAGGCACTTGCATCAGATGTCTGCTGTGGCAAACTGCAGCATTGCCTTGGAAATTGTAGGATGTTCAGTAGCAGGGTGGCATTATTAGAATGCGCCAGCTCCATTTATCCCTCAGTTTTTCCAAGAACTTTATCAAGGTCGCTGCCAGTAATAAACTATACAAAAAAAAATAATCCAAGTCGCATGTGACTAGACTCTTGAGGTTTAAAGCCTTCTACCCGTAACCCCTGCACAGTGAAGTGATTAATACTCCAGTCTGACTACTGAAGTTGGCCAACCCCCGGTGAAAAATGTAGACATGTTTTGTTCTATTTACACATAGCCAGGGGACACCACACTATTTTTTTTGTGTGGATTTTATTGGGGCTTTTTGGAAAATATGGGTAAATGAAGGAGCCATTGAAAAAATAAATGATGTAGATTTTTAGTGGCAATTTGTGTTTCATCTTGATGTACAAATGGACACACAAATCTCCAGTCAAGCACAAAATACCGATAATAATGATTTTTTCATATAGTAAATACATTTTTCCAGAAAAGCACTAAATGCTGTATATTCACATTTTTTTCTCTCTCCAATGTGATGACTATGTGGCTGTGCCACCGATACATTTGTGTGAATGTAGCTGTCTGGATGTCTGCATGGTGTATATCTATGGTCTCTTGAGTTCTGCAGCACATTTTTATAAGTCTCGCATGTTTAATGCTAGATTATTGGATGAGGCATACCTACTTAAAATGAATAATACACTCCACTGTTTTCTGCTTCCCCAAGGACCTGTTCCTGGCAAGAGCAAAAGGCGCATATCATGCAAGGACTTGGGTCGTGGTGATTGTGAGGGATGGCTTTGGAAAAAGAAAGATGCAAAGAGCTACTTCTCTCAAAAGTGGAAAAAATATTGGTTTGTTCTGAAGGACACATCTCTCTATTGGTATACAAATGAGGAGGTAAGAATTGGCTATACAGTATAAAGTGTGTGGAAAATTTACTTTTAGACTGTCCCTTTTACTAAAGTCAATTTCCCTGACAACCCTGCTATTGACAAATGCATATTTACACTACTCTGTATGTTCTTTAATAAAGATTGTTCCAAAGCAATTATCTGACACAAGGGTTACAACCATGCTTCAAAAACTTTTTTTCAAGAGTAAATGGTGCCTCTGCCTATCACGGGTTTCTTTTATCCTTTAACCAGAAACGTTTAGCTTGTTTGCACCCCATGTTATTGAAGACTAAAACTGTTCTGTCTGTTTGCCATTATTTTGTTTTTGCCATTTCATTATCAAGTTTAGGGGATAGATGGCCATACTATGCCGAGGTTCCAAGCTTTTAAACGTATTAGTGTTTCTAGCGTCCTTAAAAGCTGTGTTTTTGAAGTGCAGCAATGTAATCTAAAAAAACAATATTACATATGTAACAACAAGTGATTAGATGATGTTGGCCTATATGTCCTAAGTCAAGTCTGCATTGGTTTCTAGAGAGCTCAGGTTGGAATACACAACTTTAGTTTGCATGTGGCTTGCTGGTATCGGAGAGACCTCAACTTGTTTCCAATGGGAGATGGTGACCCTTGAGCTCACTGGTGAATATTATGAGGTCAATATAATCATACAGACTCTTCTTGGGTCAATGCAGCCCTTAGTAAATTTCCACCAGTGTGTAGATAGGGATGGTAAAAAAAACTGAGAGCAGTGGAGCTGTTAACTATACTATTCTATTCTCATTATTCCCTACCAGATGCTGTATTAAACAGTTTGGGAGCTACTCCATTCAGGTTCTTCCAAGACAACACCACAACATTTTTTTTTATTTTGTATCTAATAATTTATTTTTATAAAGAAACATATATCATAATATACCGTATTTGCTCGATTATAAGATGACCCCCCAAAATCTGAATATTAATTTAGGGAAAAAAGAAAAAGCCTGAGTATAAGACTATGCTATAGGAAAAAAGTTTTACTAGTAAATATTCATGTAAACAATTTTTTTCATATGTAATAAATGCTATGATTGAGAAAAATATTTTTTTTTATTATTTCCTTTTATTTGCCAACCTGCCCCCCAGTTATGCACATCTGCCCCTGGCTTGCCACTCTGCCCCCAGAAATGCCTTATACCCCCCTATCTGCCACTCTGCCTCCAGAAACACCTTATACCGCTATGTCACTCTGGCATATAGGGGGTTAAAAGGCATATTGTTTCGGTAGAGTGGCATATAGGGGGTATAAGGAATTTCTGGAGGCAGAGTGGCATATAGGGGGTTAAAAGGCATATCATGAGGCAGAAAAGCCTTATGCCACCCTATATAACACTCCCCCCCGCCCCGACTTACCAGTGGTTCTGACTCCCTGGTGTCTAGTGGGGGAAGCGGGTGGAAGCCAGCGTTAGTTCCGGCGGGGCTTCTATGACTGAGCACCGGAAGGTCAAGGACTCCGATGCTCAGTCATAGAAGCCTTGGCGGAAGTGCCAGCAGCAGCGGGGGTTTTCTGCGTCCATCGTGCCGACGTTCGCCGGCTGCCAGAGAGGAGAATTCCCTGCAGCGCTGTGGGGAATTCTCCTCTCTGGCAGACGGGGGAGGTCTGCGCAGTGGACGCAGAAAACCCCCGCTGCTGCCGGCACTCGGTGATAGAAGCCCTGGTGGAAGCGCCGGCAGCAGCGGAGGTTACCAGACAGTAGGATCCAGGTCCCCTGCAGCGCTGCGGGGGTTCTGGATCTTAGTCTTGTAGTCAGACCTCTATTTGAGGTCTGATTAAAAGACTACCTCGATTTATAAAAAATCCTTGTCTTATAATTAAGCAAATACGGTAATTACATTTAGAACATGGTACTACTGGACATTACAGTCTTATGAACATATATTTGTGAATATAACCATATAATTTACTGTGTGTCTCTGCAGAGTTTGACAACACACATTTGCTTGCAATTTAGTAACAAGATGGGAGAGTTAAATGATCCAAAAAGCAAATTTGTCAGAAGCACAATGAAAACAGTACTAGCTATAGGCTAATTATTTGATTGGATTGGTATCTATGATTGGCATACCTTTTGGCGTTTGACCTTAGTTTGGTATAGTACTCCTCCAGTTACCCAACCTGTATAATTTAATGATACAAGATTGACATGTTAATGGTAGATAACTATAGGTTTTTGTGCTTCATCTTTTAAACCCACTTAAAAATCATTGTTCTAGAAAGCGATGATTAATGAGTTGAAATTATGTAAGACTTTGTAATCCATTACGCACACGAGAAGAATGCTTCCATGTGTATATAGATCTTTTTTGCATGTTATACTTTTTTAGTTGGCTGCAAGGTTAAATGGGAAGTCTGAATGTTTTAAGTCAAGGTTGTATCATATAGATTACATAACCAAGCAGACTATCCTATCTTTGGGAGGCTAGCCCACCCAACCGAATAGCCCATTATTGGGAGATAGTGGCCCAGCATACGTGTCTGTAGACTTGTGGTGCTAGACACCTAGTGGCTGCCAAATAAAACCACACCAACAATACCTTCTTGCAGGTTCTAAGAATCTTCAAATGAGAGCAGTCCAGGTAACCTCTCACTTACCAAATACCCTCAACTCCCAATGTAGTCGTTGACACAGTATTTTAATTTGTATTTTTACTGTTTGTTGTCATTGCATTATGATAAAACGTGGAACACGGACTTCATAAAATCTAATCCTCCTGCAGTTTTAATGGTCTCAATGGTCCAGAAATAAAATACCTCATAGTAATACTGATTCATCAAACTTAATTTCAAATGTAAGCTTTGCGGTTTAGAGCAATACTGTTTATTAAAATGAGATATTCAAATGAGACAAGCTCAGCAGATTAAGTACAGAATGTATTAAGACACACTTCAGTGACGTGTAAAGCTGGACAGCGAAGGAGGAAGAGAGGACAGAGGATTGGGAGGCAAGAGGACTATGTTTTAAACTTTTACACAAAGGAACATATAAAGACTATAAAGGATGAAGGGAAAGCAGCTAGATAGATACAAGCAGATTTCCGATAAAATATTGGTGGCGTGTTCCAAGAAATCTTGTGCAGTTGATGATAAAAAGTAGATCATCGTCACAGATCACGTGGTGGTGTGACTTTTAAGTTTACAAGGTATTAACATACTCTGGGAAATGCTCCACATTCTACTTCTTAAGGGAGGCAGAAGGTGGTGGATCTGGGTTGGGGAATTAACTAAATCATGTAAAACGTTCCATCTTCCTTGAACTTGTCTTCGTCTCGTGGTTTAGTGTATACGTTTTTTTTATGTAGATTTGTATGAACTACGCTTTCATGTCCAGTAAACATCACAGAACAGCATGATGTTTGCTTTGATTACATGTACCACAGCATGTACATGTAATTTTTTTTTATAGGTGCACCTTTTCAGACCTGTTCTGAAATTCATTTTGATTTTTACATATTTCCGAAAATTACCATCCTAGGCAAAGTGCTGTCATCCAATGTTTTGGTTTTTGTTTACATAAAGAGTGCTTAAAAAGATAATCACTGTCTACAAGAGTACTTTGGTAAATTAGCAAGTATTGGATGTTTCTTTATATAATTACACTTAAGCAAATTTTATGAGTAGCCTGCAAACAATTGTTTTGTTCTTATGGAATATACCATTGATTCTCAAACTGTGGTCTGCAACCCCCTAGTGGTTGCATTTCAGATTGGAATAAAGCAGGAGTGCGAGGATATTTCGTTTAGGCTGTGCCCATAAAAAGTCACATTTTGGCAACCGTGTGTTGGTGGCAACAGATTGTGGAACCTGTCGTTTGGGATTCCGACACACATTTCTTTTAAGAGACAAGTAGTGAGAAGCTTTCTGTCCGGTGACAAACCAAGAGACAAAAACTGAGAAAGGATTGGAAAGAGATATGAATAAATCCAATATAGACATACAGAAAGATGTAGAAACAGACACACAAACAAGTGTACTTACTAAAGGGCTAGTGAGTTTGGAGTCACGGCAAGTTTGCAGTAACAAAGCCACCAAAATTAGACTTACTACTACCTCCTTGCAGTTACACTCAACTGGCAGTGACCTAAATCTACATCAATTTGATGGTACACTTGAGTTAAACATAAAAAATAAAATCAGACCAACTTTAACCAAGGAGACCAGCAAGTGTCCCTCTCTTCTGCCACGTGTGTACAGCAGGCCTGGACTAGTAATTTTGCTCTGGGTGATGCATGACACCTACCTCATGCCTCAACCCTTGGAGTCGCATGGAGAGCTTTAATCCATTTACAGCAATCTAACAATAATTCTTATTGTCTTGGTGTCTTCATCTTTGACTCATGAAAAGCGCATCTATCCTGCCCCACTGTAATACGGTAAAAATATCTAGTGCCTTAAAGCAAATATAAATTAGGATAAATCCCTCATGAACACAGGTGGATTTTAGTTATTTTGATTGATTTACTCCATTTCCGAGCATTGGGGGTTTTGTGTGAGCAGTGAAATAACGATTAGCCTTCAAAATATAAATCCATTGCTGAACTATATTTCTATAGTACATTGTTGCAAAATATGATGTTATATGAATCGGTAAATAATAATTATAGATTATTTTCGGTAAAATATGCTCACAGAGAACTGTTACTTTTTTTTTCTTGCAGGAAGAAAAGGCAGAAGGGTTTATTAGTCTACCTGAATTTAAAATTGATCGAGCCAGCGAATGCCGCAAGAAATTGTGAGTAATCAATTTGTTTATGTTTTGTATGTAAAGTTGCATTAGGGAGGTATAATCTCAAAATGTGAGTTTTATTTAACCATTTCATGCACGCTTGGCCAACACTTTGAAAGCCTTTTGCCATCATAGAACATTGTGCCGTTTTATCATCAACAATGTTACTTACCACGTTGAAAAAACATGAAACTAAATAAAATACGCTTGATCCTTGTTAGATACCATTTGTAAGATAATTTATTTTATAATAATTCCAGTATTCTTTTTGAAGGTTGTTTTAATGCACTTATATTTTCCATCTCCCTTGTTTTCTTTTACTAGTGCATTTAAAGCTTGCCATCCGAAGATCAAAAGCTTTTATTTTGCTGCTGACAATTTAGATGATATGAACAGGTAAAAAAAAATGTCTGCTTTGTTTCTTGGGGTTTTTTTGGTTTTTTTTTTGCACTTTTATATAATTAGCTTAATGTAATATACCTCCTATTAAAAGTTGTTCCATTATTCCATTTTATTTTCAAATACATTTCTGCAAAACACAATTGATAAGGAACGATTGTGTTGTATTGGAATATAGGCAGCAGTAATGTTTGTTCATTAGCTGGAAAGCTTTCCCAATTCTTTGTCTAGAGACTAAAACATTGACTCAGAAACCTAGCAATCAACGGTGATACCTGAAACCTCTGGGGCAAAAATAGACTGTAACCCAGGTATGTTGTTGCAGCATACAGTCTAACCAATGGGGGATAGTTTAATTATGACATATATAGGAAAAATAAGAGATTTTGATCCTGTCTATAACCAAATTTGGATATTTATTAAATGCTGGCTTTTGTAGAACATAAATCATGGGAAATATATTCACCGTGAGACACCACGTGGGTTGAGAATTATGATGCAGACAAAGGGCTCCTAATAGGAATCTTGATTTTGCTCTAAGTGAATACGCTAAGAAGAAAGTTAAAGCAGAAGAAAAACTTCTTTATCTGAATGTAACATTAAATGTCACATAGCCTGTCATGTACATTACGATTGACACTTTTATTTAACGTGTTGCAAACAGGGCTCTTTTTTATACGGTTATGGCCTAACAAAGCTGATTTATGTGTAATGCATTCCATATTTGTTCTCTTTTGCAATTGAATTGAAACTTTGCGAATAATGCTGAAAAAGGCATATGGTAATTCCTATGAAAATAGTATAGTGTAGCTGTGTGAAGTCTTTTCACCAAATGGAGAGTTGAGTTTCAGCTCTTTAACTTTACAATACATTATGAAGACCCATAAAGAGCCTTGCATGAAGCGTTTGTGTGGCCTATACCTAATTAAGTACGTTTTCTTCAAAGCCGCCTTACACGTTGAATTATACATTATGCAGGGCCAGCTCAGTCCAACAGGCTGGTGAAACGTGCCATTGTCAGTCCTTGATAATGTACCCCTCCCCATTCCCTGCTTAAACAGTGTTGAAAATAGTGTCCTTGGCATTATATACTCCTATGTACCAGTAGCCCCAAGCGGTTGAATGTCTCATTGCATCCTCTATTGACTTAAATTGGCCCAGCAGGGGGATGCAGGGTGAAATATGCAAGCTTCTACTCGCAAGCGATGCAACTTAACGCATGATTTCGACTCTTCTGCACTCAATATATGCAAGTATGCAAAAGGCAGTTGGCTTAACTCAAGGTTGTAACGTATACAGTGAATTTTGAAGTTGGGAAATTAGTCTATAAAACAGCCAATTTTAGTTTTCTAAGTACTGCTTAATGAAGTCTAAAATGACTTTTTCACAATTGAGGTGTCACCATATGACAGATGTGTAGTAGCTGTGTAAACATCTGTCTTCTGCTTTCTGCAAAAGCCTTGCGCTAGTATTAAGGAAGCTTAGGAGATGTTGAGATGGGCAATTGTCCATTTCTGATTCAGAAGCCAACTTTTAGTTCTGCTATCAGGCTTAACTGATTTGTTGCTTAAAAGCAAATTTCCCTTGCTGCTGTTAAAATATATATGCAATGATCCATATTACACGTATAACTATTTGTCTACTGAGGACTTAATCATTTTGCTATCCAGTCGCGCAATAGTAAAGGATGAGGACTATAAATATCTGGATAACTTGTGTTAGCTGTATTGATTATGTTTAAATATTGACATTTCATGTATAATAGGTATGCATAATTAAACTCGGATTGTTCTGGTAATTATTCACAAATATATAAAATGTTAAAACCCCCAGAGGAGCATTAGCAAAACTGGAAAACGTAATATTTGCTCTTGCAGTAAAATGCTTCATTAATTCCTCAAAGGTATGCCTTGAGACTCTCTGCCGTTATGAAACTGCGAGTTAAATAAAATAACTATGCACACTCCAATTATACAAAAAAATGAAGTGTATTTTCTATACCAATGTCCCAACCATGGATGGTGTTCATCAGGGCCAAAACAAAATTCTAAGCACCTTTCCCTCATGGCATGAGATTGGTCCTGACGAAGACCATTTGTGGTTGAAACATTGGTATATAATGTGTGTGTTGTATTAATTGGAGTTTACGTGGTTTTCTATTCTCCAGTGGTTTTCATACGACGTGATATTCTATGTTTTTCGTCTCAGGATTTTGAATGTATCACGCTGTTGATAATAAGTTTCTTGGTGCAAAGCTAGATTGAATTTGGTAAAGAATAATTTTGGTTTCTTTAAAATAGCTCAATTTAGAGGAGCTCAAATATTAATGCAAACTGACTTTTTATATTTTTATTGATATGAGGTCTACATTTTACAGAAGATGTAAAGCTGTCATTACTGTATTCCCATGTTTCCATTTTTCTGGTCATTAACTTTGAATCGAATTTTAGCAGGATTTTGATTGGCTTAAAACACCAAGCAATCAGAATGTAGATGGGAAACCTTAATGGATCTTATTAGAAAACATCCATTAAGGCTCGTTTTACCTTCAAGATGTATATAGTGTTAAAAATGTAACATCTTTCTTAGTCACTAGTGGGTACAGAAATAAAACCATGATGTAACATAACATATAACATTACATGATATATCCTCAGTTATTCCGGGTCTTCGTGTTCCCGTTGGTATCCTACCTTACCTTTATGATTTTGGTGTTAAGATACCATCTTTAAAAAGGTTTCAATAATCAGTTTTTTTTATTCGCTCATTAAATAAAGTGTTGGATACGGTAATGTTAGTATAGCACTGAAGGAAACCCAATAAACCTCCTTTATCTACAGTAAATATTATCTACAGTAGATATTTTGGGTTTTTTTTAGCAAAAGAGAATAGGAAGGGATGTAATTGGTGAAAAGGACAGGATTAGTTATAAATATAACCTAAATAACCATGTTACCGGGAGGCTGCCATTGTTGACAGTCATGTGATATTTTGGATACAAATGGCTAATATGTATCTAATATGTAGCTGCCGGGAAACAAAACTAGAACTATTTTAAAACAATACAGTATTATTGAGAACACATTTCATACTAAAATGGTGGGAGTTTTCTTTTAAAAGCACCCAAAATAAAGATTTCTCTTTTTAATAACAAAAAGGTAGTTGGACTAAGACAGTATTGCAGCTAATGTTAACTTTTTGCAAGTGCGCATCACTTGCACAAGTTACTTGCCTATACTAATTTGTTGATAGCCTACGGTATACAGTGTAAAGCCTATTAGATACATAAAGAAAGCCGAGCAGTGTGTTAGCAAGTTGTACTTTGAACGTCACTCTAAAGCTAAAAAGCTGAATGTGATGCAAAGAGACGCTTTGCAATGCAACGACTAATTTTAGTTTTAATACTTGATCTTTTTTAAGCGGTACATAGAGTTTATCGTCTGGATATAATCTGTAATGTTATCCGGCTAGCAGCTTCAGAGAGCGGCCAGAGGCAGTCCTGTGACAGGGGACATCCCTGCCAAAACATGTGAACAGTCGAAGTTTAGCTTGTTCAAATAGTTGATCATGACTTGCAAATTCATGGAGTGGATCGGGTAAATAGTAAGCTAACCAGTTAAAATGTATCTATTTATGTGTACGCTCCTGATTATTTTTAATTGCTTGAACACAGTCTCAGCCTGGTACATTCCCTGTGTGATAATAGAGCGGACAGCTGTATCAAAGACGCCCAAGGTTAACTTTATTTTATAAAACATGCAATATGTAAAAAAAGCAAAACATTCAGCATCCAGCCTGACAGTCTGACTGATGAAAGTCTGTGGAGGAACGGACTTCATTAGCTTTGCCATAAAGAATCCACTCAGTGTGGTGTTTGAGCAGAGAAAGTCACATGACTGACGGGAGTAACAGGCTTCAGATCTTCAGATAAAGGGCATTTATTGGAACTAAATAAGTGAAAACCTTTTTTTTCTTAACCTCCATTACTGTATACAGCACTACATTTTATGCTCATGGGACTTTCCCTTTAAATCTTTTTTGAAATGTAATCCCATGCTCTTTAGGATCTTTTTTTTTTGGTTGGTCTTGTGAATGGGAAAAGAGCATGGCTTTGTTCTGTTAAGATCTGTAGCCTGGCTGTTGGCCGTGTTCCACCAAAACCTCTAGGATGTTCACGCTGATTAAAGTGTGCTCCGTGCTATACCAGGAGAATCAGCGTGCTGGAACAGCGGGTGTCTTATAGCAGTCAGCGGGGGCCCTGTTGTTTTATCTTCTCTTTCTGACAAACCTTTTTTGTGGATGTGCCAGTTCTTGTTGTTTGTTTCCTTTTAACAAAACAAAATAGAAAATAAAACACATTTTGGCTAAGTGATACTAACAGCAGCTGTTTAATATGTACCTGTAACTTAAAACACTAAATTCGAATACAGAATTAAAAGGTTTTGTTTGTTTTTTGTTTAATAAGTCACGCGCCTAAAGACACTTGATACATATCTTTAAGCATAGATAAGTGTCACGCCTTGTCTTATTAAAAAATCATTTAAAGGTAAGGGAATAAACATGAGCTTTCCCTTATCGCCGTATATCCAACCTGACATAACTGGCAGTGACATAACTGGCAAAAAGAAGAAAGGAAACCTGGGGAAGCGTTTCTAGTTAGGTTAAGCTTGAAAACAAAACTCAATGAGTTGGAAGTGACAGTAGTGGTGTAACGCCGTAGATAAATTAGACTCCTGAATGAAAAGGGTTTAGGATATATGACAAGCAACCGGAACAATTTTGAGTCCTATTATGGTGAAAAATAACGATTTTACATTTTTTTCTTAGGTGGCTTAACAGAGTTAACTTGGCTGCTTCTGGCTACGCGGAGCAGGAAAGGGCTAAACAGGACCAAGGTAGTTTAAGTAAGTACTCAATTTGTCAACCCAACTTGCTGCCTAATGACAAGGGGCTCAATTCAATGACTGATCTTAACTTTGCTTTTAACAGTGCTTAAAAATGCATGGATTCCGTTTCAGCTCCCTGACTGGACCCCAAATAGTGATTGCAGTATGTTATTGCATTTATAAGAATAGCGAGGGTGCGCATATATACCGTATTGGCTCGGATATAGGCCGCCCCGTATATAGGCCGCACCCTAAAAGTTTGGTGCTTTTTTAAAGAAAAAGTTTTTTTCTTTAAAAAAGCACCAAAAAAAACATGCTGCCACTCTGTCCCCCCCCCCCCGAGATATGCTGCCACTGTCCTCCCTCCCCGAGACATGCTACCACTGTCCTCCTCCCCCCCGAGATATGCTGCCACTGTCCTCCCCCCCCTCGAGATACGCTACCACTGTCCTCCCTCCCCGAGATATACTACCACTGTCCTCCTCCTCCTCCCCCCCCCGAGATATGCTGCCACTGTCCTCCTCTGCCCCCCCCCCCCTCCTCGACTTACCGGAGCAGACTCCCGGGTGTCTTGCAGGGCCGGCGGGGGACATCTACGCAATACGCGTATGCAACTTCCGGTGCCGGTACCGGAAGTTGCATACGCGTATTGCGTAGATGTCCCCCGCCGGCCCCGCAAGACACCCGGGAGTCTGCTCCGGTAAGTCGGGGGTGGGCAGAGGTAAAACGCATCGTGCGGACGGTCCGCACGATGCGCTTAGACAACCTCCCGTGCCGGCACCCCCCCCCCCCGTGGGAAGTGCTGGCAGGGGAGGCTGTCTGAGCATATCGGGGAGTAGGATGCAGGTCCCCTGCACCGCTGCGGGGGATCTGTATCCTAACCCCGCTGCCTGCCCGGCGCCTAGACCCCGAATATAGGCCGCACCCCCACTTTAAAGACTTTAAGTGGGGGAAAAAGTGCGGCCTATATTCGAGCCAATACGGTATATATATATTATAATGGATATACTTATCTTTTAATAACAGAGGGAGATTGGCGGTATATGTTCTCATATGAAAAAATACGTATCAGTGTATATCCCTCTTGTCTTAAGTGCTTAATCAGTCCACCTGAGGAGTTCTGACAAAGTAATCACTTGGTTCTCCTTCTTCACATAACAAACTTCTGCCCATTTTGCATTTTCGCTTATCTTCTTCAATGGATGTATGGTTTGTGATCACGACCACTGAAAGTGGCTACATTGAAACCAATAAAAAGCAAGTTATTCTATGTCATCTGAAGGGGTACACAGTTTTAAAATTATTTGAGTTGATAACATTCTTGCCCATACATTCCATAAAATAGAAAATGCACAAGACAAATCTAAACAAATTAAACCCAACATAGAGAGCTGAAATAAACACCCAACGCATATAGAAAAGAAATGTAAAAAATAAACCGCTAGTTGTACGATAAATTATATGCCACTGAAGTAGGAGTTACATAGATTAATTTATTGCAACAATTATAGTAACTTCTCTATGGATGGTTCTTATCCAATCATATTTTCTTCCACTTTCATTTCAGTGTTTGCCATCTAAATGTAATTCTAATTTAAAAAAAAAACATAATTCTATTAATTGAGATATAATATATGAACAAGCAAAAAAAATGATGTAACACAGATGCAAACACCAGAAAACATTAGTAGTTATATCACTGACTGTACTACATTGACAGTGATGAGCTTCAGCTGTGGCAACAACCCGGACTAACATCAGTTAGGGGTTATCATTTGATTCTATGTGAAGTGCAGGGCTTGCATGTGGAATATGTGCATGTTGGGCTTCCTAATTCTGGTGACTGGGCTTTGATTATGAGACACACTTGCTAAATGTGTATGTGCATTTGAGCATTCTTTATATTTTTGCCATGGAAGTTGAATTGTGTACTTAATCGTATGGATTTTCTTGTACTTGAATCTTATAGAATTGCGACAGGTCATTGAATTGAGTCTAATGTTTTTGAAAGCATGGAAAGAGATTGCTTTACCTGTTACTCTTACATTCCTTTAATGAAACCCATTTGTCCATGCTCAAGACTGTGCCATTTTTGAAGCAAGGATCAGTTGCCATATTGCAAATATTGTGCATCTCCCCTTACAGATTATTGGAGTGAGAGTGATCAGGAAGAGGTGGACACACCATCAACACCAAAACAAGATAGTCCTCCGCCTCCGTATGACACGTACCCAAGGCCGGCCTCGGTAAGCACGGCTTATCATTTTTTAAATGTTTCAATTACTTTGAGGATTGATTTCAATTACTTTGTCTCAGGCACACCACATCTTGTCTCTTCTCCTCAAGAGTAGTAAAGGAAAATTAAATATCAGTACACATTTACATCTGTATAATAAGAATTTGAATAGAATTCTTCTCAAAAGAACAAACATTTTTTCTGATTTGCAAGTTCCTTTGGTTTGAGATTCATAAATGCATTTCATTTTAGCTATTCTAGTTCTATGAATAAAAAGTTCTTGTTCTTACACTGTTGGAAGCAACGGTCATCATGGCTTGTAACCACAATTTTCTCTCCATAGATGAGTTGTGCCAGCCCTTTTGTGGAACCCAAGCACAACAGGCTGTCTTCTACAGAAACATCTCAATCCCAGTCATCTCATGAGGAATATCGGCAAGAAGCTGCAGGAAGCACTACAGATTCTCCTCTACGAAAAACTGCCAGTCAGCGACGTTCCTGGCAGGATTTGATTGAGACTCCATTAACCAGCTCAGGACTTCATTACCTCCAAACGCTTCCTCTTGAGGACTCTGTGTTCTCTGATCCAACTGTTGCCTCTCCAGATCACAGACGACAGTCTACGCTTCCAGCTCAAAAGTGCCACCTACAAGATCATTATGGGGACTTACCTTTGAATGAGGGAAATAGATTACAGGTAGCCAGTGGCCGTGGAGCAAAACCACGCAGTTTTACACTACCACGAGATGCTGGCTTAAGTCATTGTGCGCCGCTGTCTCCTGTCAACATTCTGGAACCAACTGAGTCCTCTCCAAAGCAGGAAACACGACTGGAACAAGCTGCCAAGGAACCAGCAAAAGCAGAGGATGCAAGTAGGTATCACATTGTCTGCATGTTGTCTGCACTTTCTATAGGTGCCACAGTGTAAAAGGATATTGTTTATATTTGCAAATGTTGCTTAAGCAATAAAATACAATGGGAGTTACTGTATGTCACAAACCCGTAATAGGGTTGGCAAAAACTCACAAGTCACTGCAAAGACAAATGGAAGCAGCACTCACTGTACCAAATTAGTTGTGCCAGTAGCTAACGCTTTTTGCATTGACTCCATTGTATTTTAGTCCAAGCAAATTGGTGCGTGTATTCTTTACTTATTGGAGTTATATAAGTTTGTTTTCCTGCATGTGGCTGGATGCCTCTATTAAAACTAGGAAGTAATGCTCCATACACATGCTCAGTAGCATTCCTGTTGACATGGGAGCATGCCTACAACTGACTGCCACAATGTCCATTGGTTCTTAGTGGGTGTGCTACTGAGCATGTGAAGCAAGTAAGTATTCTACTAACACAAAGGAATGAGAAAAAATTGTTGGATCCATGCAAAATGGGCTCCGATGTGCTTAAAAATGACTAAAAAAAGATTGTGGACTACGTTCTTTTTTTTATTGTATGTATTTAATGTGTCTTGTTTTTCTGTCCTGTCTGGTGGCTTTGAGCCACTTTCATGTAGTCTCTGCTGTCCTATCGATGCCCACGCAAGGAAGGTTTTATGGGGAAACGTTTGCATTGTTCTGTGCATGCCGCTTCTAAAACACCATGGTTCCTTACTCAGTGCAATGTATTAAGTCAATGCCTTGTGTTATTTGAAATGTGTGTTTGTAGTGCTTTAAACGTGTAGTGGTGATGCTTTTTATAACACCACAGCATTAGCTTGTGTACATTTAAGGTCAAGCATTTTAAAATGGACTGTGTGTTAATTCTACAAAAAAAACTGTAAGGAACTGGCAGTGCTTTAGAATCCAGAAAATGGCTCAATCTGGGTTTATGTCATAGAACATTTGTTAGTAAGAGAGAGATACCCGCACTGCACTGGTAAGAGCACTGTATTCTCCAGTGGACCATTTCTGCCCGTTATTTTCCCTCACTAGCCTTTTGGCTGGCAGGCAGGTGGTAACTTATTATAATGCCAACCACTGCCTGGCATTGTAGTGTAACTTTTTAAAACATATTGATATACTTTGTTGTGCACTTTTTCTCTTTTTTGATGGAAGATCCATACTGAGTTTTTGCATCCAATGGAAATGAAACAGAAAAGCGTGGTCCCTTGGCTTTTGGTTGGGGAAGTTGTTGGGCTGGTCTTTTTGCCTCCTTCCGTAGTTCCCAATTTCAGAGGGGGCCAACAAGAGCTGGCCCTTCCATTTGCTTTCTAGCAAGAGAGGGAAGGTGTTGCATATCTGTTTGGCTAGTGTTATTCTAGAAGAAGAAGACTTGGTAGTACATTGTGGCCTTACAGTGACACAAGAGTTCACCCTCACATGTTCACTGGATAGCGAAATATTTCACCTATGGATTTTTTTTAAGAATGGGGAAAAACTTGCAGTCCTAAGGTTTTGTAACTAGCATGAATGAAAGGTGCTCTATGCCAAAGTTTGGCAAACCCAACGTTAAATGTGATCCTATGCCGCATGTTGGCGTTAGTGTCTTGCTTTTAGGTATGTGCAGCTGGCGTTTTTTATCGTGTGACATACAGATGCATTCATTGAGATGTACCTTCCACTTAATGCAGATATTCTGAAAATTAGAAATAGTGTTTCCCTGATGTTCATACTTACTAAAACAAAGAAGACTTTTTTTTTGTTTATTCCTCTACATATCCAAAATTAAAGTTACTTGGCCATTTAAAATAAAGGCTAGCAGGGCCTTCCTTTATATAGCGCAAAACACTGCATCCACCCCGGGTTCCATGCTCCTGCCTGTCCAGAACCCGTGACGACCTACTTGAAAACGCTGGCGCAGTCAGCTGGGGACAGTCCTGGAGGCTGCTTACTATTGAATACTTATTTATACACAATACAAGTCTGGTGTGCTTTTTCTAAATGTAGAAAATGGTCCCCCAAAGTTCTCTCAGACATATGAATCAGACCAACTTCTCACTTAATTGCAAAAAATGAGGTATCTTTACAGCATCACAGCAAAGAATGAAGCCCTGTAATGATGCGCCCAGTGGTGTTGAGAATATGAGTTAAAAACTGAATTTGTCACAAACACATTTCCCAGGTCCCGATGAACCCTTATACAATGCTGCATAATATGGTGCCACCGTATAAATCCAGTCTGGGGGAACTTATTTCTTTTTTGTGTGCAGCTTTAAGATTATTTTTTTTCCCCAAGTGTTAAAAAAGGCATTGGATATAACAGACATACGTACAAATACCTAGGCTTATTTTTACATACTGTGGTTGCGTAAATCTCTACAATGCCCTAATGCAGGGCCTGCTTTCTAAAAGCCTTTATTACACACAAAAGAAACAAACGGTTGTGCGCGTTTTTGCATACATCAGTTAAGTACGCTGTTTGCGTCACTCTCCTTTTCTCTCTCCAACCCCAGTTGCTTGGTTACAGCTGGCTCGCGATGTTGCATGTTCACTGAGCGGGTCCTGTCAGTCATGTGCGTGATGGCTTCCCTAGTACATGTGCTGTCATATACTGGGGTCTCTGCATCCATTACAAGGTCACGGAAGCTGGCAATGTGGTCTTGTTTTGTGACAAGTCCACTTTAACACTAGGGCATCTAACGATGTCCTTACCCATATCAGGGTCCACTTCTGCACACCAGCTCTGCGATAGGCATTTTGCTAGTTGGTATTTGTTGGTTAGGCATGCCCAAGCAGATAACAAGGATTAGTGAGATTTTGTGCACATTGGTGGTGTTTGTCATCATTTATATAAAGATAGGAAAGCTTTGTGTCATTGAAGGTAAGACGTGTTTCATTGGTTATAGGATTTTGTGCATTAAGGGTAAAGGTTATTGGCCCTGTATTGGCCCTGTATTGGCCATGTTAAAATGTAGCCTAACTCTGAGCTGTGACACCCTCTAGCCCAATCTACAAGTCTGATGGCACCCTAGCCTTGTTCAAATAGCTAGACTCTTGGATAATTTGTTGGACGCCGCAAATAGTGAAGCGCTGGGTGAATTCACCAGTTTCAAGCACCTCTCACACCCTGCTAAATTTTGTGAGTTTGGCTCCCGTTTATTTCAAGCCACTTCATTTGTGGCTTCTAAGTTTTCCCCTTAGTGCAAAAACACTCTGACCCTATACAAAGTCCTTCAAAACTGCATGTTGGAGATGAATGAGTGTTACATGCCTAATTATTCATCCTCATTGTCCATCTTTCTTTTACCTCTTTACCTCTAGTTATAATTGGCAGACTTGTGAGCAGAGGCATTATTGGCAGTGGCTAGGGGTCTGAGAGATTAGATATGGGGGGAGTATATACGATAGTGATGAAAGCTAACAATGGGTGTACATTATACATATGAGTGTGTGAATACCTTACACCTTGTGATTCTTGGAAATCTACACTTATTATAATGTGATTGTGGTGGCATAATTTATTACAAAATCATAGATAATTCCATCTGTCCATTGGAAAAGAACAAGTAAATTATGTATTAAAAACCTGAGGCTATGCACCGCTTTTATAATTCACTGTGACACAAAGGTATTGAAGCCATACCCTTCCTGAAGGCATCGCGTAGCGTGGTTTATAACCTACGACAAGATTTTGATAAAAGCTGCTTGACATATTATAGCATGGATTGATTGAACAAAGCTGTACATTTTGTATCTGTGTAAAACACCAGAGGCATAAGTGGGTTTCGCTTAGGCTTGGATTTTATTCTAATTCTATTTACCATACATTTTATTTTAATAAGAACATGTATGAAAGCATGGGAATTCAGTTGTTTTTCCGAATGTGCTCAAAATTAGGAGCAACATATGTTTCTTAGCATAACATAATTTAGAGAGATTTAACTGTCACCCATGTGGCTTTTAGCATGATCACATATGTATTTCAAAATACCATATACAGTATACTGCTCATTAGAAGCAAAAACCTTTAGAGATTAGGAGTCTAAGCTGGCACGGCGTCTTACTTCTTCTGTTCTCAAGCTGGAGCCTAGCCAGATGATGGGCTCAGGTGAAGGCCATCTCACCTGTCTGTCTGTCTTCACTGCCCTGCAATATTCTTCATCTTCCCATCCTTCTCTTAGGGCTGTCAGGACCAGTTACATTCCATAAAAATGCAATTGTGTCTGAGGTAAGCTCGGCCAGGAACAGACAAACCCTTATAGCTTGCCTAGTGATCAATTCCCATCTGGAAGCCACTCATTTATATTTAGCTCCCTTGCACTGTTGCAAAGCACTGATAACACACATACGGGTGGTTCATACCCAAATGTGAGGGAAACCTCCTCTACAGATGACTACCAGAAAGCCTCTTCAAGCTCTCAAAACTGGGAGCAGGAAAGAAAGACCCTCAACATACACGGAGGTCTGCCTGCTTTCAGCCTCACTGTCTTGGTAAGGGATACAGCTTTATGAGATCCTCCGATTCATTGGGTTGTGTCGCAGATTACAAAGATGAAACGCGTCAGGCACTTGATAGCTTACTGCTTTTTAGTTCAGACTGTGGTTGCTTGAATCATGTGTGCAATTAAAGTGGGTGAAGATTATATCCACCAGTATGTGCCAATAGCGAGGAGATTTTGTTTGATGTCTAATGGCGGTGAAAGGAAACCACTTCATTTCAGTAAAAGCACATTATTCAGGACATTCTTGGCGAGTGTTTTGAGAGCATGAGATTAAGCACACACCTCAAACTCTGTTATTTACAGAGCCGGCGCATACAGTTAATAGCGGTGATATGCTTATATTAGTCAATTGGTTACCATGTGCACAATAACTGTGCTTCCGCCTACTCCATCCTATTCTGCCTGGTGGGCATATGATAGCATTTACTGACACATCTGTCGCATTCTCTGTTGTGAGCGGTTACTTAAATTCAGATATATGAAGCATTCATAGAATATAAATCATGTATATTTGTCTAGATCTCGTGTTCCTTTTAGCAGAAGGTATTTATTTTGAGAAATAAACCTTCCATGAATGTAGTGTGATAGTTGAGGGTATAAATATGAATTAAGGGGCTCAGTTCAGTGACCCATCTACACCGTAATTGGCGTTAATGCTGGTTGAAAATACATGATTTTGGATTCAGCTACCAGACTAAACTCTAGCTAGACTGTGAAACCACAAAAAATGAATAAGGAAACTTTACTAAAGGCGATGGGGTATTATGGCAAGTCAATTGGATTCATTTACACATGTACATTTTAGACTATAAAAAAACTTTTTTCTAGAAATATTCAGGCACATCTACAGACATTAAATGTATCATGGAAAGCCCAAATCACCACCCTGCACATGCGCAGAGAGAAAAGTAAACCACATTGTACCAATGGTAAGTTAACCTTATAAATGTGATTTTCCACTGCTGTTTAACTCATCGACTATAGCATAAGAAGCCACTATGCTGCTTCTACAAAAAAAAAATATACACCATGCATTTAGGAGTTTATTAGACTTATTTTGTAACACCACATCCACACTCACTCCCATGGGGTTGGCTTCTTATACAGAAATGTATGGATAGAGATATATAACATAGGCAAGCATCAGAGCACTCACACTGCTGGATGTAATGAGCTTCAGCTGTGGCAGTAACATGCACTAACATCACACATTTCCCTTTGATCCTATTGGGCACTCTATCATTTGACATGGAATATTTGAAGGTTGAGTTGTGTTAATGAGGTATACATGTTTAAATGTGTACATGTACTCAAGCAGATATGAATAGTTTTTGGATTAGTGCCCTTGAAGCTGAATTACTTACTAGTGAGTCTGATTTTAGTGTGAGATCTGTTTTTATGTAGACACAGCTCACTGAGGTAAGGTCTATTGATGCTACCCTTCACTGTTCTGTCAGACTAGAATGTTTTGTCCTTTTAAATTAGTTTGCACTTTTTAGTACCAATTTAAAAGACAAAGTTAAATATAATGTTTTGGTTGTAATTTTTATAGCACCAAATAAATACCGTTGGCTTGTGTTGACATTTATTTTCTATCAACCCTCAAGCAGGCTGTGATATAAAGTGCAGAATTCCTTGGGTTTAGCTCTTTTCATTTCATGGCATAGTGACTTGTTCCCCAATACCTGTGCATGCGCATGTGGAAGACCTGAGGGCTGTGCCTTCCAAGGACGTTCTTTACACAAGAAAAGGGCGCATTTTGGTTAATTGAAAGAATCAGTTGGTTATTTAGTATTTGTTTTATTCCAGGGTTCCACCTTTTATTATTCCGCAATGGATTTGTTAGAATCAGCTGTGAGAATGAGCCAGTGGATTGGAAAAACACAAGGGACAGTGGTGTGAGTGACCCACAACAATTGTCGACTCGTTTGGAGAGCAAATAAAACAAGTTGCACGTTGTTTTATGGCCCGTAGTGGGCTTTTAATAATTTGCAATCTACCTAGTTTTCATTTGCATGGTAATCATAAAGTACACTAATAAACAAGGGGATCCGTAAAAGTGCTTTGCTTTGAGGCCCATTAAAGAATCATCCGGGCCATTAGCGGGGCTTGCTTTTTGTGATTTTGGATTATTTGTGAACTGTTACAAGCTTAATCATAACTGGAATGGGATAGACTGATCGAGTGGGGCGCTTGGCAGCCTGTGCTGTTTCATTATCCTTGGAGTAATTATGATAATTGGAGTAAAACCGCAGCACGGTGTAAGTTAAGGAGTTCGACAGAACCTGTGCTGCTAAAAAGACGCCCATTGTGCTTTTCATTGGATAATACCCATCATAAACCTCCCTTTCATGGCGGTGCTGTTTGCTGCGACACCAAAATATTTTGTTTAAATGTGCATTCCAGACAGCAAAGGACAGCGCACCATAATGCTCTCATATACATTTTCAGTTTTATTAACTTAATTGGAAATTGCCTGATTACCACTGTGATCAGATTTCTCCTAAATTAGTGAAACAACTTCCCAGGGTAGAGTAACCATACTGCTCGAGGCGGCAGGACTAGCAGTGCATGGGGTGTCTTCAGAGGGTGGGGCATAGGAGATGGAGTGGGTGTGGCAAAACAGTGCCCTATTGCATGGGTTAAAGTGTCCTGGAGACTCAGCAATGCAGGGCTTCACTAGGAGACTCCAAGTGAAGTCCCTGTTTTGGGACCCAAATGCTTCTATCCTTTTTTTTTCTCCCCTGATACTGCACTTTTTTTTACTCATTGGAACTCAGAATGTCTGCTGTGTATGAGATAAAAATCACTCTACTGTATATAGTAATAATGTGTATATAAACAACAGAAAACTGATTTATGAAGTAAATTGTGTAAATAAAATGCCAAAAAAATAAAATTAATTTTCCCAGCGGCTCAATAAATTTCATAAATAGGTTCATCCTATAACAAATAGCTCTCTCTACTGGCCATCACAAACGGTAGGCAATATGTATGGAAACTCATGTTTCATACTTAAGGTTAATTTTCTGTAGGACCATCAAGTATATGTGTCACTAAACTATATTGAAAATAAGCTCATAAAATCCGTTATTAAGCCATTAAATTATTGTATAGATTTTTTTAATATGTAACAAGCCTGCCATCCTAGATTTACCACGGTATCGTGGTGTTGGATACGGTGCATGCATTGTTTTGTCCTTTATCCCTAAAGATTAAATGCCCTGCTGTATTTTTCCTGTCTTTCCGGCTTAACTCCGGCCCCTGTGAATAAGATTAGTATTAGCATAGCATGCTTTCCTGCGAGGGGCTATTGAGGTTCATTGATGTATGTGTTTCTCACTGCGCTCCGGTGGACTGCTGTAATTCAACATGACAGGTCAGCTGTCATATCGAGGGAAGGATGCTCTCATGATTGTGTTTTTTAGGGGCACCTAGTGTGACAGAGGAAGCCCTTCTTTTCTCACAACGTGTGTTTGTGTTGTCTCCAAAATTCCGTTGCGATGCTTTTCGTAACCCGTTCAGTACTTTATTCCTTTTGAAGTTTGATACCATGGAGTCGATATACAATACAATTTTGACAAACCGGTTTCACAGCACTTTGGTAATTGGTTCCACCAGTTGTTCTGCTGACAGTAGTTTCTTGCACTTATTAAAAGTGAATTGTATCTACAGTTTTTACTATTGCTATTATCTGTTGACAGTGGGCCCGACACACAACATGTGAATAAATTTAAATAAAGCCTATGCTTCTTCAGTCCAATTAATTATTACTCTCATGCAGAGTGTGCTGCAGTATTGCCATAACTAAAATGTGTGTGTGCGCGCGTGCTAATCGGCTCCGACACGAGTATTGTTCTGCGGCTTTATTATGTCTTTATGGTTTCTGGAGGGGGTCTCCATTTCTATCATAATGAACTTTTTTTTTTTTTTTTTTTTTCTTAAGACAAATGTAGCATATGGAGAAATTCAAAATGTATTAGATTTAACTTTACCAAATACTGCTTAATTCACGTACCTCTGTTAAGCTGACACATTATATCAGCAGCCAACAAGTGGAAAGGGTTACATTAACAGGGTTGAAAATGTGCTCTTAATGTGGTTTAGCTGGATGACATGAGTCAGTTTAGATTTGTTGACCAGTCCAATTTCACAGCTATTATTACCTATGCTAAAGCGTATCATGGCATTATAAGGGGTTTATTTGCTGCAGGATGAGCTCAGCACCTACTGCAGGAGGACCTTGCTTTGGTTGGCCCTCTATAATGCACGGTAACCTAAGTGAATAATGTCCTTTCTGGCAAAATAGTGGTCAACATTAATTGTGTGTTTCCTTTTTTATATTTCTTGTAGCTCAATTTAAAGAACTCCTCTCTGGTTGTATTGATAAAACAATGTATCATCCTTGAAGTTCTGTCCATGAAACTTCATCATATGTCTTAGCGGATTGGGTTCTCAAGTGCAAGTGTCTTAGAATTGAATCCTTTGGATTCCTCTGATGATCTTAGTACTGGACTTTGAAATGTAACATGTTAGCACTCAGAATACAAATTCCCTTCAAGAAAAAGTAAAAAGTTTTCTGGCACTGGTACGGCAGACAGTGTTAGCCTCAAGATGCCCTCCTCTCGGGAAAATGAGCAACTTGTTATTTAGAAACGCCACATGTGTCAATTTTATCACTCTGTCCATCTTTTAAACAACAGAAAACGTATACAGATAGCGCCATTATGGCTTAATAAAATGTGGGCGCTGCTACAAAGTATCATCCACCAGAGCTCTCAACACACAATGTATTGGACTTCTGAAATGAAATGACACAATTAACCCCTTAAGGACAATGGGCGGTCCCTAAACCCATTAAAAACAATGCATTTTGACGAACTTTGTCATTAAGGGGTTAAATATAGCCCATGAATATATATTTCCTCAATGCTTCAATTGTTTCGGTGCTTTTGCATTACTTTTGTGTGATTATTATGAGAGACTGGCACATTAAGTGTTTCACAGAACCGACTCCAAGTATCATAGCAACCAAGTCATTGTGATTGGGGGTAATTCCGCTTTTCTCTAATTCCCTTTCAGATGATCTTTCATTATCAACATTTATCATTCAACAGCTGTATATTGTCCTCTGATGAATGGATAACCATCATTTTCTCCACTGGCTTTTCCTAATTTTTTTAAATTGGAAATATAATGTTGCCAATCTATCAATTCACACAATTCTGTGTCCATCTACTCTGTTTATTATATAGTAATTTTGATAAACCACTCAGACTGATCACTATATTATATTAACATACTGTTTGTTAAATGCCTAATTAAAAATAACTAGTGTTACCAAAAAATGATCTCTGGAGACGCAAGTGTCTGACCTGCAAAGCTAAGAATCACACACAAATTTGAAAGGGATAGCTATAGGGCTGCAACTAACGATTATTTTAATAATCGATTAGTTGGCCGATTATTTTGTCGATTAATCGATTAATCGGATAAAAAAATACATTATTTTAAATTGAAGAAAAATTGCAATAAAAAACGTACAATTTACACTTTCATCTCTTTATTGCAATGGCCTCTCTCTATTCACCTTCTTATTTTACTGACATAATAATAAAAGCTACAAGAACCCAAACACAGTGCTTCTCAAACTAGGTTTTAATACAAAGTTATTAGTAAATATTAATTCATATGTTAACTATTTTTCATATTTAGTAAAAACTGAGAAAAAAGCCTTGTTTAAATTTTTTTATTTACCAAACTGCCCCCAGTTATGCACATCTGACCCCCAGCTTGCCACTCTGCCCCCATATATGCCTTATACCTCTTATATGCCAGATTCCACTGTGCCCCCTGATATGCCACTGTGCCCCTGATATGCCTTATACTCCTTATATGCCAGTGATATGCAACTGAGCCCCGATATACCTTTTAGCCCCAGATTTGTTTTATGCCCCCCTGATACCCCCTATATGCCACTTAGCCCCCTGATATACCTTTTACCCCCAGATATGTTTATGCCCCCCTGATATGCCTAATATCCATATGCCTTATACCCCCTATATGCCCTAAAAATTCATAATACCCCCCATACACCACTATAACTCACCCATACACCACTCTGGCTCCTCCCCCTCCCATACACCACTCTGGCTCCTCCCCCTCCCATACACCACTCTGGTTCCTCCCCTCCCATACACCACTCTGGCTCCTCCCCCTCCCATACACCACTCTGGCTCCTCCCCCTCCCATACACCACTCTGGCTCCTCCCCCCTCTCATACTCCACTCTGCCTCCTCCCCCCTCCCATACACCACTCTGCCTCCTCCCCCGCCCATACATCACTTTGGCTCCTCCCCTCCCATACATCACTTTGCCTCCTCCCCCTCCCATATACCACTCTGCCTCCTCCCCTCCCATACATCACTTTGGCTCCTCCCCCTCCCATACTCCACTCTGCCTCCTCCCATACACCACTCTGGCTCCTCCCCTCCCATACATCACGTTGGCTCCTCCCCCTCCCATACATCACTTTGCCTCCTCCCCCCTCCCATACTCCACTCTGCCTCCTGTGAACCTCCGTTTCTGACAAGACACCAGGGAGCCGGGTAGAGAGGCAGAGTGGCGTATGAGAGGGGGAGGAGCCCGAGTGGTGTATTGGAGGGTGGCTCCCATACACCCCTCTGACTCCTCCCCCCTCCCATACACCGCTCTGCCTCTCTACCCGGCTCCGTTACTGAAGGCACTTTCATTGCAGCTTCATAGAAGCCACAGTGTAAGTGAAGGGCAGTAACGGAGTCTGTCTGTGCGATGCAGACCCTCACCGGCTATCAGAGAGGATGATTCTCTGTCAGCCGGTGGGGGTCTGCATCGCACAGACAGACTCCGTTACTGCCCTTCACTTACACTGAGGCTTCTATGAAGCTACAGGGAAAGTGCATGTCAGTAACGGTGCCGGGTAGAGAGGCAGAGCGGTGTATGGGAGGGGGGAGGAGGCAGATGGGAGGGGGAGAGAGACGGAAGTGAGAGACCGGCCGACAGTGAGAGGAATCCAGGTCCCCTGCAGTGTAGCGGGGGATCTGGATTCCGGTGTTATAATCCGATCTCTGTTTGAGATCGGATTATATAAGGAGAGGAGTTTTTCAGAGCATTTGCTCTGAAAAAACCTCTTTTTATAATCAATAAAAATCGATCCGATTAATCGATGATGAAATTCGTTGACAACGATTTTCATTATCGATTATTATCGATTTTATCGATTAGTTGTTTCAGCCCTAGATAGCTATCATATGTATGATGCCAGGAGTCTGCCTCTAAATATTCAGTTTCTATCAGTTTCATAGAATTTGGCCAAATTATTATCTGTGTTTGTCTTTATAATTTTTATGATTTTGGATACTAAATAGTCAGGGGTGTCTAGTTACAAAAAATATACAAGTTCCAGGTCTTATCGGATGATTAATTTTGTCTTCATGTATTTTTTTTGAGGATAATCAAACTAATAGGCAGCTTCTTCCATCATAAGGCAATTTTATATTTTACATCCCTTTTGACATGTGTCTCTCTCATGAAATGTCTGTTTTCTCCTGGGATTTAAGACAATGCTGCAGACAATAACGTCATGGTCATGTACCATAGGTTGCTGTAGCAGGAACCAATCCTGGTTCCATCACCCATAGTTTAGAAGGACCAAGGGTTTCTGCATATCACACATGCTAAATGTTAACCTATTCAGTGCTAATGGAAGCTAAATCTTGTAACATATAAATTAAACCATGCATGTTCAAAAATGTATTGGTCATTTACATAACGAACTTTCTTCTCTTGAGAACCAAACAGTAGTACTTAGCAAGTTTCCCAGGAAAGTTCAGTCTTGGTCAGTGTCTGGAGAATTTTATGGAATGTTGCTTACAAAATGATTCCATGTAAGAAATTGTGATCTCATACTGTTATTTTCATACAAATATACTTTGTACTAAAGCAAAATGAGAGCTCTCATTTGAAATTACTAAAACCTGTAATGGTTCTAGATTGGAATGATGTCAAGTTACACCTCACGGGCCAATATTCTGCCAAAGTGTTACATTATAGTCTTATTACAGAGTTATTAGAAAAATATAAAAATATTAGTATTATTATACACCGCTGAGTCTTGGTTCTCTGGCAAAGCAGTGGACAAACCTGCCAAAAACTTTTTTTTAGATTTAAGCTGTATTCTGCAACATTTCTAAAAACCCACACACACCCCCGCAAACAAATCTCGTTGATGTACTTGTCAAATATATTTTATTGAAGATGAAAAATATACATGAGCTAGGAAAAGACACACATCCCTTAGGTACTTGCTGCTACAGCAAGCAGTAATTCATTGTCCACCTACCAAAATGCTAATTCCTTCTTATCCTTTGCAGACTAAAATCCAAAAATCTGGTTTCCCGCAGATTTCAGTTTTCTATAACCCCCAGCATTTCAGGGGGGTACATGCAAGGTTTTACATTTATAGGTCCCTGGGCCGGTCGGGGGGATCAAATGATTTCTGTGACTAGCCCATGACCCCCTAACAAAGTAGTTTTTAGTAGGATGCCTTCTGAAACTGGATGTTTCCTGACACAAAAATTGACCCCTTTGTGATATTGCCTGTCATAATTGCTCATTACATCCGCTTAAAAAGGGTATTACAATGTTCCAGCATTCATTTCTAAACATCTCGAGCACATCATGTCTGCGTTCTTTGCTTTTCTATAAAACTATTGTGCTTTAATAACAAGTATGATGTACATTTATTTTTACTTTGACAGTTGCTACGGAAACACTGGTGTCTTAGAAACATCAGATCCTGGTCTTTCATTTCAGCTTAACTGCTGTGTTTTGCTTTAGTTTGCATAGAATTCCTTCACTAAAATTCATGGTGTTTTTCTTTTACCATCACCAAGGAAATCTGTTTTAGCTCTTCATGCATCATCAGTGACTAATACCCGTGTGACATATACATGCTTGACCTTAGTTATGAAGTAATGAGTTGTCTTACTGAGGTGTTCTCCATAGTAATTTAGGTAGTAGAAGCATCAAACCCGAACCCGAACAACAAAAGACAAAATTAGGAATATTTTTTTCAATTGGGCCATATCCTACTTGCAAACAAATCTCCTCAGCTTCTGTTTCCTGCATCATAGAAAGCAAAACCACGTGAAGCATGGCCTCTCAAACAAATACAAAAAGAAAGAGAGAAAAACATGATTGTTCCAATGAGATGATATGTGTTGATTTCAGTTAAGTGGGATCATCAGTGCACCTTAATGCATACCTGGGAACTTCTGAGCTCCAGCTTCCGGGAGCCTTCCCTTGCGAGACACAGCGAGGACTGCCCACGGACGTCGGTGGGCGATCCCTCTGATGGCGCTAAATGGGAAACACCCACATTTAAGGGGAAAATGGGCGGGGAGCGACCCGGCGGATTCGGGTCTTGACCTGGAGAGTTCCCAGGTATGTGCATATGATATCCGAGGGGTCTCTTACATTTTACGTGATGTAGCCCTTGCAAATGCATGGGGGGGGACTCTGCACAATCTACTGGCATGTAATGTGCTTATCACCAGTCAGCTACATCACTGGCTTGGAAAATCTAACAATTTCAACTTTCCTGCTACTGATTTATTAATTGTTGAGAGGTTAAAAGGAAGGGGTCGTTCCAGCTTTTAAAGATTGCAAATCTTTACAGATTTGCCGGGATTAAATGTTGTCATAATTGCCAGAGCTGAATATGATCTAGCTAAGTGATAGATGTTACTCACATTGTTGCCAACATTCTGTCTGTCTCTGTCAGGCTCCAAAGTACACAAATTAAAATGGCATATTGGCAGACCCCTGTCTGCTTCCTGGAAAATGGTAGGACGAGGGCCTAATATGGCAGGCACGCATGTATGGGGGATTAGACATCTTTTGTTTTTGCTTCAAATGTATACAATTTTTAAAAGCATTTTGTCATTAACCTTTAAATACAATCAAAATGGCCATGGTGTGAGATTGTATGCCCTTGCTATGATCTGCTACTAAAATATCAAGTACACAATGATCGAAATTGGTCCTTAGGGTTTAAGTGGTGAGTAATACAGCTATGTCTGGCTATGGACACCATTTGACATTTAACATGTAAGCGCCTCTTAGCTGAGAATCGCATGACGTAATGCAGTACCATGCAGATCCAGCTGGCTTTGCATAGACTAAAGGTCATGTCCCATCCATTAAATGACTCTCAAGGCCAGTTCTAAGGTTTGCTGCCACAGTTATAAGTAATGGGCTATACCCAAGGCATCCAGAGTGATTACGTTTTTAGGTTTTCCCAACTGCCAAGAGGCAGCATCTGTAATGTAGACATGTAGAAAACATGTGCAGGTGAAATTCATTAAATATTACCCGGCTTGGTTGTTCTAAAATAGGTTATTGGGCTAAAATTGAGAATAATTATTTAACAAAATCATTTGCTAATGAAAAGTTGATGCTGGAAATAACCTTGGGCATTAACATTGTTAAAGGATTTCATAATACTATGGGATTGTGATGTCATAGAATGTGGAATTTATTGAAAGGTGGCTTTTTTTCTTAAGGCGTGATTTCTAATGATAAATTAGGCTCGTATAAAAGCAACATGTTGATTTGAGGACTAAATTGTCAGTTAACTGCCTGTGCACCTTGGATAACCAAAGCTATGTAGTTCTGTGTGCAGGGTATGGGCCTTTCCCCCCTTCAACTGATTCAGAGATCTGAAGAACCCAATACATACATCTCTCATTGATTAAAGCAGAAGGGAAAAGCTTTTAGATTAAGGCTACATTATCTAAACAACAACTGTTTTGTTTTAGTCTTCATGCTGTCTTTGTGTATTTTGTCAAAAGAATTGCATGCTCTGTCTGTCTGCTGTACAGGGCTGAGGAAATGGAAACAAAAATAATAATAATTAAGAAAAGTTTATATCTTTAGGGTATGGAGCATTTAGAGGTTAAACCCTATTGCACTCTTAGTCACCAGTATATAAAATGTTACATAGGATTAGGCTTCTGACAGTTTCCATTAATGAAACCCCAACTGTGCACTTGTGACTTTGACAATCTCATTTGTGTGGTTTTGTTCAGTATTGGCGGGCATGACATGTATATGTGGCAATAGTCCCAGCGTGTTGTACACTAAGGTCCGTGTTATGGTATTAAACATGTCAGAGAACTGTGGAGCGGAGTGGGTCCTCATAAAACGGATATACTGTGAATTGGTTACCACAAAACTCTTGTACTAACCAATTATGAATCTGTTGGTTTATTTAAAATCTATGATCCATTATTCAGTTGTTTATCTTTCAGATTTAAAGACATTTACGTACAGTGGCAAGAAAAAGTAAACGAACCCTTTGGAATTACCTGGTTTTCTGCATTACTTGTTCATAAAATGTAAAAGCAAAGGTTTAAGGACATATATAGCCTGGAAGAAAGGCGTGACTACAACAAGAGGACATAGTCTTCAGCTGGAGGGGTGGTAGGCGTTAATACAGTGGAGGTGGGATAGGCATAAGGCTTATCTAAATATACGATAAGGCCATAGACTAAAGGTCGGGCAGACTTGAATCACAAGCATAGACAAACACAATGTTCTTAAGCTAACAATACAGAAACAATGATTATCTTTCATTTCTTTATTGAACACACCCATTAAACATTCACAGTGCTGGTGGAACAAAGTGAACCCTTGGATTTAATAACTGGTCTAACCTCCTTTGGCAGCAATAACTTCACACAAGTACTTACGGTAGCTACGCATCAGACCTGCACAACATTCAGGAGGAATTTTACAGAACTGCATCAGCTCAGCCATATTCTTGGGATGTCCGGTGTGAACAACTGTCTAGAGGTCATTCCACAGCATCCCTAATGGGTTAACTTTACTTCAAACCTCCTATGCTTTTTCGTTGATTGGATTCTAGATTGCCAACTCCTGACTCCTATTAGCTTTTGTTGAAGTGATTAGCCTTTTTTGCATACTTTTTTTACAACCCACACTGTGAATGTTTGATGTATTGAATATAGACATGAACAATACAATAATTTGCGTGTCATTAGCTAAAACAGATTGTTTTTGTTCATTATTGTAACTTAGATCATATCATATTTTAAAATCTTTACATAAATGTTGTTACTTCCAAAGGGTTCACTTACTTTATCTAGCCGTTGTATTCTCTTACTGGGTTGCTTAATCTTCATAGTCATCATTCCTTTCTTAAATTTAAAGATCTCTTTTGTACTGCACAAATGTATACATTTGTGTGTTTATTATTATTATTACTCATTATTTTATATAAAAGAAATATTTCACAATGGATTCATCTTGAAGGTCGCTTGCTAATCAGCATGTAGTAAATAACTTTAAATTCTATTTCTTACTTGGGTGATTTCAATAGACATTACTTGTGCAACCAATGAGATTGCATTAATAGGCAGAAAATATACCTGACATGGCTTAAACAACACTAAATCATGAATTTACTGATATAATTGTCATAGAGGACATGTCTGCTTCTTCATTTAAAAGGCCAACTGTTTCTTTTGTTAGAAGAGGAGAGCTAGCCCTGTGCACTGCACAGTTAAATTATTGAGATGACTAAGAAATCCTACAGATTTAATTATGTATTATACAGTGTCAGCTCTGCTCTTCTGGCAAGAGAAACACCTTGTGGTTTGCCCTACTATAGTTGGTGAGTCAACTCACCTGGGACTCAGTTTAGTGACTAAGCCCCTGAGAATTCAATTAACACACCAGCAAATACAAATGGAACAGAAAAGTGGCCTGTATTTACTCACCATTTAATTTTTTGCTCCATTCCTTCTGTTTTCGTGATGGCAGACATTGTAAACGAGAAGCAAGCAGACTCATTACAAGATCTCTACAGGGCCCTGGAGCAGGCAAGTTTGTCCCCACTTGGAGATCGACGACTTTCAACCAAAGTGGAGTACAAGAAGTCATTTATAAAAAGATGTAGTGATCCGGTAGTCAATGAAAAACTTCACAGACTGCGAATTTTGAAAAGCACTTTAAAGGTAGGATTTTAGAAGAGAAAACTGACGATGCCTAAAATTTCAACCCCAAATATTACTCTAGTATTTTATTTATGAGACAATTAGATACCCAACATTTCAAATGGCCAGAGAAAGGCACTTTTGGTTCAGTTGCTGTGGTTAAAGGCATGAGTAGGAGGAAGCGCTTTACCCAAATGTTTTGAAGACTTTCTGAGAAAAGGGATACATCAGGAAAGAAAGAGGGCTGGGGGATTTGGTTCCCAAACATGGGACACTTGAGAGGTATGGTGTCTATTAAGGGTAACTGCTACTAGTACTATAATTAAGCTGAAGAAGTCCGTGTGAATAAACACTATTGGGGTTTGGCACGCACAACGTTATTTTCTCTTGTATGTTGCAACCCTTAGTTGCCTAGCAATAAGATCCTATGAGAAATGCTCTCTACTATATAGATCTCTTTCACATTTTATCTTTCACATTTTCTTTTTGTCGAGTGACAGATGGGACCCAGATATAACATCAGTCCACTCCCCGATTCATGGTTTATAGCAGGGATGTCTAATTTTAGGGTCAATTCTGCTATAGGTACCAAAATACTGGTGCAGGTCAAAGGTGTTTTTTGAAAACAAGGCCTTGTAGGTCACTAATGTGCAATCTGACACTGCTACTTATGCCTTAATATTTTATGTAATTATAGCTTTAAATAATGTGTAAGATTATTTTCCTAAGCATGTAACATGATTACAAGTATCTTATCTAAGCTTCTGTTCCCAGAAAAAAACACTTCCTACTCAGAATTTTAGCACATTGTCATTTCATTGAAAATGGTCATTTTTTTTTAAATGGTAGCTTCTAAGTATACGTTAATTTTTTCATCTGTATTTAAATACTGAGTTGTTCTTGTGCATTAATATAATATCTCGACGATCTTCAAAATTGATCATGTACCGTATTTGCTTGATTATAAGACAAGGTTTTTTTCAGAGCAAATTCTCTGGAAAATACCCCTTGTTTTATAATCCGGGTCATCTTATAATCAGACCTCAAATAGAGACTAAGATCCAGATCCCCCGCAGCGCTGCTGGGGACGTGGATCATCCTGTCTTATGCCCTCCATTTAACACCCCCCCACACACCCAAACTTACTGGTGCTTCTGACTCCCTCGGGGCAGCAAGTAGACGGCTACGCGATTCGCTGAAGCTGGAAGGAGGTGTGGTTAGCAACGGGGGTTCTTTCTCCAAGCAGGAGAGTGTTGTTTGGCTAAAAGCTCTTCACAAACCCTACCCTATAACGTTCCCACAAATGTCTATTAACTGTTAATAAAGTAAATGACATACAACTAAACATTTGGATTAGCCAACGAGGGACACTTTTGTTTTTGAGAGTGTTGATAGAGATGTGGCTGGCAAGTAGACCTTTACCGAGTGACCTATCGTTTCATTTTTATGTCATTTAATATATTTTATTTCCACAATTTAATTAACGCATTGCCTGCTGTTTCATTATGCATTATTGTGACTTAGGGTTGTAGCACTCTGTGAAATGACTCATACTCAGAATACATTCTAGAAAAAAGAAAAGAGATAGGGATTTGACTTCCCTTTCAAGGAGGAACACCTGAGAGATTTACAGTGGGATGAAATGCTTCATTTACCTGCAAATCCATGGTGCAGTGAATAAGGCTTAAATCTTTTTGAGAATGCAGAGTAATTATTGGCAGCACTGGTATCACAACACAGTTCATAGAATAGATCTGGGCTTTGTGAGTATGCAAGAAATAGCTTGTTGGGAGCAAATCATGTTAAATGGTATATCTTATTGCACTCCTAGATCATCAGAGTTTTCTTTAAGTCTAGATAAATGCATAAAAATGCATTGCTTGGGATGTCAACATTATTTTTTTTTAGCTCGGTACGCATATTTACTTCTAATCTGTGTCACCAAACAAAGCAACAATGTGATAGCAAAAAAAAATTGGCACCATATCACCAGTGTGGTCAGTTTCAGCTTTTGACTTGCAGATTTTATTATTTCTTCTAAAGGCTTAATCACACAAAAAAAAACACAAAAAAGTTTAAAGCTTTTTCAGTATCTATGATGACAACCTATCAGTGTCTGTTATTGTGACAGATGAACGGGACTTTTATATGATTAAATTGATCATGTCTGGAGATGTTCAGGCATTCAACTGTACTAAGAATGAGTTTTCTAATGTTTCTATTCACTTTTACTTATTATTATTATATTATTGTTGTTTTTTTTTTAGTTCATTTAACCTGAAGTGATATGTTCCCTGAGATATTCATTTGAATATTTGTATTAACAGGTTTGTCTAATGTGTTATCTAATGAGACATTTTGATTTGTCAGTAGAGTAGCTCGTGATGAAAATTATGATAATTTATGTTCTTCAAACATTGCTGTTCATCTAACTTAGATGCTGATTTTTAAATTGGAATGTTGAAAACAGTGGGATATTTATGATGCACAGTGAATTGAATTTTTATTTCTTTATTATATTTTGATGAATTTTAATTATGTACCAGTAAGTAAAATAAAATAAATGTTTTGTGTTTTTCAGGCCAAAGAAGGAGAGGTAGCTATTATTGATAAGGTTCTGGAGAATCCAGATTTGACATCTAAGGACTTTCAAGAATGGAAGCAACTTTACCTGGACCTTTTTTCAGACATCTGTCAAAAAAGTAACACGAAGGACTGTGAAAGTGTCTCCTCCGAAGTAGACGCCCTTATTCAGTCTCTAGCACACACGCATTCATATATTGAAACGCATGTATAATTGTCTTTATCCCTGGAAAAATTTGAAGTTTTCTATTAATATATGGAAAGTCTGCTAAAAATCTATTTTAATGTTGCTGATCTAAGTGGAGTAAATCTTAAATGGTATTGCCAGTATCTCTTATTGGCATTTGTATATTTTCTATGCTATTAGTGCTCAGTTTTGTGTTAATCTTGTGGTTAAAAAGAAACTAATAAATAAAATATCTAAATTGTTGACAGAGCTATACATAGGAAGCAGTTTTTTTTAGGGCTTCATATATGTACTTAATTTTATAATTATATATAGATCCAAGGTGATCCTGCTAAACAGTCATATTATATTCTTGATAAAGGCATCACTTTGACAAAAGGCATAACAGGCATATTTATAATGTTGCATAAAGGCCACTAAAAATAATTTTAAAAAATACAGGTATATTTTTGAGGATTTAATGTAGAATAAAATATTAAAAAGTAGCACGGGGCAAGATTGGAGAAATTGATTATTTTATAATACAAGTAGTAGATCTTAATATGTATTAGCCATACAATAGTTTCACCCTTGTACACTCTGGGATATCCAAAGACATTTAATAATAATAATCCTAATACTTTATGTATTATTCCATTTTTGTAGTGCAATTATATTTGAAAGTGTCCCACAAACTACCTCCAAAAAAGATTTCAGTTTCACCAAAGTATGGTATAAAAAAAATCGAATAGAGCAAAGAACTCAATATAAATAAATCTGATAAGCTACTGTATTGTTTTTTACACATTCATATACCCTTCTAATTTAAGAGTGGCAAGAAAGGGTAAATTAAGCCTTTGGAATTTACCTGTTTTGGGTGTTGCATTAATTGTTCATAAAATGTGATCTGATCTAAGTCACAATTATAGACTAACACAATGTGTTTAAGCTAATAACATTAGAATGTCATTAAACATTCACACTACTGGTGAAAAAAGTAAGTGAACCCTTGGATTTCATAACTGGTCGGACCTCCTGTGGCGGCAATAACCTCAAACAAGCTGTTCCGGTAGCTGCAGATCGAGCCTGCATTATGCTCAGAAGCAATTGTAGACTATTCTTCCTTACAGAACCACTTGAGCTCAGCCATATTCTTAGGATGTCTGGTATGAACGTCTCTCTTGAGGTCATTTCACAGCATCTCTAATAAAGGTTTGAGTTCTCACTGGGCCACTGCGAAAGCAGATTCTCTTTTTTTTTTTAACACCAGTTTGTGGTAGATTTACATTGATGTTTAGGGTCATTGTCCTGCTGCATTATACAACTTCTACTGAGCTTAAGCTGGCAGACAGCCACCCTGACATTATCCTGTATGATACCTTGATAAATTTAGGAATTCATTGTCCCCTCAATGAGGGCAAGTTGCCCAGGCCCTGAGGCAGCTAAGCATGATGCTCCTTCCTGCGCATTGAAAATGTTAATCAGTTCCAATGATTCCTTCAAGCCTTTAGTTTTTACTCTAGGGTTCTTTCACCTCATTGGTCTTTTTGCTTTGTGCCCTTGGAGTCATTTCATTTCTAGGGAGAGTAGCTACAGTACTGTGGACTGGTGAATATGAACTATTTTAGATTACTTTAACCCTTTCCAGTTTTATACAAATCTACAATTTTTGATTGTAGGTCTTCTGAGATTTCTTTTTCCGGGGCATGATTAACATCAGCAGGTGCTTCTTGAGAATAGCAAACTCAAAATGTGTTCATGCCAAAGTAGCTCTAAAACCCACCCCAATACTGGTTCATTGATTGGACTCCAGGTTCGCTAACTCCTGATTCCAATTAGCTTTTGTTGAAGTGATTAGCCTAGGGGTTTACATACTTTTTCCAACCCAGGCTGTGAATGTTTGAATCGTGTATTCAATATGGACAAGAACAATACAGGGATTTGTGTGTTTATTAGTAATAAACAGAATGCATTTGTTCATTATTGTAAGATCACGAATCATAAGATGATCACATCATATTTTGAGACAAATTTATTCATAAATGCCGGTAATTCCAAAGGTTTCATTTACTTTTTCTCGCCACTGTGTTTGTGTATGTTCAAAATGTGTGTGTGTGTGTAATATATAATATATATACATATATATATGTGTGTGTGTGTGAAACAGGGTCATGAAACCCCCAAATCTGTTTTTTTGTGTATGAGAAGAAAGGGTGTGCTCAAGGCATTATTTGTTAACTTAAACATTCCAAGACTAGTTGTGCCATGAGCAATATGCCAGGTGCATGTTACATTACATTTCTTTTATGAAATGTTAGCAGGTTTTTGAAGAAGAGAGGGCTTTACACAAGGTAAGAGTGAGGGGAGGACAGGGAGGGTGAACAATGTGAGGTGCATGGATTATAGATAATGAAAGTGTGTATGTATATGTAAGGGTATGTTGTTAAAGTGAGTGTGTGTCAGTGTATGAGGTTGCAGAATGCAGAGTGTATGTAAGTACATGTTAGTAGAGTGTGTTCCGCTGTAAGTTTAAGCATGGGTGTGTTATATGGTGTGTGTGCTATTATCTGGTGTTAGCATATATGAGTGTCAGCCATTAGTGTGTGTGTTAATGTACAGTGTAAGCATGTGTGCATGGGTGGGTGATAACGTGTATGTTTTAAAGTATGGCTTTAGCCTAGGGTTAGTAGTGCAAGGGAGAGCAGGGAGGTTGTGTGTGTGTGTATATATATATTGAAGTGCGTGGTGCTAGTGTGGTTGGGTGTTTTTGTGTGTTAGTATGTGTATGTGTTCTTGTTACAGGGCAATGCCAAAAAAATATCGCACCAAGGCACCACTAACCCTAGGGTCACACCTGCTTACAATCTATTAGGATTGTAGTTCAGGAAACATCTGGATTTGTCTCTCTTGACATAAATCTTTCGCTCTGTTTACTTTACCAGAATAGTGCTAGACTATTGACAGTTTTATTTTAGTGGTTTTAACAATTTTAATATGAGTGTACAAGTCAATGAAGCACATTTTTTAGAAAGAAAAGGGTATTATGCACACAAATCACCTATTCTGATACAGCAGCCGGGTAACTGACTGGGAGCATTTGTAGGTAAAGCCATAGGTTTATTTTCCTGTAATCAACAGAGTACTATATAACACAATCCCTTCAAACAGCAGAGGTAAATACAAGCAGTCTCTGATTTAGGCACCCGCATATGTATTGATATGTCCATTATAGATCATTACCACCCATGTCCTTAAAACCCTCACAACTAATAGCTAAACTAATTTCTCAAAATGTGATATAGCTTATGTTTTGTGTTTTTCAGTTTAAAATAATTGCATTGCATACATTTATTTGGTGTATTAAACGATGAAACCGGAAAAGGGAAATATCCACTTTAAAAACAAGCAGTTTTCCATGCATGGCAATATAATAGAGACCCCGGGCCTTTAAGGAAAATCCTACTTACCATTATGAACCTAATGTCACAATATTTTGTTCACAGCCATATTGATGTTCCCTTTTTTAATAAAAACAAGGCATAAAAGTGTTTTTTGCTTCAGTGTGAAGATCTCCTTTCCGATGCACTGGGGATCAAGTCTGTATTTTTCGCTCTGCACAGAAGCCTGCATCATTGACCCCGAGTCCAAAGCAACAGTGCTTGCTTTAAGCACTGATACACTTACAACATTTTTAAGCATCATTGTATTAAATAAACAGAGTTTCACAATCTTCCAATAAAAATGAAAAAAAAAAACAATACGTGGTTAACGCCTGGGCCCTGATGTCTCTCCCATAAGCCCACCCCATGTCCATCCCAGTATCCCACCCATTGCTCAACCTATTACTCCTAGGGGCACCCCCTGACACTCCAACACTATACCCTGACACACAAACTCACAATAATGTTATAGTCTGACACACACATGCTAACATCAAATGCTCACAAACATTAACACCTTACGTTAACACATATATACACACACATGCAAACACCATACACTCATGCACAGACATACTAACCCCTAGGCAAGGATACATACACACTGTAACACTACATGCGGATATACACACGCATACTCGTGCCATACAGTAACGCACACGTTAACACTATATGTATACAATGTGTATGTATAGTGTTAGTGTGTATTTTATATATAATTGTACACAATGACTCTTAACATAACAGTAAAGTACACACACATACATATATACATACATACATACATACATACACACACACTGCCGCCACTCTGCTCATTGGCGTAACAAAAAAATGCCGGGACCTCCTGCGAGACATACGGTTGGGACCCCCAAGCTGCTCCTAGACACACACCATAAAACGTTTTATACACCCCTAGTAATCTCCCTCAATAAAGGAATATTATAAAAAAGGTGCCCTAACACTTTATACCCCTGTCGCTAAAATATAACGTTTAAGTGAAAAAAAAACTTTGCTGCCCCTAAGTCCAAAGAAATTAAAGAAATCAACTCTATTTTAAAAGTTTCTTGTGTACGGAAGCATTTGGCCCCTCCATAGTGTAAACTGTGGGTATGGGGTATTTCTGTATAACAGGGGATGTTATCATTTGCTATAATAAAAAATAATACTTCAAATATCTCTAAAGCAATCGCAATAATTGAAAAACAGGAAAACACAAACTTTAAAAAGCTTGATTTATTATTTTGTGGCCCTTCAATGGGGACACTTTAAAAAAACATTTCTGTACGGCTTAATTTCAAAATATTGGTGCTGTGCAAGAATGTATATTTTAAAGTGTTCTTACCTAAAAAAAAGATATAATCAAAGTACTCATCTTCCTGGAAATGTAGGCTGTTATACAAGGAAGGTGTGTAGGTTATATGTTACAATACAAAGTCTTGCTCATGTACATGTTAAGTAATTGCGAGGCAAACCTGTATTTGAAGTACATACTACATTTTCTATATCTGTTCGTTACTCATAAGTGTCCTTTTATAGGTGAGCACAGAATGAACGCAGAAATCTCATTGTCAAAGACTGATCAATAGAAAGCCCGGTGAATAGTCCTTTTATTTATTTATTGGTTCTATAGAACGCAGAATTCCCATTGTACACGTTGTACCAAATCGAGACCTTCTGGAGCCCCTAAGTGCGGCAGTGCTCGTATTTCAGGGTCAAATGACAAGACAAGCCCCCCCAAATCCGGCTTTAGTAGCCTGCGTAATGCAGCGTAATGCAGCCACTGTGTATTCATATACTGTACTGTGAGGTTTCACGATTAAAGCCATACTTTATTTGGCAAAATAGATTTTTTTGCCCACCTTTAGAACTTCTTTCTATGTTGGTTAATTTACATGAACCTGCTTCTAGATATTTCAGTATTTTCATTATAAACTAGAAACTTGCATGATGCCAGGATGTGAGTATTCATATACAATCATTCCGTTTGGAACTGGGAAAATCGTTTTTTTTTTTGATGACTGCAAAGTTGAATTTAAGGACGGCATCATGCACCTATTGCCAGAGACCATTCTAGTGCATATAGCAGAACTTAATGTATTATATCTTTAGCGTCTTTATAAAACCGCTTGTGCGGCTCGTTGAATGTACTTAAACTTTTGAGTTGAGAAATGTGCCAGTAGTTATTTGTCATAGAAACTTATATAATGGATTTTTTTTTTCCGTATTGGTTTTATTGCCATTGGATTATTAATGTTTTATAAACATTGCATACTTGCACAGGAGATGAGTGGCCTTTCTTGTGTATAGCTTAATCACAATATAAATTTGCCATGCATAAATATTTAATTTTCATTGGAAAAAATGAGTTCCAGGGCTCTACTATTTGAATAGTTTTATGGGGAAAAGCATTTACTTTTATGCATGATTACATGCCGGTACAATAAATATTGTTAATTTGGTTTTGTATCATTTTCCTAGCAGAAACAAACTTTATGGGATTTATGGGAATAACTCATGCTCATGTAATATGTGTGTTGAAACTTGTTTTTGAGATCAAAGAAACAATGTCAAATAATGGTTTATTTATTATATGATCGCAATTGCAAAAATACTGTTCTACGATTCTTTTGGAATAATAAAAAAAACTACATTTGCTCGTGTCAGAAGAAGCTTTTTCGCAGCGTATGTACCATAATATACTATACTGTACAGGCACAATTTTGCCATCATTAAAACGCAGCCGATTAACACAATATATTATCAAACGATGTACAAAGGTATCTTTCTGAAAACATGGTGGAAGACCTGGACCCCTATGAGTAGATGCGTTCATGTAAGCATCCGCCTATTCATACCATGCAACATATCTGTGCCATGTGTCACGATAATATGTGAACATCAACAAAAACTGTATGATTTGCCAATATAACAGGAAGATGGTATGTATTCTTGTGTATTCATACAGAATAAAATACCCTTGTAGAAGCAGCTGATATCATAGGTTAGGTTAGTGCGTAGTTTAAATGTTCTGATACACATCAGTGCGGATTTACGTCTACAGACTTCATTAAATATGTGGAATATAAGGAAATCATCTATAATAACACAAGCTTTGTTTAAGAAGATTAGCCTTGGATCCTCTAGAGCAGGGGTCCTCAAACTGTGGCCCTCCAGCTGCTGCAGGACTACATCTCCCATAATGCTCCTTCAGCTTAGGGGCTGGCTGAGGAGTATGGGAGATGTAGTCCTGCAGCAGCTGGAGGGCCGCAGTTTGAGGACCCCTGCTCTAGAGTATAAGTTTATGGATCGGTTTCACATGCAGAAGAGACCCAAATATTATTTGCTAAAGAACCTGTCTCTGTGCTAGATACCACGCGTAATTAGATCAGAGAGATATTTTCTTTTAACTTGCGTTTAAAGGCCAAGAGGTTCCTAGACTTGTCATCAAGTGGCACAAAGAAGAAGGATACAGTAGGCTTGCTTTAAAACAGAGGACGTGTGGCTTAAGGACAAAGTAATACACTTCTGTGCCGTGTAGGATTTCTGTGTTTGGAACATTTTGTTCTAGGCTCATCTCTCAGAGGTGTAGTGCTTTATTATCATATTCTTTTACCGAAGAGCTGTTTGTTTGCTAGCAGTACTGACCTTTAAGTAAAACAAGAGGTTTCAGGAATCAATTTGTGCCACGTTATCCATATCTGTGCATGGCGAGAGAGCACGAAGAGTATAGAAAATAAACATTGTATTACAGCATTATAAGCATCACATCATTTCATATTATTACTGGCAATCACATATGATTACGCCTAATCTCATCTCAAACAGCTGGCTCTGGTGTGATCAGAAAACACAATTACAATGTTAATGGTGGGATTCCGGGCTTCAGATTTACCTGTACTACTGCTTAGGGGGAAACTGTGACAATTCAGATTTTTCCAAGTTAAATTCTTTATACATAAGTCATGTTTTGTTTCCTTTTCATTTGAGTAATAATGCCTCTTATGTTATGATGTATATACCATTTAACTTCTGCACCATTGTGTAAACCGCTGTCTCATCCAAAGATGCGTGATAAAGGCTGTGAGAACGTATGGCCCCAGGACTTGCCTTTTGGACAGGGTCCTCTTACTCGCACAGAGCAGTGGTTGTTTTATCCTGACACTCTGCCTCAGAAGGTCCCATAGTGTGGGGAAAGAGCTACTGTGAAGAGTAAATGGTCAAGTTACAACATTTATGTGGCCCGCTTAGGAAGCACTATGCAAAAACCTATTGGATTCCACACAGACACACACATATACACCTTGGCAACCTGGCAGTACATCTAGGAAGCACTCGGTAGCCTTGTGGAATTTTAATCAGCTATCACTAGAGCCTGTTAGAAAATAGCTATTACTGTCCATTTGACTAAATATGAAGAAGGCGACCCTTTTTCAGTACAGGTGCGATGTGACATATTTGTGCATTAAACTGTATTACAAAACCAGTTGCACTCTTTAAAATGCTAAATGCTGTTTTACGTGAAACTTTATCATTGTCTATTTTTAATGTATTAACCTATACAAATGTGAAGCACATTAATGAATTTAAGCTGCTTGAACATTTCACCTATACATTAATTTCAGAACCCACTTGTTAGTACTAGTTATCCGTAATTTGTAACACATATCACAAAAATAATACATGAGCCATAACCCTTATTAAAATAGCACTTTTCCATTTTTCACTTAAGTACTTTACAAACCTTCATGTAATTGCGTTTACAGATTAAAATAATCAACGCATCTACTATAATCCCACTTTGTTGTGTTTACCACAGGAGCACCCATCCTAACCTGGAATATGCATTAGTTATTCCTCCTCATGAAGTCATTGTTTCTCATTTTTCTTAAATGACTGCTCTCCTCTGCAGGAAGATGATTTATTTGTAAGGGTGTGGGGGAAAATACATTCATATTCTAGTTTTGCCATCTTTTGCCACATACCTCAGTCTTTTTCTTTTAAACCAAACAAACGCTTAACAGTTACACAGAATGCAAAAAAGTAGAAGCAATGGCTCACGGTAATAAATTAGTTATGCAAAAAGCTATGAGGTTGACAGATTGCAATCCATCCAAATATACTTGGAATGTAAAGGTTTGTTGGGCTTGATGTGCATACAGAGAAATGCGCTAGCCAAACCATTTATATCCGTTAGCAGAATCCACACTCACTGTGTCCCAAAAAACAAACGATTACAATGTTTTCTAAAGCAAAATGCGGGATGCGATGCATATAATTACTTTAAGTTGTTGGTTCGTAAGAGTTGCACTAATACCTATTTTACAAAAAGCACATTCAGTGATCATACTAAAGATGATGAATAAGACGATTGGGTTTTGGTGGTTACCTCTTGGGCCCTTTGGAAAGGATAATCTTTTTAATATATATAGGAGACCTAATTTGTTGTGATAAGGCATGTACATGTTGTAACCATGTTGTTCTATAGATTGTGTTACGTGCCATTATCACATTGTCCAGGTCTATATGATTCATAATTGGTCTTGCGTTTTTAATTTTTATTAGTCATCGGAGGATACAATTTCTTTTCTTGGTCGTTTAATGCTACTTCTGATTCTGATAGCTGAAGTATTGCACATTTTAAACCAGAAAATGGAAAGGCCAAACTACATATTTCTTCCCAGTAGTCATTTTCTGCATCATAACCTACGATATTTTGAGTGGCTACCTCTTGACCTTCTTGCCACTTCTTACCCCCAAGAAGCAACACCGTTTGTTCCACTACTGCTAACCCATAGCAAAACCGGTCAAACGTCATTGGTCGCAAACGGCTCCACTGGTTGTGCAGCGGATCGTATTTTTCAATATCAGAAAATGGTTCATAAATACCTAGAAATGTGAATAAGGTATCATTTACAGTTGCCATATGATGTCCAAACCGTGCAATAGACATAGGAGCTTGTTTTTTCCATTGGCCCTCTAACTTATTAAAAGAATACATATCCTTACTACTATTTACCTGACCAGCACACTTACCACCCGATATATAAATTACATTTTTGTACACTGTGCTGGCATGCCCATGGGTTTTACAAGGCAGCTCTTTGGATTTTGTCCAGATGTTCCTACTGACGTTATAGACTTCCACAGACGAAACAATGGCCTCATTTTCTCCTCTGCCCCCTATGGCATAGATGTCATTCTCTACAACACAACAGGAGAACTGTGCTCTTTTATCTAACATGCTAGCAACCTCCATCCACTGGTTAAACCTTGGGTCATAGCGGTAAACAACATTGGTAACAGTCAACGAAGTGGTGCCCTCTGTGCCATGTTTTGGAGTTTCTCCCCCAAGAACATAGAGGAAGTTACCAATAACACAAATGCTGTGAAGTTGTACTTTCATTTGCAAATTTGTTACCATCCGCCACTTGTGAGTATACACATCAAATCCAAGCACATTTTCAACAAGGTCTCCGTTAGCGTCTCCCCCGACTAGGAGAATCCATCCTTTGTGATTACGCAGGGTGCTATACTTGTCTTGCAAAACTGGCTGTTTTGTGGGAATCGAATGGTAGTTTATTGCTTTGATGATGAGGTTTTTGATGGAAGCAGTCAAAGGAACATCGGTCTGAGTATAAAGTTTACGTAGAGCATCCAGTGGCAACAACGCATATCGAATGTTTTCAAATAGAACCATGACATATAAGTGCCTGGTCCTATCATACTGAAGCCATTTTAGAATTAAAGTCAACAAACCTTTCTCTTGCACCTTTGGGATATCATTTGATTTTATCAGGTTTATCATTGACTTTATGTTTAATTCAAGGAGCTCTGTTTTCTCTATATCCTCTTGTAAAAGCACCCAGAGATTATTAATAATGTACTTCTCCATCTCTGCCAATGCATCTGAAAGATAGAATTTTGATGCTATGTTGGCAGCAAAACAGCAATTTCCCAAGTCACAGTTACTGATGAGATACTGACTACACAGTGGTACAGCATCCGTGACTTGTAGGTAGCATGCAGCTTCCAAAGTGTCTTCCAAGGTGTTCATGGAAAGAGAAAGCCACGATGTGTAAATAAAATCCAAAATGATTTGTAATCCTGTTGCTGAGATAACATTAAGATGGATGATAGAGGCCTTAGATTCCTTGGTGTATTCCTTAAACATTGCTCTAAAATAGTCACTTGAACAAGCCAAAAAAGACTTGTGTGCGTGGAATTCGTGTCCATCCACTACTAAACAAACATCACACAAATGTCCTTGAGCTCTTAGCATCTGGTACTGTGTGAACACCAGCCCGCGATGGGACTTGCAGAAGGCCAAAAAGTAACTCATGATGCATAATGATCAGGATAATGTGATGTCTTCTCGTTCAAAGTTTTGTTTTAGAAGCACCAGTTTCACATCAGCAAAACAGCAAAAAAACTGAGAATATTTTTTTAGTCTGGTTAGATACATTATTTCTCACCTCAAATAGCCATTTGGGTAAGTTGGTGACCATGTATGTAAAGTGAAAGCTTTGCCCCTTCTTGTTTGAAACTCCTTCAAAGAATTTTTCTCTGTATTGTCCAGAACATGAAGGTTCCTCCTGCTTTTTCTCAAGACACTGTCGTCGTCGTAGTCCAAAGGATAAAGTGGCATCTAACACCCAACCCTCTGCTTCGGTCTTTTCTGGATGACCCTTTGTTTCTCTAATTGTAAGCATTTGTTTAAAGATCAAATCAACAGCCGAGGATTAGATGCGGACACGCCGAATTTAGAAGCAAATAGTACATATCCTGATTAGTCACTGCTATAGTTTGACATGTGTATCTCTGCTCCTGTGTGAATGATCTCATCACAACTCCCAGTTACAGGAATAGAATGCAAACACAAGACAACACCGCATAGCTTTCTAAGATCAGAGCTGGCTGTGGGATTGAAAGAGGTGTTGGGTCACAACAAACTGTGAGACGCATGTGTGCGGCCCAACTAGTGACTTGTTTACATAACCCTAACTATAATAGACATACTTCAAAGTGCATTGTTTTAGTGTACCTGCAATGCTATATATATATATACATATATATATATATATATATATATATATATATATATTTCACATATCTACACACATATCTTAGTTGAACAGGAAAAAGGAAGATATTATCCTAGAAAGATATTTATTAGAATTAGAGGTGAACATCAGGGGAATAAAAAAATAATTGGAGATATTCATATTTTGTATACCACATGTGTCTAAATTGAGGAGGAATATAGAAGTGGTCTATCTTAAATATGTCATTGAAAAGCCACTTATATTAATTAGCCTAAATGAGTAGGAATAGGAAATAAGAAGGAGGATGTCTGCACATGTTTCCGACCACCTGCTGAATCAGAGCACAGGGTATGTTATCACTGCAAATAAAATATGCATGATTGAATTTTATACTATTATGTGCCCTACATTATGTTGTTTGCCAATTATCTTGATATGAAGGTGACCGTCTTGACCAGCAGGTGTGTCACTTGCCAACAGTCCTGTCTAATGTCAGTCCATTTGCTGCACAGACGCGGTGCCTACTTTACAAGGAACATGGTTTGCACATGTTCAGCATCCAGGCCTTAGATTAGATGGGACATAATGTGATGCCAACGTGTAATATGAACAGGGTGTGATAGCATGAAGCAATGTAGAGGAATCTGCAATAAACTTTGTTTTATATTACATTATGTTCTAGTGATCAAGGGCCCCAAGCTCCTTAATCTGGCCTTGGGCCTTCCACATCACCCAACACAGCAAGTACTGTAAATTATACTGTAGCATTTGTGGGCCTCTTGCCATTGGGGGTCCTGGGGAAAATATCCAGTGTTTAATCCACCCCTGGGGAGGAAAAAATCTCTCTTCAGATACAGTCTCCTGCACATTAGCTCCCCTTGGCAGTTCACAGAGACCACAAGGGTGTAATTACATGGCGAGTTCTTCAGCTTTTTGGGGATGGTCAGGAAAATAAGTGTGGTGTGGAATTTTAAACGGTTCAGTATATAAAAAATAGAGAGACAGGCCACTGCTCCAAAAATAATTAATTCAATATGATCTTTTTATCATTAGGATAAATAAAAAAAACTCCTGATGTTTCTCCCGCTCCAGCATGCCATCCCATCAGCTGTCTAGAATTTGCTCCAGCATTGCCTGGCTGGGAAGTACTCCAGTTGGAATCAATGAGAGTGGTTTCAGCGCATGAACATTTTAGCCAAATGCATCTCCTTCAAGGTAAGGAGCTAGGGAATAGGATAAACACCAGATACATAGGGGAGATTCTGATGAATCCCTCTCTTCATTTGGATGCATAAAGCTAATGTCACACATCTATTATATGGTTTAAAGTGTATAAAATGACAAGTGTAGCTTTAATAATAATACAAATCTCACAAATGATCTAATATCTGAAATATCTGAATATCTAAAATTCCTTGGAAGCGCAAGCTGCCTAAGCGGCGCACTTATTGTCCATTGCTGGACATTAGTTATATAACAGGGGTCATTAAAAGGTCAGGAAAGTTAGGGCATTATGTTTTGGCGGGCTAGGCTAGCTAAATCTAGTTCTAGGTTGCCGGGCAGGTAGTTTAGTTAGCACAGCTGATTGGTTAATCAGCTGTGCTGCAGCACGAGCGTTTGCGCAAGCGTTCTGTGTGGCGGGAAAATAAGCACAGCTGATTGGTGCAATCAGCTGTGCTCGGGGTGCAAGACAATTTTAAAATAAATAAGCTGCGTGCAGAGATTAAATTTACTTCAAGCGAAATCTTCAAGAAGCTGTTGCTGAGCGAGTGCCCCCCCCTTTTGTGTTTAAATGTATGTTATATTGTCGTAGTTTTATAGGGGTAAAGGTCGCCTCTATGTTGAGGTGGACAGAGGCTTGGTGTTACACAATCTGGCTGAGAAAGGGGTGGATTGTATTTGATGTGTTATATATAAGAATTTATTTGGTTGTTATTAAATTAAAAAAGAAACGGCCAATTTTATCCAATTTACAATACTGTGTCTGTGGTTTTTATTGATTTGTTATGGGTTAATATGTACATGCAATGGACATAGGTCTGACCCTCTTCATTCATCCATTCATATTTCCTCTGGGTTTTAAGAAGTCTCTGCCACCAGTATGTTTTTTTTTTGTACAAATGTATTTAATTTGTACATGCTTAATACACAAAGGAGAAATAACTCATAGTCGATATATTTTGTATTCGTTCAAAGTAACAAAATAGGGCAAGAAAGGTAACATTTACTAAAATGTTTGTAAGCAGAACCTAACAATTGAAGATAAGAACAAAAACATATGTTATATCTCAGTAGTGCTCTGAGTGTTCTTTGTCAAATGAACTACAGGGGTATGACTTCTGACTTAAGATGCTGAGCGCTAACATTAGCTCATGGCTGAAAGGAATTGTTTGAAGGTGGGAGTGCAAATCCAACCTGTTATTATATATTGTTACTAAACAGTGAATCACATCTATAATAATAGTACCCGCATCTCTTTCATCAATTTCTAACTAAGTAAAATGTACTTCTTCTAAATCAGAACATTGTGGTGTAGGGGCATTTATAAAAACCTAAGGGTAGGCAGTAATTGCGTTTAAAAGTGGAAACAAATAGACTTTGTATTGGCTTCTGTGCAGTAGTTATCATACAGTGAAGATACAAAGATGTTTTTAAGGCTTTAACTAAAACCATTTATTTTGTACATATTTCGCTAAAGTAACAACACGTGGGGAATAGGTGACCGTGGAGCTCGTGTTTTGAAATGGAATTGTACACAGTTTTTCATTATTTAGAGCTGAATATATATAGTTTAACATAATAGATGTAGCAGCCCTTAAAGGACTCATTTACCAAAATGAAAGATGTTCCGAGGGCACTCCAAATGAAACACAACAACCACAGTGAGAAGTGTAGAATGTCAGGAAAGGTGCTGGATTTAGATTATTTGGGACTTACTCGCTAAATGTTTAATTGGAGTTGAGGGGAGAGTTATCTCACCAACTGCATTGTGAAGTAGCAAACCTGGTGAGCATACCTGGAAACTCTCCATGTGAATCCTTGCTTCCCCCTGTCTACATGCTAGTTTCTTCTTTCTCTGAGCAGGGGTTTCGTGTGTCGCTATGCCCTCTCTCTGTCCATGTTAGGTCTACTCCATGATCATGTTCTGTCTACTCCCTGACCATGTTCTGTCTACTCCCTGATCATGTTCTGTCCACTCCCTGACCAATGGCATAACTACAGGGGTCACAGCTAGAGGGCTCAGTGTGACCGCATGTTCCTGTCTCCTCATACCAAATAGTTTAGAAAGGGCCCTTCCAACGTGGACTGCACTGGTCCAGGTTAGAAGGGCCCTTTCTAAACTATTTTGAACCGGCTCAGTGTGCAAGCAGCTGGACTGCAAGCTGCTGGATCGATGAGAGGTAAGCCAAGGCGGGCAGTATGTATGTATGTTTGTTTCTATTTCTTTATGTATGTGAGCATGGATGTGTAATTGTGTGTGTGAGCATGGATGTGTAAGTGGTGTGAGATGGAGTGTGTGTTAGTGAGTATAAGTGTGTGAATTTCTTAATTCCACCTTAACTCACCTACAAAGTCCAAAATGTACTATGGAGTCATTTATACAGTAGAAAAAGTCCCCAAAACTCTTCCATTCCGAGTTGCTAAACTAAAAAAACATTGAGTCAGAACATCATCTTTTTTTTACTAATAGTCACATACAGCTTTGAAAAATAAAGTTTGTAACTTACATTACTTGATTTTAAACATGAATTGTGATGGTTATAGGTGTCTACTCTGAGAATACAAGAACAGGCGCTGAAGACAAAATCGTGCTTCATGATAATGTTCAGCAATCATCAGCTGGTCATGGGGATTAGGTGAGGCTAAGAACGATTGCTGCAGTATGTGACCTTGACATGCACTGGGACATAGTTGTAAAATGTGAAAACTGAACCTTTACATGCTGTTCAACATGAGATTTATTTGCCAGACAATTTGTACCAGTGTAATGCTACTTGAAATCTTAATTATCCCATAATATGTATAATCTGATAATGACAGATAGCCGCTTCAGTATGCTTATGGTAGTCATACTGACATAAAGCGTATATTTAATCTGTTCACTCTCTTTTGTTCACATTTATTTGGTACTGTGTTAAAAGTTGTATTAGTTAGTGTGTATTTCCTTGTTTCCATGTAAACAGGGTTGTTTTCACTGACAAGACATCCTGATGATTTGCACAGCCTTCGTACAGTGGCATAAAGATGCAGGGTTGACAATTGCTCCTAAGAAAGTCTTTGGTTTGAGAAACCACATCGTGTTACACATGGTCATATTTCATACTAGATGTTTGTAATCATCTTTATTTTCTTGTACAACCAATAAATTCGAACCTTTTTACCAGGCAGATGGCAATTACAGAGGCAAGAAGGTTAAAATGCCCCATTTCCTCCATTGTTAATCCACCCCTGCTGGAGTGTTTGGTATAACTAAGGAACTTGTACAATTTATTTTAATATTTTTTGTATTATTTAATGTACCATTATGGTGTTATTTCTAAACATTTCAAGTCGAAAGATAACATGGCATTGTTCCGTAAAGAAAAATCTTTCTCTATACAAAGGAATAAAAATGTTATGTATGTTATGTTTATTTTAAAAAAAAAAGGAAACCAAGCTAAAAGCCTACAATGTGCTCTTTAAAATATAAAGCGAGCTAAATCAGGATGCTGTCTCAACATAGGCTTTTTAGATTCTGAGTCACCACTGTATAATTTTGGACCGCTGGCCGACTGCAGAATGTCCAGGTCATATGAATATTGAGAAGCATGTGGCACTTCGCAGATATGATAAACCTAATGTAATACAGTCTGACAGGTCAAATGAACGATACATCATTATGTCGAGGACATGCTTCCACAGCAGCTACATCTAGAAGACAACTTCTAGATTGCTGTGGTTTTTATACAAAAACATGTTTAAAAAATTGCTTGTTTGTGGGAGTGCTAGATGGTTTTCTATTGTGATATACAATTAATCCAATTGCTACATTTAATCCATCCAGAAAAATCTATTGGATGTGAAAACCAGGAGGTGAATTCATTTATAGTTTGTGTCCAGTATCTGTGTTTTTTATTTTGTTGATTATGCATTATATACATATAACCCTTTTTTATTCAGATAATTATGTGGTAACCTGCAGCCAATGTGAGTTTGCTATGGAATAGAGTAAAGAAATTAGAGCGATGGCAGTGTCTCCACCAAAGTTCTAATCAGGGCCGGCCCTGCTGCGGACAGAGTGGGGCAATCGCCCCAGGCGGCACTTTTGAAGAGGCGGCACTTTGCTGCACCAAAAAATCCTTCGGATGCGCACCCCTCCAGAGACGCACTATAATGTCCGCTTCTAGATAAGCAGGCTCGGTTGGGAAGATCAAAGATCTCCCTCTAACCGGCTTAAAATCAGTCAAGGGAGTGGGAGGTCTGTTAATGCAGACCTCCAATCCTGCTCCCTTGCGATGCGTGCGGCAAGTGCTGCTGTGCATCGGGATTTGATATAATGATAGCAGTTATGCTGTACCACCATCAATGTCTGGCTCAGTGTATAGTGATAGTAGTTATGCTGTTCCACTGTGATGTCTGCCTCAGTATATAATTGTTTTAAGTGTGTTGTGTGTGTGGGGGTTCCACATACAGGATCCGCCCCAGGTGCCAAATATTCTAGGTACCCCCGGGTCTGCAGACCTTATGCACGCTGCGCTGCGCAGAGCATCTTCTCCATGATTGGAGGTCAGCTCTCGCGTGGCAGCATGGGCGTGAGTTTCCTGGCCAGCCAGGTGATGTCAGCGCTTACTGAAAGTGAATCCTGAAGCTGACACCAATTACAGCGGCAGCCAGCAGTGACAGATATTTGATCCGTGATCTCCGTGGATGAGCTCTCACTCTTATATTTTACTATTATACTATTTCTATACATTTTATTGAGTTGGGTTAATTTCACGCTGAGCCTGGGCATAATATAGTTTAATTTCACCTTTGTTTTCACCCTGTATTGGTATTTCATGTAATTTTGCATATAGACAAGGTGCTGTTGCATGTAATTTCTCACTTTTTCCCAGGGGGCAGCATTTCACACTTCGCCCCAGGCAGCACAATGCAGTCAGCACAAGCTGGGCCTGGTTCTAGTTTAACTAGATAACGTCCCACCCGGAATGACAATGACATTCAAAAGAACAATGATATTGAAGAAACAAGAGGTATGTTAACGGCTGCAACGATTTAATATACATAACTAGATGCTGCGTATAACAGATACACCCTTTAGTCCTCCTTCCTGTTCCTCATTCATAGGAACACTATATCCAGTTTTCAGAATGTAGTTCTCTTAGAATGCATGCTGCATATCTCCATTACATACCTATCACTTGTTAATAGTGACAGGGATTAATCAGGTGCCAAGTTACAGCAGACAGAGAGTGTATATAAAGAAAAATATATTATTTTGAGGCCTGTTTAAAAAAAAAGACCAATGCAAGGTCCATTAAGTAGTAGGCTTGTGCATTTGTTTTTGTACAAACTTTATTTTAACAAAAATGTTTTGTGCGTTCATATGAATCAACGAATTGCGACCTCCAACACTAATGAGAACCAAGTGCAAAAGGGACGAAAATTTGTTTGGAATCGTTAGATTTGTTGACATCTGTAGCTGCCATTACAAGCTGTTTTTGAGCCATCATGAGCAGTTTTGGCACTCCTTGATGAGGTAAAGTGGGAGGGTACAAATCTATGACTGACAGAAGTAGCCAAAAAATGAGGGTGGTCTCATTGATTGTTCTGGCTGTGATCGATGGGTCCAACAACCTATGGGAGTTGTTCCTTACTTTTTTCACGCCGGGCAATCAGCATTTACAGGGGGAAGGAACAAGCATTAGATATATAAATGTGCTGATGCCATTGTAACTTTTTACCGTGTTTCCCCGAAAGTAAGACAGTGTCTTACTTTCTTTTTATCCCTAAAAGCCCCACTATGTCTTACTTTCGGGGTATGTCTTATATTGGGAAAAAATTGAGAGTGATGGGAGTTATGATGTACTTTTAGAGCATAATTAGATCATGAAAAAGACATTGGAAATGGTACAGCATAACACCCATCACTCTCACACACTTACCAATCAACACACCTACCAATCCACACGTATACCAATCCACACACATATACACAAATCCACACACGTATACACAAATCCACACACATATACACTAATCCACACACATATACCAATCCACACACATATACACCAATCCACACACATATACACCAATCCACACACACATACACCAATCCACACACACATATACACCAATCCACACACATATACACCAATCCACACACACATACACCAATCCACACACATATACACCAATCCACTCTCACTTAATTCTTTCCTACCTTTCCTTTCTTCTTTCAGCTTCTTTTCCTCCTCTTCGCTCCTCTTCTTCAGTTCTGTCTTCTTCCTGGTTCAGAGGGCACGGACAGCGGTGGGCGCGGCTTCAGTGTTGTGCGCCGGGATCTGACAAGAAACCCCGGCGCACAACAGCTGTTGCCGCGCAGATCACAAGGGAGCGGTATCGGAGGTCATTAACAGACCTCCGGCTCCCTTGAGTGATTTTAAGCCGGGTTGAACCCGGCTTAAAATCACTCAAGGGAGCCGGAGGTCTGTTAAAGACCTCCGATACCGCTCCCTTGCGAGCCTGCTCCTCCAGCGGCGGACATTACTGTCCGTCTCTGGAGGGGTGCCGGGTGCCGCAGGTTGGCACCCCCTGGAGTGTGGCGCCCTGTGCGGTCGCACACCCCAAAGGTCGGCCCTGCTCTAAGGGGCCGGCCTTAGGGGTCTGCGGCCGCACAGGGTTTAAATAAAAACATCGGGGGGTTTTTTTCAACTTTATTTAACATCCTCCATGTTAAATAAAGTTAAAAAAACTTTATTTAACATGGAGGATGTTAAATAAAGTTAAAAAAAAACCCCGATGTTTTAATTTAAATCCTGTGCGGCCGCAGACACGTAAGGCCGGCCTTGGTGGGGACTTCCCGGCCCCTTAGAGTGGCGGACCCGGCAAATTCCCCGTGTTTCCCCGAAAGTAAGACATATGTCTTACTTTCGGGGTACGGCTTATATTAGCCGACCCCTCTGAAACCCCCGATACGTCTTACTATCGGGGGTGTCTTACTATCGGGGAAACACGGTAGTAGCAGCAGTTACACAGTAATGGGAGTTGGACTGTGAGACAGTGATTATTAGCTTAGCAGAGGCTGAGATTGATGCTCATTACTCACCTATCATACTGCAAGTTGATTAATAGTTTTTTTAGTGCAGAAAATGTTTTGCTGTAGGGTGGATTGGAAAAGTTGCAGTGTATTACAGGGAATGCAGCAGACATTTTTTCGTGGAGTTTAGTTGATTAAGACAGTTGCCCATTTATGGTACTCGCCAAACCTGTAACTTGTGGACAGGTCAATTAATTATCTTTCTATGATATAATCTATTATTCTTCGTTGATAAATAAATATTGGTGACAAGACCTGACATTATAATATTTAAAATATTGGGGAAATTCAGTCCTGCTCCAAGGGGCTGCATGTGCTTTTATCTGCCAGTGTCTGCCTGGCCAGGACCAGCGCTCTACTACTACTGCTGGTGCTGCTGCACCTCTTTGACTGTCCTTACTCTGGACCATCAATTAGAACATTTCACGTGGTAATTTTTTTACACATAATCCCTAATGGATTCAAACATTAAATAGACTGAATTGTTGTAACCACCTTTTTTATGTATATCATAAGGGTTATATAGTGCATCCATTCTTACAACTACTCTGTGAGACAGGATATGTTTATTAAATCTTTACAATAAATACATTTTCAGTTTTCAAATATGAGAGATCATTTTTGGAAAATATTTTATTTTTAAGTTGAACTTCTGATTTCTAACATTCGTAAACTAATTTCATAATAGAGAATACAATCCGGATTATTTATGTTCTCTGTGTTAAGAAATCTTGTCTATGAACAATGAATACAAATGTACAAATAATTTATTTGCTGTACTGTGGCGGTGTGCAGCGTTGAAGGATTTTTAACAAATATAAAAAAATATTTCCACTGCTTTCCATCCTTTAGATCACAATTTTCGCCCGCACCTTCTTGCCAGACCTGTAATACATAAAAATAAATATTTAGATCACGTGACAAACATATTCTGTATTCGTTCAACCTCTCTCACCCCAATACAATTTATTTGTAGTCGTATATGTAGTATGCAATACAGATTTAGACTAGATTTAAAGGTGCTGTTCCACCTACTCTGCTGAATGTAACACTTTTGTATCTAAATGTAACATTAGAAACAAAATTCCTAGTACTTGAAATGCCCATGACTGTCCTGGAAATAATTATTTACACATGTAATTATTACGGGGGGAAAAGGTGGCACTGCCTATTGCCATTGAAACTCAACAAGCTTCTTTAAAGATATTTTAATATGAATAAACCTTCAGTGGAAATAATACATTTATTGATCTGCTAAGGTTTATTTATTTAACGGGTTAGGAAGCTCAATTATTGTTATTCATTTGTGATTTTTGATGTACCAGGTACATCTTTAAAAAATGATGCTACAGGACCTGTGACCTATTTGGTACATTATCAGTTAAAATCACTCATATATATATATATATATCTATATATATATATATATATCTATATATATATATATAGATATATATATATATAATCTATACAATCGCAGCAGCACCAAAGTGGCTGACCGCTCCTTGACCCAGGCTACAGATGAACTCCAAGATTACCAGGCATGTGATCACTTCTACAGAGAATCACATGCACCATTGATGGATGGATTGATTGCCTTTGCCTCTGTCCTCTGCCTCTCTCGTTTTCCCTGTGATTGTGGGCTGAGAGCGACAGAGAACAGTAAAAACCCCAAATAACTTAAAATAAATTAAAATCATATAGAATTATTAGAGGGTGGTTTCCAAATGAGGGCAACTTAACCCCTTAATGACAAAGCCCGTACATGTACGGGCTCAAAATGCATTGTTTTCAATGGGTTTAGGCACCGCCCATTGTCCTTAAGGGGTTAATATATATTTTTGGTATTTCTTCCCATTTGCACTAGACGTTTATAATTTATATACCTGTAAAACTATTTTTTTTATCCAACTTTGTTTTTCTTTTATTCATAAAAAAATAATCTTACATATATGGATATGGTTTCAAAAGAAGCAATATATCATTTGTGTGGGAAACCGTAATTGAGAATTGCCCTGGTCCTGTAGTGTAAAATAGCCCTGGAGAGGTTAAGGTACTCAACACCTTCAGAAATGCATATGGTTCATTATTATTGCTAAACAGAGATGACCCCTAGTTTCGAAGGTTGTTCTTTTTTAAGATAGCAAACAATGGCATGTAACATATTGAGATTAGCCTCAAAGGAAATTATGTATGGTATGGAGGCAACGTCACTCAGATGCTTCTAGCTTCGAGCACTTTTCCTTCCCACTATATTTATTATGAAAAATGCTCTTTGTTTAAATATATTGTATGTTACTTTATATATATTACATTATATATGTAATATGGGACTTATATATATATATATATATATATATATATACATAAATACAAATAGTAGTTGCCACAAAAGTCAGCAATGGTGACCAAAGAGATTTGCCCATATTATTATGTGTGGACACCATGCTACTATAAACACATACATATGGCTGCATAGAAGATTAATAATAATAATAGCTGGAGACCTGTTTGCAAGCTTTTTAATAGGGGTGCTTTTCGGCTGATATACAGTTTCCAAATGATGATGATAAAGTCCTTTGGCAGGGTGACAAACATATTCCCGGAAGTTTGGGTGAAACGGTAGATATGCATTGCTTTCTAGATAACATCTACAGACAGAAGTCCTGGAAGGAAGCAGCTCACCCGCAGAGCATAACCTCCCCAGTTCATTCTCCTCCTTCTGACAGAACTGTTGCCTGCATAATATTTAGTTACAGTTCCGCTTTAGATATCATGGATGTCTCTCCAAATACAAAGCATCTACAAGCAAGAACTAAATGAACTATCACAGTTATGAAAGATCAAACAGCAGCTGTAAAGCTGACACGTGGTGAGACTCAGTAAGACACCTGACGCCAGTTGTCAAAAATCATGGCTGGCATTGGAGAAGGAGAGTGTCTGCCAGCTACTTGCCATCGCATAGATAACAGGGCTATCTTCTTGTCACGCTATACACACACCTGTTCTTTGTCCTTGAATCTCTTCTATGTTGAACTTTTTCCTTAAATTTGAACAGCTATGAAAAGGTCTAGCTTTAATAATGTCTTCCTTGATTATAATTATAATTTTACTTACCCCTTAGAATCATTTATAACATACAAGTGAACTCTGGGCTTTATTCATTAAAAATGGAATTGGCAGGAAAACGGGTTTCAACACCCTGATTTCCTTGTGAATTATAAAGGACAATCCCTGGAAAATGTACTTTTTTGTTAAACACTTCAAATGATGATAACAATGAAAGTCAAATAGCTTATTTACCATGTCCTTCATAATACATTGGGAAGTTTGGTGCTGGTTTGGTGACCATATCCCCGAGCAAGCTTCAATATGTACCCGACCTACACCGTAGATTGTACGATAAATGATCTCACCTTTTCCTGATGACTATTGTTCCTCTGCCCTTGGTACAAACTTAAGTCCACTTTTTTTGTTTTGGATTTCAGAGAGGTTGAATGCTGGTCCAGGAAGTTTTACTGCCCCAGGAAGCTGTTTCTTCTCTTCATTTGGTGATTCTTGTTCAACTGTCTAAAAAAGCAAACAAATACTGTGGTTAAAGGTGCTGTTCCACCTATGCTGCTGAATGTAGCACTTTTCAGTAACTAAATGTAGCATTAGAAATATCATTTTTAGTACTGCTGAAAACCCAAAACATTCCTAGAAAACTACTGTCAAATGTTGTCTCATTCATCATTCTGTCATGTGACACAAAGCCAGACACTGATAGGATGTTGCCATAAAAACAGAAAAATCTTCTAAAATGTTTCTGTGTTTTCATGTGATTAAACCTTCAGAGGAAAAAATAAAGTTATAGATCTGTTAATTTGCTTAACATAGAAGTGTTTTATTGTCTTTTGTATACTTTCTTCTTTACATTAAACCAGAAAGGTGTGAAATATTTGATAAATAGTATATTTCGATAATAGTTTTTATGGAAATTTGTGAATAAAATGTATAATAAATGCAAGTGCCTGAATTCAGCCATGCTTTGAAATAATGTTATAATGTAACACTACAAAGGTGAAACCTATTCACCTTTAACGTTTTAAGCAAAAAACTAAAAGTTTTATGAAAATATATTTTCCTTGTTTTTTTTGTTCTGGAGTTGGTTTAAAAGTAAGAAATTCACCTTAAATGTTAGAAGATCATGAGATCATTAGAAGTTAATATGGCTATCTCCATAGTATACACATAAAATAGGATTCTAATATATACACTACTTATTTGAATCCGTAACTGCCGTTACATTGGTTTGGAACGTGTGCTGAATTATGAAATGTAATATTTGAGAAAGTGACAGATCCACTTCTTGATGGGGACTTTCAGTAAACAAGCTGTCTTTTACTTTTGAGATCCAGTATGTAGCGTTTGTCAAGTTTCAAGGGCATTCTCAGCCGAAAAATAGATCTGACAACGTTAAAAACATATTTGGCACCATTATATTGCTTCTGAGATTTCATGTTCGACTGACAGCAACTAAGATATAACAATCAGAAATACATCGTCTGCCAATGGCTAAATCCCGAAAGATACCTAAGGGGCTCAACTACTCAAGAGGGAGTTTTATTGGGAATTGCAGCTTGAACTCGCTGACTTCATTGTGCATCGGTAAGGGCCAACAATGACAGGGCTGAGCCAACCCTGCTTAATGCAAAATCCAAACTCTGAGCTAATTTTCATTGAAAATGTATTAACTCTCTAATATACTGAGCAACTCGTGCTCTTCTTGCAGAAGTATCTAGAAATGTTTATGTTTTTCAAGTGATCAATTAGATGTAAACTTGGATTAGCGAGCACAACGTGCCACTGGAACACATGGTTTGATGGAAGTGATTAAGGGCCTCTGTATTCCTAAGAAGATACTCCATTAAAAATTCCAGCTACAATAGTCATTTACAACATTAACAATGTCTGTACTGTATTTCTGATCCATTTCATGTTATTTTAATGGACAAGGACATTTCTGTGACCCAAAACCTGAAACTTCAAACTTTTTTTTTTTAACAAATAAATCCCCCCAGTACTATAGTTTATGTTTTTAAATATTTTTGTAGAGTGAAATATCTACACTACTTGACTCAAAGTACAGTTTCAGCATACAAGAAAACCTGTTGGTGTATGTACATCACCTTTACCCACCATAACTTATGTAATTGTATGTACATCTTAGCACACAATTATTTCAATTGTTTATCTATTACAAAGCTTTGCTAATTCTCTGGATATACACATATATAACTACATGGGGGAGAGAGGGAGATGTTACAAGACCAGCCATTTTATTACTGTGTATATACAGTGTTCCCCTTTTCTGATACATGCACCCTAGACATTTTCACAGGTTACCATGGCAACAACACTGAGCTAACCTACTAACTAACCTACTAACACTATGATCAGGACGAGCACGGGGACAGTAAAGCAAGTTATCATTACTACCATTTTAAAGGAATTCTCAGGTAACTAAAATAAAATCTACAACATTATTGAATAATACTGATGAGTTCAACACATGCAGTCCTTGATACAGGAAACACTTTTTTTCCTTTATAAACATGATACATCAGAGTGAATAGCTAGTATAAATTGGTAAGGAATCCCAATCAATAAAAAAGTTAGGATTACCAAACCATTTCAGATGTGCTGGTCATATATTACGCAATACTGACACACTGTGGTAGAAAAATATACCGGTACAATATTTATAGTAGCTTATTCTTTGTTAATGATTGTGCTGTGAATTAATTCATTTGTAAGTTTAACAATCCTCCAATTTAGTTATCTTATCTTTTTTCTGTTTATTTTTATTATATTACAAAATTAGAGTTGCTTTGCCAGCAAAATCATTATATACCAACTTTTTGGTGTTTTTTGTCAGTAGATACTGCTGGAAAGTTAGGTTTCAACTTCTTGACTTGACTATACGTCATAAAGGTCCAGCCCCCGTTAGCTTCTACATCAGGAACCACTTGGCAGGTCCTGGATAATGTGTAGTTTAAAATCAGAGAAGTTTCTTCCAAGGCGCCTTACATTTAGAATTATACGTTGTGCAGTGCCTGCTCATCCTTTCTTGCTGGAGAAGCTTGCCAGTGTTTTCCCTTCATAATAGTGAAGTGAGGGAGTTGATACTACAACTTTCTTCCAAACATCTTTTAATCAATAGACTGCGTGGGTAAGTTCCTACTCCGACTTACCTTACTATGCTACTAATTTAAAAAAGAAGGTTGGGTTGAGCAGGGTCATGTAAAGTTGCTTTCTGTGACCCAATGGAAGTAGCATGGCAGCTCTCACTGTGTGAGCTGTATTGAAGACAGGCTAAAGACTGGGTAAGCAAGTTGCGTGTGTCTGCCTGGGTTTGTGTGTGCCTGTCTGGGTTTGTGTGCATGTCTGGTGTGTGTGTGTGTCTGGGTATGTGTATGTATGTCTGCAGAGCTGGCCTTAGGTGTTCTGGCGCCCTGTGCGGACTACTCCTCTGGCGCCCCCCCCATCCCAAAAAAAGAAAGGAATAAAAACTTGTAACAAAACCCCAATCACTATATACTACGCCAAACATTGATGTGGTGTAGGCCTACCACTTCATTGTCTGGCTTAGTAGTAGGGATGCACCGAAACAAATTCTGGACTGAAACTGAAAGTGCAGCATTTACCTGGCCAAAACCGAATATGACCCCCCCCACACCATAAAAAAATCTAACACTTTTATTTAAAGTAAGTAACACACCAAAATAGGACAAAACAATTAAATCATATATATATGATTAACAGCAATCACATTCCTATCATGCCCAGGCATACCCAGATTCCAGGATGTACTCGCAGACTTGGCATGATAGGAGTATGATTGCCCTATCTACCGCTTCTCACTCCTTCTCCCTATCTACCCCCTTTCCCCTGTCTCACTCCCTTCTCCCTATTTACCCCCTCCTAACTATCTACCCTTTCCCTCTTTGAAGATCACTTACCTTTCAGGAGTCCTGCGGTGGGGGTGCAAGGCTCTGCCACTGTATGGAACAGTATAGAATGATGGGAGTTATGATGTACTTTTAGAGCATAATTAGATCATGAAAAAGACATTGTAAATGGTACAGCATAACACCCATCACTCTCACACACTTACCAATCCACACATATACCAATCCACACGTATACCAATCCACACGCATACCAATCCACACGCATACCAATCCACACCTATACCAATCCACACATATACACTAATCCACACATATATACCAATCCACACGTATACCAATCCACACGTATACCAATCCACACACATACCAATCCACACGCATACCAATCCACACCTATACCAATCCACACCTATACCAATCCACACGCATACCAATCCACACGCATACCAATCCACACATATACACTAATCCACACATATATACCAATCCACACATATACTAATCCACACATATACCAATCCACACGTATACCAATCCACACGTATACCAATCCACACGTATACCAATCCACACATATACACTAATCCACACATATATACCAATCCACATTTACCAATCCACACATATACACTAATCCACACATATATACCAATCCACACACATACCAATCCACACACATACCAATCCACACACATACCAATCCACACACATACACCAATCCACACACATACCAATCCACACACATATACCAATCCTCACATACACCAATCCACTCTCACTGAATGCTTTCCTACCTTTCCTCTTTTCTCCTTACAGCTCCTTTTCCTTCTCTTCGCTCCTCTTCTTCAGTTCTTCTGTCTTCTTCCGGGTCAGAGGGCACGGACAGCGGTGGGCGCGGCTTCAGTGTTGTGCGCCGGGATCTGACAACAAACCCCGGCGCACAGCAGCTGTTGCCGCGCGGATCACAAGGGAGCGGTATCGGAGGTCTTTAACAGACCTCCGGCTCCCTTGAGTGATTTTAAGCCGGGTTCAAGGGAGATCCTTGAACCGGCTTAAAATCACTCAAGGGAGCCGGAGGTCTGTTAAAGACCTTCGATACCGCTCCCTTGCGAGCCTGCTCCTCCAGTCGCGGACATTACTGTCCGTCTCTGGAGGGGTGCCGGGTGCTCCCCTGATGAGCGGCACCCGGTGCGGACCCCGCGGCGGCGCCCCCTGGAGTGTGGTGCCCTGTGCGGTCGCACAGGTCACACACCCCAAAGGCCGGCCCTGTATGTCTGGTTACATTACTATGCGCATCTGGATATGTGTGTGTTTGGGTGTGTGTGCGTCTGGATATGTTAGTGCATGTCTGGGTAAGTTTGTTTGTCTGGTTATGTTAGTCTTTGTGTGTGCATTTAGGTGTGTCTGGGTAAGTGTGTGTGTCTGAGTATGTTACTGTGTGTGGCTGGGTATGTCAGTGTAGATGTATGTCAGGGTGAGTGTCTGTGTTTGCCCCAGTGGCCTAATGGATAATGGCACTGGCCTCCTCTCCTATCTGGTTGTGTTAGTGTGAATATCTGACGGTATTAGTGTTTGGATGTGTTAGTGTCTGGGCATGTTAGTGTGAGTGTCTGGGTGTGCATGTGTTACTGTGTTTTAGTGTTGAATGTCTAGTTGTGTCTGGATGTGTGTATTAGTGTGAGTGTCTGAGTACACCCTGAGGCCAGAATCTGGATCCACCCCTGCACCTTTGTTTCTGCAACACCTCGTAGCAACTTTACAAGCTTACAAGTGTATTATTAGTAAAGGAAAGCATTCAAAACTCAAGTCTGTAGTTTGTTAAAATGAGCAACGTAAAAAAAGAATATTTATTGATACAACAATTGTAACTGGACTATGACACCAGTATTTAATTTACAGTGTAACATACTTTGGTAGTTGTACATGTTGTATTCCATTTTTAACAATATATTCTACTGATTCTTACCTGCTCTGCTTCAGGTGTAAAGTCTGCTTCAGGTGTAAAGTCCCTTCTCTTGGGTGGCTGGCCAGCTCCTGGCCGAAATGCTCCCATGGGGATGTTTATATTGGCCTGATTAAAAAAATTATATATCTTTATCAATAAATAATAAGTAATATAAATCATATACTACAAGGAACAAATGTTTATTACATAATACAATTTCCCACTTTCTGGAAACAAAAAAGGTGGTCATAAAAAAAGTTAATATACAACGTAAAACCCTTTTTCTTCTATACTGAGATTTTAACTGAACCTATAGCCAAAAGAGTCTTAACAATAATATATATATATATATGGTATACATATATATATTATATATTATATACATGATCTATGATTTGTCTTATGTAAAAAATTATGACATCACCGTACTGTGACATCATAAGGCTGATAAATCTTTCTTACATAATATAATAGGATTTTATATTTCTACTAACAAATTCATAATAGATACTAGTTAAGTAGGAAACACTAACTGTGTAACACTGCAGCAGCTGCCTCAAACATGTAAGCAATTGTGACAATTTGTGAGGCTTTTATTAAGTAGAAGGGACATTGTGACACTCGATATGGGAGAAGGTAGCTGCTCATTCCACACATTCATGAGCTGCTGCTCATTCCACACATTCACGAGACACCAAAGATCAGTGAATCTAAGCTTGCAAGAACAAACCCCTCTCATTCCTCTGTGCCACTGGCTGAACATGTGTTAATATTATTGTTAAATTGCATAGTTTTAAGGTTAATGTTAATGTTCACTGTTCCTTTACAACGATAGCACTACAAAATCTTCTGGCACAAATGTAAAACATCTGTGAGGTCAACAGAATAAAGTGACATCATAAAATAGCTAACAGTTCAAGCATTGCTGTTCTCTGGGCAAATGGTCATTTGTTTGAGGAGAAGTGTAGTGGAATTGAAAAATTGGAGCAATATTTATGGAAAACTGCTGGCACCGAAAAGTAAAAGGTTTTCCTTGTGATGCAATTAGATTTCCGTGATCATTTTCTAGGTTCTGTGGCACACTTCTGGGAAGATGTGTCTTTCTTAAAAAACCTCACGTAGATTTTGCTGTATTCTTGCCAAATGATTAGGAGCAAACTAAACTACGAAAACTGTGAATTAAAGAAGGACTTTTCAGTGTCACTTTTACTTCAGGGGACAGTTTTGGATCATAGTATGGAACAAACATATAACAAGCCCACAAGAGGCTCACAAATAAATAGTGTAAACCGATACATATTGTATCATATGTATAAAGAGTAATTTTTTTTTCCTTAAGAAAATTTGTCATTTTTAATCAGTGACATCATGTAGAAATTGTACTGGAAAAGGTGGCTTTTGCAGTACAGGGATAAAAGCAAGTACATGTTAATGTAATGATTCCTTAGATATTTGCTGCAATTAACTGTAAACGCTGTTGTGTATAAAATCCAGGGCTATTTTTACTTGTCCTTAATTAAAGCAAAGATGAAGTCATTTTTTCCGTTGGTTAGAATGATGGTTACGTAAGATCGGAAGACAGATGGTGCTAATTGGACACAACGAAAGACTGAGTGAACATAATTTATCCATTAAAACTCATTATGTGTTGAGTTCTGTGCTACAATAGGGTTTATTCACTAAAGTGGGCATTTTCAGGAATATAGCAAATTAAAATCTTCAATATATATTTTGAATGGTCAACCCTAGTAAACATCTTAAGCAAGAATGACTCAGATGGACCTGTATATAATACATAATGGAGTCTGTGGGTCAGGACTGCAAAATTCAGGTTTAATGAATAAACCCTGGTAGGTAATACGGTTGGATAACAGTATAACATTCCACATATTGCATGTACTCTAGATAGATAGTATACAAGAATGCAAATTCACCTGACCACAGTACTAGCTACATATCAGATGTACAGAATAATCAGTTTTTCTGATCTGGTTAATGGATGAATGGTTATGTACATTTCTAGTATTTATTTTCTTTAGGGTCACAATCTGATGACTGGTAAAAGAAGTACATTTTCCCTTATTTTCAGCATTTTCCTAATTTTGTTGATATTGTATTACTATAGGAATAATCTTTGGAGTTGACTACTATGACTACTATATAATTCACAACTTGCAAACCTAAACAGAACCTATTATAGGACTATTAGTCACATGCAGCTCATCCATTGAGCATTTCCAATTGGTAATGCAATCCCTTCTGCATTGTTGTCATTCTTTGCACATATGTTCAGAAAACATATAGATTTGTAAATACTGTGTTTAAGGCCATTCCCTTTAAAGTTTGTTTTATCGATCAAAACTTACCTGGATAGATCTGACATGTGATGCTGGCTGTTTAGACATTTTAATTGATTATATCTTCTTCCTGCAAACAAAATAAGAATCTGATTATATGCGTCTGTTTAATGTTCATTCATTTAATCAACCAAGATACTGTTTCATTCTCAGTTTCAAAGTTGCTTGGATACTTCCTCTAATTATGTGGTTAAGCAAGAACACCTGAGCTTCGCTGTTTAATATTTGATGCTCAGAAATTACATCACTTACCTTTGCTACAGAGTCAGAATGGGCAGATCATATGCAAATGAAAAAAATAGCATTCTTGTTATTTTCTTCTTGTAAGAAGGTAAAATGGAGAAAATTTTATAAATAAAATAATAAATGTCACTACTTTCATTTTTTATGAAGTCAATCCAGCCTCCCCGAGTTTCTATACTTTTTTGTTAGTATTACCAGGCTTCAACTCTTCAACACCTTAGAACGCTACATGAGCTGAGGTGTTGTCTGAGACTTCAGTTATCTGTGCCCCCCCTTCTTGGCTATCGCTGAATGTTGTAGGTAACTTATTAGCTTAAGTTATTAAGAACAAGTACATCAATATATCAATACCTGGAGTCCCTAATTCAATGGACAATCTTGTTCTTAGACTTTGGGGAAAAAAGAGCGAGTGCTAAATTGTAGCTTGCCAGCTAGCTATTCAACTCTGAAGTCAAGTAACATACGCTAATTACTCAACCTAATGTACATGTTTAACCTAAACAGAACCTATTTTGTATTAACAACCACCAATTGTCTAAGCATTTCAAAGCAAACCTCTGGGCAGCCTTTTCAGACCAGAGTATTCAAATAATTAGATTAAATTAAACTAAACATGCACTTAAAATGGGTCCGGATCCCCTTGATACAAACTGAAATGCATGCAAGACAAATACAACCTTCACATATTAATTTAAAATCCAACATATTGCCATATTTATCTAACAGCTCACATGTGTGAGAAGTAATTGAATACATGTAAAGTATATCTATATAAAAGGTAATGTAAAATACATTCAATAACTGCTAAAAAAATAAATAAAACAAAAGACTGAATAATTAATGAAAGGGGGCCTGTCTGGACTGGCCATCTGGCACACCTGGCCGACAGCACCACACACACTTGACTGCACGCTTACATGAACTTCAAGATTCTATAGCGGAATCACAATGCTGGTATATGTTCCAAAATTTACACAAACTTCATATCAAAAGAGTTATTTGTAGAGTTTAAATTATTACCTACAAACTAACCCTACATGCAAGGAACACTGAATAAAAAAAAGGGTATAAGTTAAAGAAACTGAGAGAAAATAATAAAATGAAAAAACTCGACCTGCGTTTCACCAAGGCTCGCCTCGGCTTCGTGAAGAGTATGGACTGTAACTGTAGGATCTTTTAATGCAACGGCAAATAGATTTGGTTTCTAGGTAATAATTTCACTCTTCAATGGAGGGATGATAGGTGATGATTTTGTTTGGAGCTACAAATTACCTAGAATGAACGGGATTTCATTATTTGATTAGTAGCTCCTTTGTACTAGAACTACCCTAAATTGGAATTTTGGACGTACCCACCTTTTCTTTTCATTCATTTTTAATGCATAGCTAATGAATGGTATTTCACACATTTCTAGAGCTGCTTTTTCATTGACTAGAAAATCAGACTAAAAGTTACCATTGCAGTCCTAGTCCCCAAAGAATCGTTTAAGTGCACGCTTCTAGATTCCACCTCAGACAATTAGATTTTAAACAGGTCATTGAATATTCACAAATAAGGTGCAGACACATTATTGAACCTGGTCCCTTGGATGCCAGATCTTGAACACTGCATGTAAGATGTCTTGTTTGGAATGATATTTTGCAAAGCACAAAACTCCTTATTAGAAAATTGGAAGTGAGTGCTTTAGATTAAGCACTTACAAAGCCTCCTTCTATGTCAGGCTCATTTTCCTACAAGAATTTAACCTTTTTGTATTCACCAAGGACATGATAATCACTGGACAGACTGAGACTGATTGTGAGCAGACACAACGTCCTAACATATGATGTTTACATAGCTTTGATTCTCACGTAGTCATTATTGCACAAGACACAGTCGAGTGACAGGCCGAAGTGTAAATATAGGCTGCCTTTTCTGCTAGTTTCATTATCCGTTATTTGATTAATCCCTTCAAGACCAGGGATATTTTCCTGTTTTTTGCTGAGTTTTTCGTCATCTTTTATTTCCCTCTTTCTCAATTAGTGAACTCACGTAAATTATGTGTTGTTTTTTATTAGGATAAGTAGAGCTTTCTTTTAAAACCATATTCATACGTAAGACGTCATATTTTTATAACAAAAATATTCAGGTTTTCATTTATATTTCATTTATATTAACTTTTCGTAACTTTTTTTTTCTTTTTAACCCCTTCCTAAGCCTATCCACTCTGTTTATTCCATAGCTGAAGACTTCCAAACTTCCACTGTGATTAATATCAGCACAAAAGTGTGCAGTGGGAGCTTCATGGGTTTCCATGACTGGCCCACACAGAGCCCTGACCTCAACCCCACTGAAAAACTTTGGGAATGAAGATTGCGAGCCAGGTTGCAAATGCTCTACTGGATGAATGGGTAAACATTCCCACAGAAACACTCTGAAATCTTGTGCAAAACCTTCCAAGAAGAGTGGAAGCTGTTATAGCTGCAAAGGGGGAACCAACTACATATTAATGTCTATGTATTTAGAATGTGATGTCATAAAAGCCCCTGTTGGTGTAATGGTCAAGTGTCCCAATACTTTTGTCCATATAGTGTAAGTGGGGATGAGCTTATATTTTGTGGATTAAACTGATACTCTCTAGTAGTGATGCCTATTTGTTATTTTCCATTTCATGCAATTAAATAGCATTTCGTTATTCCCAAACATGTCCCTAATTCCACTAGTTACCATTAGTTGCCATTAGTTTCTGTTAATTTCTAGTTCTATGTAATAAAACTATATTTTTGTGAAATAAACTTTTCCTTTAAATCACATGATGCAACAATTTGGATTTAAAATATTTCAAGGATTTTACTGTTTCATTGAGATGCTAGAATGAATCAGTGAAAGCTTTATTTTCCTAATAGTAGTACTGAGTAATGTAACTCTGGGCTGCTGGAAATTCTTACAAATTCCGATAAAGATCAGCTGAATTTTTAGAACAGTAGGTCTTTATTCTAACTGAGGACATTCAGCTTTATTGCGTGAGGGCATACCTGGAAACTCCTCTGGTTTCAAAATTAAGGGCTGTTCCCTTATTCAGGAGGTATATCAGAGAACAGAAACCTGCGACAGAAGGGTCACAGATGCTAGAGCTTCCCAAATAAAGCACTTCGTATACCTTAGAATTATAATTATTATCATTATTATTTAAAATTTATAGAGCATCACCACTTTCAGTAGAACTGAACAAACAAATGTATGAATAAAAACCCTTAATAAGGAGATGACGACCCTGCTCTCATGAGCTGCCAATCTATTAGATGTTATATTGGTCCTACCCGTTATCATAGGAAATCAGAACATATCTGTAATGTTTAAACTATTGTAAATGGTTTGGAACATTTTACAAAATTTTTAATAGAAAATGTATGGCTATAATCACTTTTAAATGAAAAGGCAAACAAATGAACTCATTCTTTATTTCTGATTTCCTCACAAAATATAAAGAGACATGGAAATATCCTGAGAACAGGTGACAGTTAGCAAGTGTAAAGTTGTTTGTCTTATAGACACCCTACATTCAGCTAAACAAGTGCTGTTTCACGCCGCTCATTTGCTTGCACCTGCTGCCAGCCTCCACATCTGGTATACTTCATATGCACATGTACAGGCTCCTAGTCATTTTTCCAATAACAACAGTGTTGGCATCAATCTGTGCCAATGATAGAGAAGCTCACATACCATGAATGAGTGGAGAAATCTTTAACCAGAACAGTCCCTCTTCGCAGCCCAATGCCTCTCTCCAATTTCCTCCCCTAGTGTCCCTCTTTTCTAGGAACTCGGCATAATTTATAATTAAATGTGATAATAGATGTACAGTATCTCACAAAAGTGAGTACACCCCTCACATTTTTATAAATATTTTATTATATCTTTTCATGTGACTACGCTGAAGAAATGACACTCTGCTACAATGTAAAGTAGTGAGAGTACAGCCTGTATAACAGGGTAAATTTGCTGTCCCCTCAAAATAACTCAACACACAGCCATTAAAGTCTAAACCTTGGCAACAAAAGTGAGTACACCCCTAAGTGGAAATGTCCAAATTGGGCCCAAAAGTGTCACTATTTTGTGTGGCCACCATTATTTTCCAGCACTGCCTTAACCCCCTTGGGCATGGAGTTTACCAGAGCTTCCCAGGTTGCCACTAGAGACAACATCACGGAGCTGGTGGATGTTAGAGACCTTGCAGATGCCCCACTGATGCTCAATAGGGTTTAGGTCTGGAGACATGCATGGCCAGTCCATCACCTTTACCCTCTGCTTCTTGGTTGTTCTTGGTTGAGCATCTCAAATCTGTTTTGTACAACTGAGCTACCACTGTGCCACAGCTCAATGGGAAAGTTACATTGCTGAAGTCCCCAGCCAACGTATTCATACCTTTGGGGACTGTGTCGAACAGTACAGCCTCTATAGTATGTAGTATTCAGAGACATGCACCTTTACAATACACAGCACCTGGACATGGCATTATGGTGCAGCAGTAGGGTTGCCAAGCAGGTAGTATACGACCAGCTTGACTGTTTTTTAAATGGTCAAGCTAGTTGCCGGTTGGATACACTTACCAGCTTATTGAGTCTTTTCTTCTCGCACAAGAAGGCAGAAGGCAGCCTCCCAGCACACTGGATACAACGTTAGCTCTCAGCACAGCTACCTAAGCAGCAGGTGCCTGATCAGTCTGTTTGTGTATAGTTAACCTCTGATGCTGAAGAGCAAAACTTGCATACGTTTGTAGTTAACCTATTCAGTGCAACTTTTATGTGTGTATACAGTAGTTCACCTTCGTAATACTGCAATGCTATACCTTTCAAATGTGAAGGCATAATGTAAACATGACAAATTGATGGATGGCAAGATGGTTGCGATGTTGGGCACTGTTACCTGCTGCGTTGAATGCCAGTTTTTTTCTCTGACTTGCATGAAGGGAGGTCTGTGTGAGTTGCAGTGATGATGGGAGAGAGTGTGTGTATGCATGCGCATGTTGTTAGAGTGAATGAGTGCGTGAAAGAGATAGTGAGAGTGTACATGTGTGTTTGTATGTATGTGTTTCATGTTAGAGTGAGTGTTCTGCAGAACCCCCATGCATTTTCAAGGGAGGCGGGCACCACAAAAACGGCATGGTGCTTATGATGGCTGGAGTGTCCCTTATGTAGATATAAATATAGGGGTTTATTTGACCCTCATTACGATCCCATTTTATCAAATCAACAATAATAATTTAATAATATATACCCGACGCACCATAAATAGTATCCGTAACACTCAGTGTATCAGCTGAATGTCACAGAAGGGTCAGGGTCTAATAATAACTGTACAGAAGGTGCAGAATAGCAGACAGCTGTGTGGGGCTGGTGCATTTAGCTTTTGATGAAAGATGTTGTAACTCATCTTGCGTAAGAAAGAATTTGACTTTTACAGATGACAGCTTAACACAATACATTCTAAAACAGCACAGCGCAATTACGGCTTTGGTTACACAGGGGTGAAAAGTCTGTATATTGTATGTATTGTATGTATTGTATGTATCTTCTGATCTCCTCTGACCAGCCCAGGGAGCAGTAATACCAATGGAGATCTGTGCTGTCGCAGTTGTCGCATGGCCGTTAGATGATTATACGAGTGAGTCATAGAAAGTATGATGGGTGTGCTTAATTCCCTTAAACCAAGTTACACAAACATTAAAACAACAGTTTACTGTCCCTGACAGTCCCACTAAAGAATGCTTATTAAAGTAGTTAACTGAGGTAGAAGCTGCACCCCTGAAGCTGCAGGTACCCTCCTCCGTTTTAGGATTCTCGCCACCGACATAGACCCTCAGCCTCAGTGTTCGTCAGCACTGGAGATTACTTGCAGTATATCACGTGCATGGAGATGTGTTTAGACGAATATATCTCCTGTACAGAAAATTGTTTGAGGACGGGCAAAGGGGCAAGCGGATTCTTGCAATTTCAAGCAGGACGCCACAACAATTTAAAGGGACCACACAGCTATCATATTCATTAACGTGCATGCTGATGCATCCCTTTATCATTCGTACATATATTTTAAGTATGCAGCACTAGAAATGAGGGACGACAAAGACGGACCAAAAAGAAAGCATTGCTTTAAAAGCGGGACATGTGAGATGTATATGTGTATATAGCATTCTAAAAAAATATTTTTATTATTTTCTAAAAAAGTTACTTTTGTATTTAGATAATTCAAATAATGACCCATTGCATGAGATTTGTAGTGATCTGGCCATCAGATGGTTAACATAAATTTCAGGCTTCCTTTATGTGTTTGTTCTTGTAATAGAGATAATAATACATCCAAAGTTAATGTTGTTCCAGTAAACACAACCTCAACTACATACAATACACAAGGTAGTCAATGGCACTGGAGTCTGGAGCAGGTGGCTGTTAAGTGCTGTTATAATGCCTCTCATTCATATAATTTTTGTGGACCTTCCACAAACTCAGAATTTTTCGGTTTTGGCATTAGCTAACCTCTAGATCAGCAGGTACAGTAAATGTGCTAATTATTTATATCTACGAGAACTCTTTACATCAGAGGACATCATATCTGAAGTGTCTCTCTTTAAGAGGCACAGTTCTTCTTTAGCATTCATATTACTCCCCTGGGGTCTCCCTTTTCTAGATCGGAATGTATGGTTAGTAAGAGGGTCTAAATATCAGAATTATGAATAGAAAAGCATTTGAAAATGTGTAATAAGTCACAAAGTCAATGTAAGATCTTGAAAAGGTCCTGCACCCTAGCCACTACTAGCCAGACCACCAAAAAACAAAAGCATCTCTATTCTGCCATTTGAATTGTTGGGAGGAATGTAATATTTCATGGAATTTATGAGACAGACATGTCTCACAAATCACATGAACTTTTTCTTAAAACAATTATAAAGTAACACAAAGTTCCTCTTTAATCTGATGCCAGTTCAATTTCAGAAGTACCTTCATTGTCCACAAATTACAGGTATTACCATTCCTCAGTACAGATTATAAACATACATTTTAATTTAGTCCTAAGAAATAGCAGAAAGTTGGCAGATACGTTTTTGTTTTGTACAAATATAGCTGTTTTTAGTAAAGTGAGCGGTGACCTACTGCCTGCTCTATGTCCTGGCAGCTGATGGCTACTTCATGCCACCTGCCGTATGGCATGTATTTACATGCATTACACAATACGCATATGCACAGTCACTGCTTAGGACAATCATCATTTTAGGATTTGGTAAATTCAAGATCAGAAATTGTTTTAAATCATGCTACAATTCTAAATAAATACCTCTCAAACATGTCTCTTTTTAGCCGGTGAATCTAGTTTTTTGCAAAAAAGGGTCAAGTATTAGTAGACTATTATGATTAATATTAAATGATGGTGAATTGGTAAAATATCTGTGGAATTACTGTATATATACACACATATTGCAATGTGTGGTTCATATAAAATAGATTTATTTTAATAACTCTCTGGTTCTTAAAGCATATTGAAGAAATTATAGTGCTAAAAAGGAGAGCTTCTGCTAATTTTAACAATTGGCCACAATATTGTTCCATTTTTGCAATTAGAAAAATTTTCTTTGGCCAATAAATCCTTGTTTCAGTTTCCAGATGTATTTGGGATACCTGTGTTGGATATTTTTATTTCTTTCTTTGGAGCTTTTGTTGCTTTACTATATTTAGACTTTTGTTAGCAAACATATCTGAGTTTACTTATCTCAATAAATTTCAAAAACCGAAACAGGTAACGTAAGTAAAAATGGTTACACCATGTGCTTAACCCTTCTATTGCTGGAAAGTGCCAATATTGCTCATTAAACTACTTTTTAGGCAAGGATTCAAGGATCATCCTTGGAGTAACTGAAAAAGAACCCCTATATTGTTATATTCTAGGTGGCCCATAGAGATAGAATGGTGGTTGGTATTGATGGAATTAGATGGGGAATGGTTACTCTCACTCCATACTTCTCCCAGTGCCACTAAAAATGGTGCTCTACACAAAGGTCTAGTGATCCTACCTTATTATATTTGTGTTATAAAACGCTACTTTAAAGCCATCTTATGCACTTTTGTTCTGCTGACTACATCTCCTGCCACGTAATATCCTTACCACCAGTCGGGCTGCTGGTTTGGGGGGTCAATTGATTCCCCACTGTGTGTATGCGTGTATGGACACAAAGTGTTCCCATTTATTGAGTAAAACAAAAACTTTAATATGCACACAGTGTCCATGCCGGGTGGGCCACTGGATTACCACGTATGTCTATCCGTCAGCAGCACCTACATCATCAGATGGCCACTGCCTTTAAAGTGCCCGGCCTGCCTAGTGATAACCAGTCAAACCCTGTTTAATGTGCTTCTTTGAACCCCCAGCCTGGGACACTGGAGTGTCCCCTTAACATTGTGATGTCCACAAAATTATGTGACATACTGTAGTACAAAATATTAGGACACCAGAATGAACAAAAACAGTTCCCTAAAATATCAGGTATAGTAATAATAATAACGCTCATTTGCAATTCACATAGTTAATTTAGAACTAACGTTATTTTGCATCTATGTTTAACATGCACAGTGCAATAAAATAGCTTGGAAATTTATAATATGGGAGATTTTACAGTTATTGCTTTAACAAGAAAACAGAGAGAGAATGGCAGAAATACAACTCAAAAGGTAGTAAATGGAAGATGAAACTGCTGCACATATTATAACTATACGTAACATCCTACCTCAGGTGATCCCTGTTTTCCAGCTTTATTATGCAGAAATGAGATATACGTCATGGGACCAGTAGATCCTTAGGGAGATGTGCCATTATCAGCCAAGGTCTTGTTTACTTTTCGATTCAGTGAGTTTAAGTCTATGAGTCAAGTGGGTGGGTAGTATGGTGTTTCAACCATTAAGGTGTATTGGCAGGTATTTGGTGCGTATTCATCATTAAACATTCATAGAAATTATTCTACAGTAAACAAAACCAAAATAAGAAAATAGCAAAGCTCTGAAAACTGGCCGCGGCGCCATTAAACCGATCCAACAAAGATAGTAAGAGAAAATAATTCAGAGTGAGCTCCGTGTTTCATGTAATCAATGATAGGCGGACAGGTAGAAGAGTGTGTCATGGGAGAAACAAGAACTCTTCAACAAACAATTACATCCGAGGGTCTGGTTTCCCATATTAAGACCATTCTTCTACTTCTTGGTCTCCTTGCACACATGTTCAGTCAGAACAGGCCCTAGGCTTTCTAGCACCCTAGGGAAATATAATTTCCAGCATCCAATCAAATCCTCCTGCTTGCTAACATAGTAAAGAACCTCATGACGGCTCCCCTACCAACGCGGGTAGCTGGGCATCTGCCTTGATTGCCTATGATAGAGCTGGTCCCTATAGTGGGGGTAATAATCATGCAGATTCCCAAAACAGGAAGTTCGATAACTAAGATATCTCTCCCTATTTACAGTATATATGTTATGTGGGTTTTTAGTTATTGTTTATTTTATTTTGTACATTACTTGGTAGCCAGAACTGTAAAATGTCGTATTTGGGAAAAGTGACAGATCTATGCTAAATAAGATAAATAATTCTAATTGGTTTTCCATGCACAAAGCATCAAGTGAAATGCAATTCATTGAAGTGCACATATGTACTAGTGATGCATTCTGTAAATGAATGGATAGCAAATATCCTGCCCTGTGTGTCCCTATGTGAAATAGGAGGGATATCATGTGACTATTATGACAGAAGTAGAAAGTCATATTATTTAAGAAGACATTTTTTTAATATCGGCTGGGCTCTGATTTTATTCAGTCAGAGGTGGGCTGGTCTCAATTCTTCATGAAGGGAACATCCAACATGGACCCTAACTCTTGGTGGCGCACTCAGGGAAGTGGGAGCTCCGTGGGATCATGTAATGCAATATTAGCCCCGTAGAGGATTGTACGGCAGCTCGCCGGATGGAAGACAGACACCAGCAAAGTAAGGTAAGTTGTAATTGATCATAGTGGTCGATGAAGGAAGGGGGTGATTGAGAGTGTGTTTATATACTCTGATTAGATGTGGGGCTGTTATAAAGCGGTAGGGTCAGGGCCACTTAGTTGTACGTGTCCCCTGTGAAAGAGGTGTCAACTCTCCCTTGCATTTTAAATATATGGTAGCCATGGATCCTTCCAGTCTCAGATGCCTCTTCTAGGTATTCACTTCCAATATAACAAGCCAATTCCATGCACAATGAACTTCGCAATTTGACATTTCCCGGTACTGGATAGAAAGGACATTTTCAAAGCCACCTGTTTTCAATGGGCTTATGTACTGTAGCAGTCATGGCTGACTTCTCACATATAATATAAAAAACAGAACAATACAGACTAGGAACCAAAGGTTACCTGTGTTATTAGATCGCACCAGAATATTTGGCAGTATGAAAGTGTCAGTAAAAGTTCAGCTATATGTTGGACTAAAAATTAATTTTACTTTGTATGTCATGGAGTTCTTAATCACTTTTCCAGGAACTCTACCTGTCTTCTTTATGTCACATGCGGTCATCATAAATATAACAACCAAACAGAATAATAGCTCATTCACTTGTGTAACTACAGGGGTCGCAGCTGCGACGGGGCCTGTGCCTCTAGGGGGCCCGGTGCAACCCCTTGTACCTGTCTCCTCGTATCAGTTCAAAATAGTTTATATAGTTTTGATCCTGCACGGGGAGACAGCAGTGTATCGGGGTCACGTGATGTCACGTGACCCATGGTGAAACCAATGTCCGTACGAGCAACTCTATTGGTCGCCGACAGGGGCCTCCACTGCCATCAACCAATGAAGTGCAACCAATAGAGTTGCTCGTATGGAGTATTAAAATCCTGGCGCCAAAACTCGGACTGGGGAGACCACTGGTTAAAGGTCCGTACAAGCGACCAATAGATACCTTTAACTCCTGATGGCGAAACTCGGCCTGGGGAGGTTCCAGGAGTTAAAGGTCCATGCGAGCGACTGTATTGGTCACCGGCAGGGAGCTCCTCTAGCATCAAACAATGAAGGAGCTCCCTGCCGGCAACCAATAAAGTCGCTCGTATGGACCTTTAACTCCTGACGGCTAAACTTGGCCTGGGGAGGTCCCAGGAGATAAAGGTCTGTACGAGCGACTCTATTGGTTGCCTGCAGGGGCCTCCTTTGGCATCAATCAATAAAGGGCAGCTGCCCTTCATTGGTTGATGTCAGAGGAGCTTCCTCCCGGCGACCAATATTTATTAGTTAAATATATTGGGCTTTTTGTTTCACCATCAGTGTAATTCTTCTAGAGGTATGAAAGATCACCTCATGCAGGGAAGCACTAAGATGGATACGGTGGGTGCACCACACCCTGGTGCCCCTTTATCAAGGCACCTGGGTTACGTGGGATTACAAAATACAACGGTACATGACCCCATAGCAGTAGCTTGACAGTGTGTGCAAGGTGCTCTGAAGATAAGAGAGAGGGTGTCTGTATGATAGTGTATGGTGTAGAGTGTGTGTTAGTGTATGGTGTTAAAGTACATTAGTTTTTCTATGTGTGTTAGTTATGGGGGGTCAGGGACCCAGGGGACCTCTTTGCTTTACTTGTCCCCCATGCCTGAAGGTGCCAACCTTGCAGAAAAGGTTGTGGAAATGTTATGAAGGCAGGCTGCATATTATAGCCTTGGCCACCTATAGGAGTGGGAGGCACTAAAGCAATTTATACCTAGACGCCAGTAACCCTAGGCTCATCCCTGGCCTCATGAAAATGGAGATCCCTGGCAGCTCATGACAGAGCTTGCATTATCTAATCAATTTCCTGTCTTGACGTTCTCTCCTTACTCCCTGCCCCCCTGACAAAAACTTCTGGATCCAATCACAATTGACAACTTAGCAATAATATAGATTACCTATTAAGGAGGAATTCCTGCAGATCCTGAGAACAGGAAGTCAAGATACCAATACTGGACAAAAACGCTATTTCCTTGTCGCCCTGGATTAGTATCTTCAGTCTCTGGGTATGGGAGTTCTATCCTACCTAACAATTTTTTTTTTTAAATATAGATGTCATCGCTTTAATACTACTTATATCATCATGAGGAGAACCTGGAAGGTCGTCAAGACCAACTGTTGCGCAGAGACTAAGAGAAGTGCTCACCTAGAGAAGAGATCTGTTATCTCCCATATACTACCACTGATTACTGGCTGTCATGTTTGACTGTGAAGTGGTTGATAACAGTTGGAGTCTAATTACAAACTAAGATGTGAATTTAACTACATTCATCTAGAGGTAGGCCTTAAAACAGTTGACATCCAGAACTGGGCTGACCTACTCCCTCTTTGTAAGCAGCAAGAATAATTAAAGCAAATCCATATTTAACATACATTATTCTGTAAATCTAGACACAAACATGTTCCTGGTTGAAACATCTACAGTAGAGTAACCAACTGAAATGTTGATATCCACGGACATGGATATTTTTAAGCCCTACAAAACATTAAGTTCCATTTGAATAATGGGTGCCACTGTCTACCAGCAAATGTGACCTTTGTTGGTACTGTAGAATAATTCACAATTAAAGCAATAGTAAACATAAAAAACTTTATAAAACTAGATATACTGTCCCAGATTAACGGAGATAAAATGTATATTGTCTCATATTTCCACTGAAATCTTTGAGGATTGCTATTGAGTTCCCTGTGATAGATTTATCTCAGCACTGAATCCAGGACAATGTGACTTAAATTTGACTGACATACATTTAAAACCCGGCGAACAGAGCCATCTATTTTATTATGCATAGAATTATATGATGCTCAAGAAAAACTGTGTATCTATTTCTAAAATCACTTTGTAATACGGTATGTATTATGGGGAAACAAGAAAAAGAACAACTAATCTGCTCTAATAGGATAAGGAACTCTGTTAACATGAAACAGTAATTGGAAAACGCAGGGACGTAGTTATATTAGGGCTTGCTTTAGCCTTGCTAAACACAATATAATGTATATGCGTATGTTGGTGTGTTTAAAAAGACAAAAGCTTTTAAATTATCTTTGTTGAATACGGTATTTCCCTGTCCCCTATTGTAACAGCGCTACAGAATCTGCTGGCGCCACATAAATAAATGTAATGTAAATGAAACTCTGATAGTGAAGTGACATCCCACAATACATAGGTCTCAGATGAATGTTTCATTGCTGATCCTAAGCAGAAACGTAATCTTCTCATACGGTAACGTCAGATATTTTACTTTACATATTGAACAACAACTTAATCCCATGATACTGTGACATACGTATATATATCATCACATAATAAAGTTCTGATCCCACTTAAAATGTGAATTAAATACATTCTACTTTACCTGTTATCTCAAGATCTCCTATTTTTAACTCTATACAAAGAGTGGACTAGTATAAAAATACCGTTATGTATCTTTCGCTGCAGTATTAAAATATTTGTGCACGCGCAAACACACACATATATATATATATATATATATATATATATATATATATGCACACAAACATATATTTAAGCAACGGTCCAAACTCCACTATAACTTTGGATTTGATAGCATGGCCAGTACATTTATTTGATGGTTTTTTGCTTACCTTGCTTTTTGCTGAAGGTTTCTTTTGCAGGGCAGTTCGGCAGTTCAAAACTGAGCCAAAATCAGCTCCCTCTCCTGCCCCTACACACCTCTTCTTTTTTTCCTGTTGGTATTCTTGCCAGAGATCCTTTTTAGAGCAGCTGATATGTGATTCTGGAGAGCTTCGTTGTCTGCCTTGCACTTCGAGCTGTCTCTGGGCTTAGAGATAAACCCAGTTTGGTAGCTGAAGTGCAGAATGGATTCTTTTCATAGCTCTGGGTTGTTCTTCCTAAATATAGAGTTTGTTACACTTGGTAACGGTAGGTTGTCAGTAACAGCCGGGTCTCTGCTTCACCTGGTTGTTACTGACAGCCAAGTCTCTGCTTATTCTGCTAGCAATGACTTGGATTTCCACTGGAGTAAAACAGTAACAAGGCACAACACGGCTTTGGCACGTTGTTACATATTATACCACAAGCTTTGAATACTTGCCACTGGTCTTGGATTTCTCAAGAAGGGACAATGTTTATGCTATCAGGGGTATTTTGAGACTGAAACAATGGTACATTTAGAATGCAATTTAACCCCTTCACGACCAATGATATTTTTTGCAATTGTTACCCCTTTTTTTTCGTGATCCCATGTTTCTCCTTCACAAATAACATACTAAGAAGCAGGGGAACATCACATTTTGATCTCCTTGTCGCAAAAGAAAAACAAATTATATTTCAAAAATATAAATATTGTGATCAAAAATGGATATGGTGGCTCTGATTTGTCTTGCGAATGTATGCGATAACTGTGATTGGTGATTGCACTGGTCACATGACTTCGGGCAGCCCCCATTGGTTCCAGAGAGACTGCCTCTATTGCAAGGCTGCCCCCTGCACCAGGAACTGGCGGGTAGCACAGGCCGCACTATAATATTTCCAGTAGGACGTAGTCAGGGCCGGCCCAAGGCAAAATGCCGCCTGGGGCGAATTTTAAAATGTCGCCCCCCCCCTTCCCTTATCTACCCTTCCTCTCCCTCCATCCCTGCCCCCCCCTGTACTTACCTTTCAGCAGTCCTGCGGCGAGTCTCCCTGTTCGGTCTCGGTGCCGGCTTGTAATGCTGAGCGCCGGAAATCTTCTGGCACTCAGCATTACAAGCCGGCACCGAGAACGAACAGGGAGACTCGCCACAGAGGAGAGAGAGAGGGGAGCCGAGCGGGTACTGACAGCTTGGTAAACGAAAACCACTCGGCGCCCCTCTCTTTCGCTTTTAAAAAAAAAAAAAAAAAAAGGGCTTGGGGCGGCGAAGTGCCGCCCCTTCAAAAGTGCCGCCTGAAGCGGTTGCCCCACTTGGCTCCATTGTCAGGCCGGCCCTGGACGTAGTAAATCATGGTGGGACTTTATTCCAAGAAGTAATTATGTCCTAAAGCTACAAATTAAATAATATTATATGTTACATAGTCACACTATATCTAGAATTAAAAAATAAATATTTAACCACATGAATATGTAACAAAAACTACTTTGAAACATATTCCATAGTGTAAGTAAAAACATATAAACAGTGTTGGCAGTGTAAAAACATTTTCATTGTGTTGCCAATGGCCCCTTGTGACATCACCATTAAGCACCACTATATGTAAAATTATGACATCACTGGAAAATGATTAATTTGCTAATAGCAGGACTACCTAGTATTAAAACATAAATACTACATTAGTTAAAGGGATGGCAATGACCAATTTTTTTTCAGGCTTTCACGAGTCTTTATTATTATTATTACCTTTTTATTTATATAGCGCCAACAATTCACTGATGCCTTTCATTTACCTAAATCACCATGGTTTCACTAACAAATATCACTTGGTATCAGCATCTACTGCCCCCTTCTAACAAGTAATTGAACATGTATGTATAATGATGTATGCACATGCAAACACATTCTGGTGTCTCATATGACAGCACAATTCCGGATTTAACTCTGTTGGCTCCCATCTGGCGAGAAGAAAACAATGCAAAGCAAGGGGAGGAAAAATGGCACGACCGTTCCGTTAAAATACTACTGCCCTTATAAGCAAATCACAGACAATTTGTAAAGGAATATGAGTGGAGCTTCATAAGTATTCTTGTTAATTAGTTACATTATTTATAATGCTAATGATTTCTTCTAATATTACATAAAAATTAAGACTCTAAATATCATTAAAGACATAATCAGTGAAAAGATTCAGTGTATGAATAATTTATTGCACTCTATTTATTGTTTTCTCTCTCTCAAACTCATGAGACAGAGCTCCCTCCTGACAAAGTTCTTGTTTACAAAACACTGAATCTATCACGTGACATTAATTATGGGATCACGTGAATGGGAGCTTCCCAGCGGGCATCCAACTCACACAGCAAAACATATTCCCGACTGGGAAGCAACATTCAGTGATCGAGATATTATATGCCTCACAGTAACTCAGAAAATTCTGTCTCCGTGGATAGAAAAGGATCATACTGCTCAATGCACCACCGTCGTTTTCAGTAAGCTTTGCAGATATATAATAACTTCTAAGATGACAAACAGATACAAAAACATATGAATAAAATCAGTTGAAGACACCAACAGTCGCTTACCGAGCATATAGATCTTAATCTTAACCGCAGCTCACCTACATATAGCCATACTCATACTGTAAACATTTTCAGAGTTGCAGGAGAGATGAGGTAGGATGAAAATGTTGTCTTCTCAACTTAATCAAGCATTGGGATGGGACAGGTCTAGCAGGTTTCTTCTGTGAAAGTTGGCCTCCCCAATCCGTTCTCTAAAAATTTAAGTGCAAAGTTCCTCAAACGATGTGTACATTCCAAGATGTGTTACCACCAAGAGTTGCGTTGAGGTGCTATGAGTTGAAGTTTGTGGCACATCTGCTGAGCTTAAAGTTACCACTAGATCTGCATTGACTTCTACTGGGGTTTTGTGAGGCTCACAGCTAAATGACCCAGGAAACCTCCCTGTAGCAAAGTCCAAGTTGGCTCTTCAAATACCACAGTGAAAACCAAGAACTGAAAGTTATTTCTGTATCATCTGCCCTCTATACATCCATCTTTCCAGGATTTGCAACAACAATGTCACTGGGCTAAATAACCCCACTCTTTAAACCTAAAACTATTTCAACTATTCCAAGCAAAAAGTTTTTCTGTACAAATATTTAATCTGTTTATTGAATATATACTAAAATTGTCACAAAGACCTGACCATTAATTTGGTAAACTACAACTGCTAGGGCTGCCTCAGTGCACTGTAAATGCTATTATTGTGAAGTGTAAGCATCCAGGATAACAGCTCAGCCATGAAGCGGTAGACCATGCGCACTCAAAGACAGGGAGTCGGCAGAGCGATTTAAGTGCTTATGTAATGAAGTGACATGTAAAAATCCCCTGTCTTACCGTGTTTCCCCGATAGTAAGACACCCCCGATAGTAAGACGTATCGGGGGTTTCAGAGGGGTCGGCTAATATAAGCCGTACCCCGAAAGTAAGACATATGTCTTACTTTCGGGGAAACACGGGGGATTTGCCGGGTCCGCCACTCTAAGGGGCCGGGAAGTCCCCACCAAGGCCGGCCTTACGTGTCTGCGGCCGCACAGGATTTAAATTAAAACATCGGGGTTTTTTTTTAACTTTATTTAACATCCTCCATGTTAAATAAAGTTTTTTTAACTTTATTTAACATGGAGGATGTTAAATAAAGTTGAAAAAAAAAACCCCGATGTTTTTATTTAAACCCTGTGCGGCCGCAGACCCCTAAGGCCGGCCCCTTAGAGCAGGGCCGACCTTTGGGGTGTGCGACCGCACAGGGCGCCACACTCCAGGGGGTGCCAACCTGCGGCACCCGGCACCCCTCCAGAGACGGACAGTAATGTCCGCCGCTGGAGGAGCAGGCTCGCAAGGGAGCGGTATCGGAGGTCTTTAACAGACCTCCGGCTCCCTTGAGTGATTTTAAGCCGGGTTCAACCCGGCTTAAGATCACTCAAGGGAGCCGGAGGTCTGTTAATGACCTCCGATACCGCTCCCTTGTGATCCCCGCGGCAACAGCTGTTGTGCGCCGGGGTTTCTTGTCAGATCCCGGCGCACAACACTGAAGCCGCGCCCACCGCTGTCCGTGCCCTCTGAACCAGGAAGAAGACAGAACTGAAGAAGAGGAGCGAAGAGGAGGAAAAGAAGCTGAAAGAAGAAAGGAAAGGTAGGAAAGCATTAAGTGAGAGTGGATTGGTGTATATGTGTGTGGATTGGTGTATGTGTGTGTGGATTGGTGTATATGTGTGTGGATTGGTGTATATGTGTGTGGATTGGTGTATATGTGTGTGTGGATTGGTGTATATGTGTGTGGATTGGTGTATATGTGTGTGGATTGGTGTATATGTGTGTGGATTGGTGTATATGTGTGTGGATTGGTATATGTGTGTGGATTAGTGTATGTGTGTGGATTTGTGTATACGTGTGTGGATTTGTGTATATGTGTGTGGATTGGTATACGTGTGGATTGGTAGGTGTGTTGATTGGTAAGTGTGTGAGAGTGATGGGTGTTATGCTGTACCATTTCCAATGTCTTTTTCATGATCTAATTATGCTCTAAAAGTACATCATAACTCCCATCACTCTCAATTTTTTCCCAATATAAGACATACCCCGAAAGTAAGACATAGTGGGGCTTTTAGGGATAAAAAGAAAGTAAGACACTGTCTTACTTTCGGGGAAACACGGTATGTAGCATCGCTCACTACAGACTTCCAAACTGCCTCTGGAACAAACATCAGCACAAACACTGTTTGTTGGGAGCTTCATGAAATAGGATTCCACCGCAGCTGCACACAAGCTCACTATGCACAATGGCAAGTGTCAACTGGATTGGTGTAAAGAACATCACCACTGTACTCATGCTTCGCTGTCTGGAAGTTTGATGATTTAATCTGGGTTTGTTGGATGCCAAGAGAATGCTACCTAGTCTGGGGCTTTTTTCATGATTTGGACTAGGCCCCTTAGTTCAAGTGAATAGTAATGTTAACGCTACAGCGTACAAAGCCATGTTAGACAACTGTATGCTTCCAAGTTTTTGACACCTGTTTGGGGAAAGCCCATTCCTGTTCCAACTTGACTGTGCCCAAATAAAGGTCCATGAGGGCATGATCTTTTGAGTTTCTTGTGGAGGACCTCAAGTGACCTGCGCAGAGCTTTGACCTTAACCTGGATACCTTTGGGATGAATAGGAATGCTGATTGCGAGCCTGGCGTCATTGGAGCCTATCCTAAGAGTTTCCAACACACTCTCCTGTTCCCTTTATATTAGCGTTATCTCCCACCCATTCTTTGTCTTGTTTGTAAATGTTGTCCAAAAAAAGAGGACCAAGGCTTCAGCAGAGATCTGTCATCAGGGACTCAAGAATCTACCAGACTCACACAGGTTTCTACACGAGCACCTTTTCCCAACTGACCCAGTACCCGCAGTCTTCACAGAAAAATGGACTCCAATATGTGATATTTTTAAAAAAAAGGGGGGAGTCAGACTGTCTCTTTAACTATTACTATATGTAAAAGAGCAACAGATGCTTACCATTGATCACCTGCTGCTGAGTTTGCTTTGTCAAGTGTATATGGAACTAAAGACTTCAGAAACAATAGTGATGGCTGTTCAGAGTATACTAGATGCAAAAACATGAAAAAATGCTATTTGCATATGTTAACTTACGTTTTTGTTTTCAGTAAATTCTTCATAAATAAGAAGCTGTAGTAGATGCTATCCTTACAGATAACAATTCTATATTTGTTTTGTTTTTTTTGTGCATGTGCTGTATAAACATTAAAACAGGAAGAACAATGTTGCTTTTTTTAATTTATTTTTTACAGGGAGCCAAGCATTGTTTCAGTAAAACATACACTTACTCAGTGTCTTTCTTCCACTTAATATGGATCAATCCTACTGCATTTTCTTTAATAATGGGCAATAAAACGTAAAAAAAAAGCAGACTGCACGCCAGTAAATCAAAAAAATAGAAAAAAGGCAAAATGCTGTGTTATATCAGGTATCAGGTATTATGTATTTTACGCGAAATCAAAGAATAATTAATTGAGTATTGATATCACCCAAAAATATAATTACTAGGATAAATAGTCTTGGCACAATACAGTAACGTTCATAATTTTAAGTCATCACATGACTATTGTCCAAAGGTACAAGATTCAAAGTGCAAATTAAAAAGACGGTAAAACATGATTTAAAAAAGTGAGAAAAAGGTGTTGGGGGGGAAATTCAAAAATGTTCTCTGGATTGACTGTATAATGTTATTTGGAATTGAGCTCATTAATACTGAACTTTCCTTGTGATTTGTTATTTTTTGGTATTTAGCACTGAATGAAGAATAAGGATTCATTATTTATTTTACTGTACATTTTGTGGAATCTATAGCTTGCACCCACACAGTGGCACCTTGTCTATTTTTCTTGCAATATATAAACTTAAACCAGTAACTTATTAGAGAAATAGGTGCCACTTAAAAATACAGCCCAGTATGACCAACCCAAATATTTTATTCACCATTTCCAGCCATCAATTTCATCTATCCAATTTTATCTCTACAAATAAACTCTACTGTTAATAATGTACAGTGAATAACAGAGCAGGGCATTTATGTTATGCAAATGCAGGTGATATAGCTTGATTACCATACCTGGGAACTTCTGAGCTCCAGCTACCCTGAGCCTTCCCTTGCGGGACACCGGTGGGTGGTCGCGCTGACGTCGGGAGCGTTCCCCCTGATGTCTGTGGGAAACAACCCCCAATTAAAGGGAAAATGGGCAGGGAGCGGGGTGTGTCAAGACCCTGCTTCCGCAACCCAAAGGATTTGGGTCTTGACCCAGAGAACCGGTGCTTTACCCAGAGATCTCCGGGTCAAACCCGGGGAGAGTTCCCAGGTATGTTGATTACACAGGAGCATGCAACACACCAATATTTTATTGTATGAACGAGTATGCGTGATTGAGATTGGTATTTTACATTTGTGGTATACCTGGGTGACTAGGAACAGGAAATTGTTCAAGTTTGACTTCCTGTTTCATAAGGGTATAAATATTAGGTAACATATAGGCCAACGTTAGTCATTCATCACAAGTGGTAAAACCAAGGAATGTAGCTGTTGAGCTTCACAAAATGGTAAGTGGCTTTTAGAAAATTAGGCTATTAGCAAAAGCATTGAAAATGCCCATTTCCACCATCTGGGCAATAATTAAGAAGTGCCCGTCAACTGGAAATGTTATGAATCAACCTGGAAGAGGACATGTGGCTATATTATCTCAACGCACTGTGAAGAGAATGGTTGGAATGGCCAAAAAATCTACAAGGATCAAAGCTGGAGAATTGCAGAAGGTAGTTGCATCTTGGGGTCAGAAAGTCTCAAAAACTACAATCCAACATCACCTGCATCACCACAAGTTGTTTGGAATGGGATCGGGTTCTATGGTCAGAAGAAAGCAAAATAGAGCTTTTTGGCAATAAACACCAGAGGTGGGTTTGGAGCACAGAGGCAGCCAAGTACCTCATGTCCACGGCTGAATATGGTGGTGGGTCTTTTAATGTTTTGACACGATTTTCCTTCCAGAGGACCTGGACTTCTTGTTAGAGTCCATGATGCAAGTGCCTCTGCCTGAAACCTTAACATGGGCCGTGGTTGGATCTTCCAGTGGGACAATGATCCATAACTTATTAAAATCAACACAAAAATGGTTTACTGACTATAAAATCAAGGTTCTACCATCACCATACCAGTCTCCTCATTGGAAACCTGTGGATTAAACTGAAGAGGAGAGTCCGCCAGTGTCGACCTCGCAATTTGAAGGATTCTGAGAGGTTCTGTGAGGAGGCGTGGTCTCATATCCCTTGCTGTTTATTCTCCAACCTTGTCAGCCATTATAAAGACTCAGAGCTGTTATCTTGGCAAAGGGAGGTAGCACAAAGTTTTGACTAAAAGGGTACCAATAATTATGCGACATATATTTAACATTTTTTTTTTTTGGACAAACCTGTTCCATGACAGCAAAGTATCTTTTTTGTACTTTTGAAGAAATGATCAAAAGGTTAAAGAATAAAGACATTGTTTGCTGATATTTACCAAGGGGGCCAATATTAGTGAAGGACACTGTACATCCAATGGATTAAATGTAAAGGGGTAAAGCCTTTTTACGTTCTCTACATTTCTATTCACCTAAAAGTCTTGGTTATGCAAGTGTTATCATCAAGTTTATGTCATTCACAAAAGACTACAAAAAAGTACCGATATTTAACACTAGAATATGTGTTTTACTAAAATTCCTAAATCAGACTAAAGCATGTTTGTCTTTCCCAAATCACTCCATAAATCACTCGATAAATTCATTTCCAAATTACAAGTTGGCTGAAGCTGAAACTCACGATCATCATGATTGTCATATGATAAAAAAAAGAAATGGACTTAAATCATGCTCTGTTAATTATTTGTTGTTGTTTTTTAAAAAAATGTATTGTTTGTTTCCTTATTAATAAAGAGTTCTGCTCAAAATACTGCCATCTTCTAATTGCCTGTAAGTAAGGTAAAAAGGAGACCTTCTGCCACACAGCGCATTAAATTTATGAGTTTACCAATTTAAAGATCAGCTTTATCCGGTATGCAAAGATACTCATTACTTCCGCCAGCACTAAAGATGGCGAACTGTTAATACGCACGGAATTCCCCTTTGAGCTAAATCGGCTACTGATTGGACCACATTGGTTCATCCGCTGGATCAGTTCGGTGGGAAACAAGGGGACGGTAAGGGAAGGTACCGTGTTGTTTGTGGTCTGCCGGCAGTGTGTTGCCCTGGCTGGTATGTTGTTATTGCTATGATCCCTATACCCTTGGTGGTGACGGTTCTCGGAGGATGGTGTGTGATTTACCTGGCGGACACGTTACTTTTGGTAAGTGTGGTTGGTATGATCACCTATCATGCATGCAGAGGGAAGCAGTGGAGGCGCATGCGGGATCATGTCTGTGCACACTAGAGGTGTCATACGTAACAGCAATAAAATAGAAACCACAAAGCTATGTGTGTAACCCCAACACATTTAAACACTTTGCACTGTGTAGTGTGGTAACCGTAGCAACAGAGGCTGCTAAATTACTTAGGGATTGCTGCATAAAAAAGGAGCGATTCATAGCTGTGTTATTTTAGGAAATCAGGGCTGAAACTGGTTTAAATGTATAATTTTTTAAGATTTCCATTGGCAGGAAATGGCTTGGGCCCATTTTTTATTGAATATATAATATTTTATATTGGTTGATGTGCCAGAATGAATAGAACAATAATGAATGCAGCCTTTTATGCTAGGATTAATATGCTGCGGTTGCCACCAATGATGGGTAAGCTGGCATAAGAGAGACTTGGTATTCTTCACGTTGCAAACGCATGGCTTCAGACAGGGCAAATCCTGGGGTGGTGTAGGAGAGGAACTGCTGCTTCTCATATGGGTGCCTGGCTTATCTGACAACGAGGCTGGGAACCACTGTGGAGCCCCGCAAAACAGGCTTTTTATGGAAAATGCTGTAATAACTATATTATATGAAAGTCAATTAAGATTGGTTTTTATTGTTCCCATTTGGAGTACTAGCCACTAATGGTGGAGCAGCACCATCAATGTTCCTTTAGTAAGATGCCAGGTAGTGAAAGCCACCGGTGTCGTCTTCTGCTTGTGTTTAATTTTTTCCCCTCTATGATGTTTTCTCTTGATGATTAAATTACTTTTTGTTGCCTGAAACTTTTAGTCCTCAAAATCTCTGAAGACCAATTATGAAGAATGGCTGTCCACGCAAGGGCTCAGCATCTCACCGTTTCACATCCGTTGGCAAACAAATATCTTCAACCGCCTCTTCTATAAGTGGGGGAGGTGGAAACCTAGATTCTTATACCTTTGGTAAGGGTTCTATGTTATTTATAAACACTGTTGGACTCCCACCAAGCAACCTGTCCAATCTTTCTGTCGATTCAAAATGATGATCTAAGAAAATATAATCCAATAAACAAATCGGACAATGTTGTCTCTTCACGATTCTTTACAAACAATAGGAAGACAGATTTGGTGGTTGGGTATGTCCAGTGCACATTTTGCAAAAAGACGCTAAGTAATAAATATAGTTTTCACTTTAGGTCTACCCTGTCAGTGGTTTTCTCTTACTCTACACAAAAATCCATGTAGGCCACTAAAGACATCACACGCTACCGGTTGATGTAACCTGCTAAGAGATGTGGTTGCTGGAATGCACTCAAAAACATATTTACCTTGCACATGTACCGAAAGTCTGTATTTATTCATAATATGAGGTTAATTAACAAAAAACATTCGTTTACGAGTTGGTTTTTGGGAGGGTTAAGATATTGGTTTCCTGAATCCACTGTCATTATAAAGGATTGACCACAATAAGCATCTATTGCAAAAGATTACATTCCCGCTCGTTGCTTTGTGTAAATCAAAACATTGGAACGTTGGATATGGAATATGCAGGGTTACATTGGCATTTATTTTAGGAAAAGCTCACTGGTGTCCTTTATAATGCAGTCGCCTCTCTTACAGACACCTGTAAACTGCTTTAGTGAATAAATCCTTATATAGCGTTCATAGGACCTTTTTTAAAATAGTACTTCTGTGTTATACGTTTTCAATAAAAAACAAGCAGACAGATCACTCTTTCCTTGTGTTTACTGTTATTATTATTTATTGTTTTATATAGCACAATAAAATTGCGTAGCGCTGTATAATGGGTAGACAGGACCTAACAAGTAGTATATAACATAACAGTTTGATTTAAACAAACCGTTAAGGAGGGCCCTGCTCAAACGAGCTTAGTACCGGCATATACCCGGGAGAGTTCCTTTATGTGTCACTTGTGAGTATATAAGAACAATTGCTGATGCCTGCCTATAGGCGGGTATGCGACAACCCTCCTACCCCGCAATAAATTAAAAGGATGATAAATGCACACAGATATACATCAATATTTATATTATTTTATTCCATGACCCTCCGTTACGATGATGAAGGTCATGAAAGTAGTAGTACACAAAGGGGTGTACCAGAGGAGCAGAAATTAGGTCATATTTTTGGAAATGAATATTTTAATGCCTTATCGAGCGTTTACCCTACAATAAGTTTATTGTCATCAATATGCACACAAATCCAACGTAGAACCGCATAACTTGGGTTTTTGTTACTTTTTATATTTGGTTTGTGCACCAAGTTGTTGGCTGCATTAATTTTCTAATGCTGTGTTTGGCTATGTTTTCATTGTATATGCCTCTCTAAAACATGGATTTAATGTAATACCACTATGTTTTATGTATGAAATGTAAATCTAATGAATCATTTGCCAGGTTCAGCATGGGTATGGTATTTGGAGTCCTCGCAATGTTTGGCTCCATGATCCTTTTGGGGAAGACTCTCGTACAGACTCTAAATCAGATGATGGCAGAAAGTCCAGCATCCCAAAACGATCGCATCCTGCAGGTTGTGGTGAGTCCTTTTCTCAGAGCTATTGATGATATATGAATGTTTGCTTATAATGATCATTGCTCGTTGCATGTAGGGGTGACCTTCCTTCAGATTTATCCCTCCCTTTTGTTAGCCAATAAAGATTTTATCAGGTTCAGCATTATCTCCACCCCTTAAGACCTGAATACCTGCTCCAGAGACACCATTGTACTGTCCTTTAGTCCACGGTGTATCTATGTGTACAGATGACTAGTTGGCCCTGGCAAGAAGGCCCAACTACCATATATATCACAAGACTGCATTACATTTTATTTAAAGAACGACAGCAGATTCCAATATTGCAACAGGGGGCCCTAAATATGTCATTCTCTACAAAAGAACAGGAGTAACGGTTGCTCCTGCCGGGGGTATATGTACCGTAGGGATACATACTTCTGATATAAGGGAGAGTTGTGGTTTTAACCTCCGTGACTTCACTGTGCATTACTGAGGTCCAACCCACGTGAGCTGCTGCAGGAAGAACTTGGCTGTCCCTGTATAATGCATAGTAAAATCAGTAAGATTTCCTCATCTCCCAAAATATTTGATTGTACTACATATTTGCACACTAGGGGTTAACCCAAAATAGACACAGGAGCATGCGTGTCCCAATAAAACTTAGTGCCCAAATGTTGCCCATAATAATGCTCACAACAAAAAAGAAAAATCAAACGCTAGCGTCACAGAAGCTGCTAAGCCCCTAGGGTCCCAATGGATCTAATTACTTATTAGGTCATACAATAGAAGTTGCTATACAGTTGAAACCATAACTCTCCATTTAGTGATTAGACCCCAAAGTGCTTCTATCAGGACGGGATACCAGTATACTGTGTCTGTATAAGTGACCCTGTTATGTTTTGTTGTCATGCCTCCTTGAACAGGTGCCTGGTGTAAATCTTCCCATTAGCCAGCTGTCATATTTCTTCTCTGCAATTTTCATCAGCGGTGTCATACATGAGATCGGCCATGGAATGGCAGCCGTAAGGTAATACGACCTGCTTCCTTCTCCGAACAACAAAGTTAATGTAGCGTTTTGCGTCGACATCAATATTTCAAACAGGCAGACGGCTAACAATGATCGGGGGCTACAATACCAATTACCGCAGCAATGGCTTGGATCTGAATTGTTAAACTGCATGAAGATCAAAATATTGCAGATATTTTAACCCCTTAATAACAAAGCCCGTACATGTACGGGCTCAAAATGCATTGTTTTCAATGGGTATTGGGACCGCCCATTGTCCTTAAGGGGTTAAAGAAAATATTGATGAATTGCTTGAAACTGCAAAATACACCTGGAAATGTGAGATAGCATTAAACTTCACCACAATAAAGTGCACTTCAAATGCAAACCAAATATTAAAGGGAACTCACCCCAATTTTTTTTATTACTACTATCAAATTAAAGAAAGGGGGAAATAGGGCAATACTTGTGATTATTTTTAAACGGCGTTCCTCATTTATCAGGCAGCTGCGTATTAGCCATTTGTATGTGTTCTGGCTCTGTTATGTATGCCCAGTTCACAAGACAAATGCCCTGACTCCTTATCATACTACCTGTGGAACAGAATAGATTGACTCTGTCTTAATCACCCAGCTGGACACTCTGGCTGAAGAAAGTCAATAGAGGAACGGACTTCGCTAGCATCGCCATAAAGAATCGGCTCAGTGTGGTATTTGAGCAGATATCCGAAATGTCACATGACAACTATGGCAGCGTCCAGGTCTGCAGATAAAGGAAGTTTACTGAAACCAGATTAAATAAAACCCGGTTCTTGTCAATGCTAAGCTATATTACTATATACAGCCCTGGATTTTATGCTCAAGGGCACTCCCTCTTTAACCTATAGGGTCAGATAACTAGTAACCCTATCTAACCAAAGAATATTTTATCGACTTAAAATAACTGGTTGGCTTTCCATATTATTAAAAAAAAACAAAAAAAACTGATTGTTTTGTATTCACAATTTTTTGTTTTATGTTGATGGACTTTTTCTTTAAATGTTGTGAATAGCAATCTGTTTTGTTCCTTCTTTAGAGAAACAGTGCGCTTTAATGGCTTCGGAATATTTATCTTCATTCTTTATCCCGGGGCATTTGTGGATCTGCTGACCACTCACCTGCAGATGGTTTCTCCTGTTCAGCAACTGCGGATATTTTGTGCAGGTAGAAAACGCGTGTGTTTTACAAACCTTTTGTGTAATGTATTGTGTTGTCTTTATGGATAAATGATATTCTGTGTGAAATAGAGACATTTGAGAGATGTCAGTCACAGTGGGAAGGGAGTGGTCTTTCTTATTAGAAAGGTTCCATTGACTATCCAGCGCCTCCTCATAAACTTCTGTTTTGCATTATGGGTTCCTTATAATTCATTCAAATAGTATAGAGACATTTTGGGGAAAACATGGAGCTAAATGTCACGTATGAAAAATACAAACTGGAAACTGATCACAATCTTTAATAGGTACTGTGAACGGAAAACATTAACCCCTCCTTGATCAGTGTTTTTTTTTATACCTTAAAGCCCAGTACTTTTTTTTTTGCTATTTTATCCTATTATTATTATCTTTTATTTATATAGCGTTTATAGTATACGTTTATAGTGCTAACAATTTACGCAGCACTACTTACAGTACATATATTCAAAGGGTATGATAAAACAGGCAGACTAAGACAAACTGATCAACAAAGCTAAGCCACAGGTATGAAATTTGATGAGTAAAATCTCCCTAATAAATAGAATAAATACACATAAAGTGCTCACTAATTACTAAAATTAAAACTTAATTTGTAATAAAACTACACTGCAAAATAGATAAGGAAAGAGCACTTTACTTACATTATACTGTAATCATATAAAGGGTTAAAAATACTGACTTGGGTAGCACACTGCATACTATGTAGCATAGTTTAAATCTCCTTAAGAAAATAGCCCCCTCTCTCAGAAGACGCGGGACTGGTTTGTGAAATGCGCTGATAACTTTTTGGAAGCGGGTGAGACTATTAACCCTGTATTCTCTGCCAGCAGGGGCTGATCAGAGAGCCCAACATGGTCTGGAAAGCCCTTCCTAGGTCTCTGCTCCTCCACGTAGTCCTTGTACAGGTGTCAGCAGTGACACCTGCTGTAAGGAAATGCCTGATGATACAACTGGGCATTCTGTGGACACAGTCCAGGGGGTTTTTAGACTTCTCCTGGGTAACCCCTAAGAGCCTTTTTGGCATCTGATTTGTAGACATTATAGTGCGTACGTAGGGCAATGAAGCAGTTAAAGAGCCCGTAATTTTTAGCAATCAATAATTAAGCTAAATGTGAAGTTTGCATATCTGCTATCTCAAATGTTTGTTTTTTTTAAAAAGGCCATATACGGATCACTTTCTGCTGCTTTAATTCTCTTGCTAAAATTTGGGAACCGTAAGTGTCCGTATATAAGTGATGCACGTTAGTCTTACTCTATGCATCTATGACTGGCTTAACTTGTCCAGAAGAAAAATATAGGTGCCCCTAGATAAAATGTAAATTGTTTTAAGGTTGTCCCCTAAATATCACTAGAGCAAAACTATGAAAATTGGCCCAGACTCCCGAGGATCAAAATGTGCCCTGATCCCTAGCATTGAAAGGGTTAATTTCCCTGCTTTTTCTGGCGAGTTAGTTTAGGATCATCAAAATGAAATCTAATTAGCTTGTTAAAGAATAGAATCCATTCGAAGACACAATCTATCCCCATAAGACTACTTTCTAGGTCAAAAAATCTATTATAAAGAAAAATAGAAAGTAATAATACTTACACGGCGAAACAGTAACTTAACCTTCTATCATCCCTCATTGTGTGTATATAATATCATAACCTTTAGTATAATGTTATTGGCCTTGTGATGACAGTAATATAAGGGGCCCTCTAGCCATCATGTGCACTTTAATGTATATAGCTGAGAGATCTCAACGGGGGAATCATCAAAACCCCCACTATGCATTTGTCTCCTTCCTGCCCCCCCCAGCTTCTTGGCTAGCAGGACAGGTGATGGGCTGAACGTGTGGCATTGTATGAGTCTGTAGATACCATTAGCCCCTGGCTTTATGATTTGGACCCATCTGGCACCTGTGTGCCGGGGAGCTGAATGCCTGCGGGACAAACACCACAATAAGACGCCTGCTTCAAGATTTTTACATCTAAAAGAATTTTGGAAATAATGTCAACTAAATAATAATCTGTATTATTTCAGTTAATAAAATATAAACTGCTTAAATTTAGCAAATGAGTTAATACCCTATAGATTGTAAAGCACATCACCTTTGTCTCAGTTTAACTGTATTATCTCGTTATACAATACTATGGTGTCTGCATGTGCTATATAAATGCAATCTACTTTCATTGGCATTTAAAGGGTTGGTTCCTATTTCCCATCATTCTGCTCAGAATTAGCATCAGTATCTTATATAACGTATAGCTAAACAAAATATGTGCAAGCTTCTCTTAAATATAGGCTTAAACTTTATTTTAGTTATTAATTTGCCTTCTTTTTTCGTGCGGCACAGATTGGCAAAAGAAAGATTTAAAAAAAAAATCATTTGATTGAATTGGGACTTAAAAGGAACATAGCAATTAAACTGATCTATTGCGCATTAACCGTGTCGTTGGATCCGTAACCATGTTGATAAGTGCTGTAACACGGCGGGAGGGTAGCGATTACAGAATCTAATCCTTGTTACTCTGTTCGTGAAGTTTTTAACTTTGGACACCGCCAAATCGGACCCCAGTTTATAGTCTGTTTTATATTAAAAAAAAAATAATAATGGTGTCTTTGCATTCATGGAACTTGATAACTTGTCTGGAATAGTATTGGGATGTTTATTATTACGATATTTTTATAATAAAGATTGAAGTGGCATGAAAATACTACATTGAGCTCACTTTGTTTAGGGTAATAAACTAAGGACATGTAGCTTGTTTGTTTGGCAAATCATCTCCTGCAAATCAAAGAGCCAAGGGGCAGGGAGATTGTGAAAAATGCATAGATGGGGTGCCTTTAATGCTTGCTACCCCTGTGTTACAGGAGCTATACCCAGACGTATTTACCTCTGATGCTGACCCAGTGCAGTTGCCCCATCTATGGCCGCCATCCTCGCTACCGGTAGCCGGCATATGCTGTCAGATCCTGGCGCTCTGTCTTAAAGCCATGCATCACCTTTGAATGCACTCAGTAGCGGGCTCTATAGTGTAAATGGGCTGACTGCAGAGATATGAGAGCTCCCCTTAACGGGCCCATTGGGCAGCAGCACACAGTAAGGCCTGATCACCTAAGAGGGTGAGCCCCCCCCCCCGACCTGCCCTCGTAGGCAAGAATAAGTTGCTGGCTATACGTCCTCAGGAAATATCCTTTGGGATCCCTCCAATCTTCAGACACCGGTTCTGTGCATATGGAGGCTTGAGAAAACTCAAATGTCGATAATAAGGCAGAAAGATTGTGTTTTTCATCTCATTGTTTAGTGAATGAATGTAGAAGAAGTCTAAGAATGATTTTGAAAGAAAACATCCCATTAAAAGACAATGTTTCCCCAATGCTTGCATTGCAACATTCTAGGGTACTTTGTCTTCGGTTTTTCTCATGCCCCCACAGCTTCCTTATACCGTTTTTATTTGGGGAAATTATGTGCTCGTGGATTGTTTTCCTTGTTTCCTGCAAATGTGTTGCTTCTTCCATTCAATATTTTGCCCACTAGATGTCAGGCAAACCCTTCGATGTGCTGCTTGAGTCACGGACCCAGTGTACCTTCCTACTTTTATAGTCCTTTGAGATGACTCTTCTGTCTCAGACCTGTAGCATTCTTCCATCCTGGTTGATTAAATATGTCCGTGCTAAACTACTTTCTTGATCACACTCTTAGGGGCATTGCAGGAAAACATACTCTGACCTTTTTTTTTTAATCATTATTACTATTATTTTTCACATTATTATTATTATTATTATTCACAAAATTCCTGGTACTGTCAGTGAAGATGTCATTGGGTGGGGAATGCCTGAACATCTGTTATTTTTTTTGCAACAGAATGTTGATTTTCTATTAACTTCATGTTATTGTTCACCAAATATGATTTAAAGGGACCCCTCCAATATTAACTGCGTTTAAAGCTTTCTGCACATCCAACATTCCAAATTGCTTGTTATTGAATCCCTTGTTACATTTCTGAATGGAGTTGTACAATTCCTTTTTTTCAGGGGTCTGGCATAATTTCATTCTCGGTCTGGTGGGCATTTTGATATTGTTTCCGCTTCCTGCTCTTCTGTATCCGTTTTACTACACTGGAGTTGGAGCGCTTGTTACTGAAGTTGTAGAGGTAAGAGTGGGATAAAGTGTATGGAACTGTATCGCATCTTTTTCTTCTTCGCCTCCTCCTTTCATATTTACATTATGTACTTTCCTGTTTTAAATTAAAGTGGCTCTAATCACTAAAGAGGGTGATTTCAGGAGAACCTTTCAGCTCCGTGATATCACTCTCCACTATCAAGTCTTGGTGAGCTTTTTCTGCACGAAGGGATGAGTCACACTTGCATAATGCAAGAGGTTTCCTAAAGCCACCCACGCCGATTTACTGGGCCAGCTCAGCCGTTCTTGCAGGAAAACTCACTGGGGTTTTTTGTTTCATGATGTAGATAACAGCGAGTTGAAATGCTCACCTTTCTGCAAACTACCTCATTAGGGGCTATGCCCAATGTCTTACCAAATGGAGAACCTAGTTCAACGTATTGGAAACATTCCAAGGAATGCAGATGGAGGACAGGTGTCTCTTTTCTGTGCATTAGATCCAGAGGGACTCCTTGTGCTTTTCAGCATGCATTAGAATAACCCCCAACTTTTCAGGCCACCTCTGTTTGAGAGTGTGGCAAGAGGCAACGCTGACCCCAGAAGTAGGAAACATTGGAGCTACAAATGAGGTCAATACTTTTCACCTCCCTGGGCCAGTCGGGGGACATCAAGGGATCTCTCCAACTGGCCCATTTCACTGTTGCCTGCAAAAGAGACACACTGCCTCAAAAATAAGTCTCAATATTCAATTATATTACAATTTATTTATAGACGGTCAACAAAATCCATGGTGCATTATTACAATAGACGGGAGTGAGAATTAACAATAACATTGACATTTCACAATGACCTACGATAAGAGGTACTGGCGCAGAAGAAGAGATCCCTGTTCTTGCAAGCTTACAATCGATTAGAAGAAGTTGAAAAGCTCAGAGCTCTGTCCATTACTCTGAGGTCTTGGCTGGATTTATGTCTGATCCCAGCGGCAGCCTGTCTCTGCTATTGGTACAGAAGTCTCTTGGACAGGATACAGTGCCAGTGTCTCCAAAGAGAAGGATTTTGGCAGCCCATCATATTGTTTCTGATGGAAAGGCCAAAACAAAGTTTGCTGTTCTTTTACAAGGCCATTAGTGCCAATAATAAAAAAATATACACTCTTGAATTTAATCTTTGTAAAGCAAGCTTTAATAACGGAGTAAAATAACAGCGTGATGGATACAGTTTTCTCATCTGTAAAAGTGCAATTTTTTTTCCACTGTTTCCCCGCAAGTAACATAATTACCGCCATTTGTGTCACCAGTGTTTTGATGCATGAAATTTATTTGGCATGGTCACTATCATGTTTACAATAAATGCCATTAATGAGCATATCATTTGATGCTATTTTATGTAGTATATTTATGGCCGTCACTGACAAATTTAACATGAAGACTAACATGTGATACTGTATTATGTGCTTACCCATGGCAAGGAGGGCATAGGCTTTTTTGTGTGCCAAGATGTATTCTAGTGACCTGCTGGTATTGGTTTCCTATGCAGGGCTGGTCGTTACACTTTAGACGTTGACTTTTCTTGCTCCTTAAGGGGGCACCAAATATTTCTTTCTAACCTAGAATGTAGAATTTGGCAGCAGATAACAACCATTGAGACCATCTACTCTACCCATTTTCCTCTTGTTAGATTATGACATTGTGTTCTAACATTTCACTTCTGAAATAAACTTTCCTCCTGTACTTTGTTAAATTCCTTTAAGTACTTAAATGTTTTTATCAGATGAGCGGATTTACCAGAGGAAGTACACTCAATCCTACTCGTGTAGGTCATGACTAGGGCGAGGAAGGTAGTATGGTTGAAACCGGTGATTGAATAGGCATTACACCCCTATTTCATTTTTTTTTCTCAGATACTCAGCATTTCAAAGGGGGAGACGCAATATTCCCTGATCATCTATGGGAACATTTTTTTTTTTTAAATTATAAATTCCTTTTTACAATCCTCTTCACAATTCTTTTTTTTTTTTTTTTTATTTTATGTTATTGGTACAATTTTACATCTAGAGGACAAAACAATACAAAGTATATGTTTAGATTAAGCGAAAGAAACAAAAATTCAATATCATATAATTACAAAACAAGAAGAATAAAGACAAAAAAAAATCATAATCAAACCTTTGGAAGTTCTTTGTGACCCCCGGCCTCGTCCAATTAAAAAAAAAAGACGGTTTAGGTTCCTTTGTGTTTTTTTAATATAAGGGGCCCAAGATTTATAGGTTTCCCCTAGTCTATTGTTCTGGAAAGAGCGGTAATAAGGAATTCTCTTAACAAAATGTTTACTCTTTTGAGAACATCAAGGCTAGCTTCCCCTTCCTATTTTGATGCAGACCTTCAAACTATCAACAGGAACATTTCTTTGGTAGGTTTGGTCGCAAGACCATTTTTCCAAGTGGTTTACTTTTTTTTGGTAACCCTGCTTATATCTGACTTCCTAGTGCATATTAAGTCTGGGAGTAGAATAATTTATCCATAACAATCTTGATCTTCGTATCGCGACACATATCCCTCATGATGGTATACAGAGAGAACATGACCTCTCTATGTATTAATGCATTTAATTGGTTACCATAACCCATGTGATAAAAAATAAAACAGAACCCAGAGGAAGCCTGGGAATGCTTGACATTGACCTGAACACAGGCAGCTCTACCTCATCATAAAAAAACTCTCCTTAAAACTGGGGAATTCATAGTAATATAATGTATCTTGAAAAAATAAAAATCTGGATATACATTTTGCAACCCTTTTTTTTATGTATTTCATTTATTTTATTTTAATATGCCTGTAGAGTAAATGACGCCCCTCCTAAATGTGTTCTGGGCATGAGTGGGGGAAAATGACAGTGTAAAAAGCAGGGTTCCCTCCTTCATCACGCTCGTCTCTTCTCATTATACTGTAAATAGATGTTAATGGTTTACTCAAGCCATTTATGTATTCATTTTGTTAATGCTCCACATAACCAGTAATTATCAAGGCTGCCAATGACTGTAGCTTACAGAGGCTGTGGTGTGACAGGCTGTTATTTGTTTCATCTGAAACAGAATTTAATTGGCCTCCACATAACACTAAATTAATCATTGGGTTCCCATTTTTGTGTCTCCCAGAAAGAATTTACCCCTTGCCATAAGCGGTACCCTTTCAAGCTAAACTTAAGACCCTTGCCGGTGCCACGCAGCTGTTCCACGAATGATCGGTATTGGGGAGGCTGCACGGTGATCACATAAGCAGAAAGCTGTTACATGCTAATTAGTGTATCAATGCTTAACTTAGCTGTGTATCATCCCACCACAATCAGTTCACACACACACACACAGTAAGGAGGATTGTGACGGGACGACCTGTACCCTGACTGGGTACACCAACAAAATCAAATCGTACTTCCTTTGATCCGAGACGTTGCAGTTCACTCCTCCAGCACTGGGTGAGACGAAGGGGGGCAGCAATCTAATGGAGCCGTGCTGGCACTGTGCTAATATTGTCCTGAAAAGGACAATAAGTTGTCATAGCCGCCCATCCCAATCATCAAATAGAACTAATGTTGAGGTCAAACCTGGAACAGTTTATTGAGAAAACATGTAGCCTTATACACAGAACTCTACCAGATATGAGGCATTATCACATCAACCAAACAATAACCTGCTGAGACAGCCCGGCGCCACAATCAGGTCGCCAAACATTGTTATCTTTGCATAAGTCACTGTTTTCAGGGGGGTTATCAAGAGGGAGCGTTGAAGATCCCAGGGTATTGAAGGATGCGTGGTCGGGACACCGAATGACAGCAGTTCCCCCGGACACTTCCCAATGCACCTGGGTAGAGGCTCCACAGCCCCGGCTGCTGAGCCCCGGTCTAAAGGAGTTGATAAAAAACAGGATTCCCTAAGGAGGTCCTTCTCACAACCACCCCTCGTTCGTACCCCACCACATGGTTCGTAGACACACAAGTCAGCGGAAACACCTACAGATGCTAGCTGGTAAACGTTTCCAGAGCATTACAGTCCCGGACAGGCGCAAGGGAAATAATGATCCAACGGGTTGGTCCATCAGCGTCATTGTTTTGGAGATACTTGGTTTTTAACCTTACGGGAAAGCTTGGCTTGGCAGGCGGTTGTGAAAGGGCCAGCTTTATATAAATATTTTTCTGGCCTGGAGTTCCCCCCACTCTTACAAAGGCTGGCCAAGCCAATCAACAACAATCTGAAATTTAACACTAAGGTGGAGATAACTTAATGAGGAGGAATAATTGTGCAGATCACATGGCGAGGAAGTTCAGAAGGCTGTTCCTATTGTACACACACATAGTGGATTTCTAATGCATATATGTAGCATATTTGAATATGTAAATATAGATTTCATCTATCGCTGTAAGAATATAGGATTTTGGAAAGATCCTGGGTAACCCATAGTATTTCATTCCTACCACCGCATCTCATTCACGCATCCCTTCCATTAATATGTATTAAGTACCTTGTTTTCTGCTTGCGTTACTATTGGAATGCATACCCAGTTAGTAGTATTTACCCCAGGACCACGGTGATTTTCTTACCGATTGCTAAGCACTTCATACATGCAAATGTGCTGCAATTGCTATTTACTGAAAGACTTAGTGTCTAAAGGCTTAAATGATTTGCATCTAACATATGATGCATCTAAGTGTTTAGTGGTCAAACATTAAGTAGAAATAGAGCAGTCATGCAAGAATCCACAGTACACAGATACTGGTTTGACAGTGAATTCATGTACCCATTTGTCAGCCCCTCAAGAGATCACTGTGCTCATTATTGATTAAATAGGATTAGATTGACTAAGGGAAAATAAGGTAGCTGTGTCAGCATGCTGAATTCTTTCCACGCTGGTTTTTTTTCTTGTTACTCCTTCTTTCTATTAGTTGAGTGCATTATACCGAAGACGTGGTCTATAACTGGTCTTCCTCAGAGGTTTCATTGATTATCTGCTTGTGCATCTGTCAGCAGAACGGTTGTTGAACATTTTGTTTAGCGTGTGTCATCAAGATGTTAAGAATAGACATTTGTGGATCATAATTTTTTTAAATATATATATATTTGTCTTCATTGTATTCCATTACAAGTGATAAGTATATCTAGGAACTCTCGAGGTTTTACCCGGAGATTGCATTGAAGCTCTGCTTTTCTGGGTCACCACTCGCCATGTCCCCCTCCTACCCCTTACAAATTTAATGCGTTTTGGGCTAGCCCCGTCCACAACATAATTGACGCCGCTGACTTACTTCAGCAGGCCAGCCCACAGATGTCAACAAAGCCTGACAACCTGCTTTATTTATATATTATATATATATATATATATATATATATATATATATAGTGTGTGTATTTTTTTTTATTATTTTTTTTTTATTGCTCCCAATGATCCCATGATGAATGTAATTTAATAGATTATAAGATCACTAGGACTGGGCCCATGTGCCCTCGTATACCAGCATGTCTTAACACATGTTAAATTGAATTGCTAAATTGTATATTGCTGGTTTCAATGTTATTGTTCATATTCACTTTCCCACTATTGGAATAGTTCTATGGAACCTGCTGGCACTGTAATGTATAATAATTATTTTTTATAGGATTTTGTATGTTGAAACCTTTAAAAAAGAAAAATTCCATTTTCCGATAACATTAACTATACTTCATGTTCACTTATGTTTAGGATTCACCTGCCAGCGGACCAAGGGGACTGTTTGTACAAGACATTGTCACCCAGGTACAAGACTGTCCAGTGACCAATGTGGATGGCTGGCATGCGTGCCTAGCAGATATATCTCAGAAACCACAGGTTGGCTACTGTATGAACTCGGCCACTCTTCAGCAGCTTCACTTCCCAAGCAGAGGTACAGTATCATGAAATACACCCGAGTGCATTCAGATGTGCATTCAATAACAGGATTTTGCAGATGGGCTGAACATTTTTGCTCTCTGATAGAACTGTGTGTTATGCAGTGCCAACCCCAGCGAGCTTCTCCTGCAAGAAGGGCTGACAAAGAAAGGCTTTGAAGAAATATTCTCATATTGACTTAGCATTATGCAGGGTCAGCTTAGACATTCTTGCAGGAGAAGGTTGCAGGGAACTAATTGTTTTAGGGAACATGCCTTTCCTCATTGTCCCGTTCCTTTTAAATCTGATCATTGGTATGCTTTGTAGAAAATATATTTTTGTGTGTATATCCTAATTCCATAAAAGCATCTTTGTGTATGAATCTTTGCAACAATGATCAACATATGGCCTTATTAAAGGCAAGGTCTAGTGTCCCATACAGCCTCACCTTTGTAAGTACTCTAACATGCGTAAAACAAAAAAGCACCCATTCTTCTTACCCATAGAAGGTAAGAAACCTGCACCCCTGTGCTTCCTTGTTGGCTCCAATTTTGGCGGCTCCAAATGCAGCCAGTCTTTGGCAAGGAAGCTCTCCTTTTGGGAAAAAGCTTTCTATGCATGTGTGCGGCACCTGGGTCTCCCACTAAAGGTGGCCGATGGTTAATGTAGTGATTGTATGCGCCACAAAATGCGTTTGGCTGAATACATCTCCTGCAAGCCAGCGAGCTGAGGCACACGGATAGCGAGGATTCTGATTAATCTAAGTAGAGTTGTTGTGTCATGGCATTCTCCTGTGCTATTATGAGGATAACCGAAAAAGTTAGAAAGCTTGGATCCAAGCCAATGCATTGATTGTGATGACTGTCAAACATAGGCTTACAATGCTACTTGTCCCAGAGACAAAATGAGAAGCTGAATGGATTTGTGTTGCTTTTTCTATATTCAGAAACTCTGGTTCATTATTTTACCAAACATCAATTACAAAGAAAGTTAAAAACTAATCTGCTGATATCTAGTCATTTTACAGCTCAATTCCTGTTTTACAAAATCAATTCAGCAAGGTTTTCTTGAGCTAAAAGGTATTGGAAATACTGTCTGTTATAATTCGCCAGTTATTTCTTTAGGTTTAAACATATTTTCTGTTATGCCTGGTGAAAGACGTAAGGGTCAAAGTGACTTTTACATTGTATCCTTGGTAAATCTGTGCTCTAGGTAAATATATTTTAGGAGCCTAGTCATTGGGTCATCCTGTTCTTTTGAAACACAGAGGGCAATAAATAGTAAAACATTTGTCCTTGGGTTTATTCCCACTGTTCAAATTTACACTACTTAAAATAATCCACTCTAGAGCTTTAACGGGCAAATCTTGGGATCTGCTGCTTTATGGTTTGAGTCTGTAGTTGATGTGGATGCCAAAATAGAAAAACACATGAAGTCACTTAAGTCTCCGGGTTCTTAGAGTATGCGACGTTACCTTTATTTGGACCAATATAGAAAAAGATGTATCAAGATGTAGTCAAAAGGAGTAAGATGGCGATCTCACCAGTGTTGGAACTTGGTGGAGGAGGATCTCTGTAGCAGACAACACTATACTGAATGGGTATCGTTCCTAGTTATCTGTGCTAACAGTTAGTCCCATTAATGCCTTTGTGGACTCCTTGGTATGTAGGATAACAAGCAAGGAACTGGACATGCACTTGATACAGGAATTAATAATGTATCTGTACCTGGATGCAGCAGATTCCTTTCTTCTACAATGTGTGACTGTATCTGCCTAGAAAGGCTGTATGTAGTAGTCTGGGCCCCAGTTTTTGCATAAATATTCTGCCATATCAAGCCCTTGTTGTGGGTTCATAGGACTTCACAACATGGTCACATATACGCCATTGGACAATACATGGTGTCTGCTTTTGATATTAGAAGAACCTAAATACAATACAATGGTTATTCAAATGCATACAACCTTTGCTATTGGTACACGTTGTTATTTGAGCTTTGAGCTTTCTCCTCTTAAACTCAAATAGCCCTAAGAAAAAGTAATGTGGGGCCACCAGATCTACCGAGACATCTGTTGGACATTCTCTTGTTATTACAAGTTATTTGCTCACGTGCACTTTGAATGTAATCCACATATAAATATAATTTGGGGTCTTTCATTTGTTTCAGTGTATAAAAGACTGGATGGATCTATCGAGTGTTGCAGTAACAACAGCCTTTCCGACATATGCTTCTCATACAGCGGTAATACGCGGAATCAATTGGTAAGTTTACAGGAAATAAAAGGCTTTTCTGGACAAAGGCTACATATTTAGATGCAGGAATCGGTAGCATGAAGAACGGTCACATGTCAATTCTTTGAGAACTCATTAAATAATTTTCATGTTTTCTTCACCAATTTCTTTTTTGATTTATTGATTTATTTTTTAAAAAAGCATTTGAGATAGTGAGACCAGGTGAAGAAAAAGGGTAATAATGATCTAAGAAAATTAATGTGCAATTGTGAAAATAAGGCAAGGCAGAGATTTTTCTTCTAATAATTTATTGATATGTCTCTGGCTAGATTTGCTTTATTGTTGCACCTTAGTAAGCATAAGTATAAAAGTATATTTATTTGTAATTGAGTTCCTACTTTTCATCATTCTCGTGTTGTAATTGTTCACATCCTGTCACTACTCAGCCTAATTTTCATAGAAAATTCCATTAGAGTACTGGAAGTGAACCTCCCAACTTGATCAAGTGAAGGAAGCAAAGGGAGCATCCTTAGACCATGGCAATTTTGTTTAATGAGAAGTTGGCCCTTTACACTTACATGTCTGTTTCATCATGTTCTTTTTAATTTATCATCAGCCTTTAGTGAATTCAGTCCAATGTGGATTTTTAAAAATGTTTTGCAAGTTCTACAGTGGGTTTTTCTGTCTGTAAAGAGGAAAAAGAAGATAAGGTGCATGAGCAAAACATTCTTGCACAATGTGTTCTTTAGCTGTAAATTGAAATTAGTGCGAGCAGGATTGTTTTAAATTAAAAAAAAGTAACAGTTCTTAAAATAACATAATTAATAGCAGACCAAATAGGTTGAGTTTGGCACACCATCCAGAAATATGCCGTTGAATGAAGAAGTATAGAATGATCAATGCTATTTCAAATTAGAGATTCATAGTGGGTGGGAAGGTGTTACCTGGGCAAGGCACTTTTGTTAGTATTTAATTATGTATATGCATTGTCTTAATAATCTTAATAATCATAACAATGTGCAAAGTCATGTCCTCTAAATATTGATCACCGATCTATTGTTTACAGTATGTCTGTCTGCCAGCCAGAAAGGCAATCCAAAAAAGCCCCGAATGTCGATCGGATATAGATTGTCAGAAGGGAGATGCTTCCAGCATTTGTGCTATCCCATCTATTGAGAATCAAACTCGTCTTATCAGAGTAAAGCACCCACCTCAATTGGAAATGCTCTTCATAGGATACCCTGTACATCTGGAATATGCCGGTACGTGCATATGTCCTGTCTTAAGGAAGCTGTGCTAGTGCATGTGCGCATTGTTGTAGAAAGTTATTTACAACCGAAAAATTGTATGAAAGGGTTATTGGGTTGTTTGAGCTTGAGTCGGCTGGTCTCAGGATAGTCAGTGTGGTTAAGAGTTTTACAATCTAACTAAATGCTTTTAATTTTTTAATGTAAGGGGCTGTTTTACATAAAGGAAGCTCAGAGTGGCAGGGCTAGTATTATCAAACCATCTCTCCCTTCTCCTCACCCCACCCTTACAAAGGCACCTGAACCATTCAACAACATTCAGCAAGTTAGGTGAGATGTAACTGAATACGGAGGGATAATCATGCAGACAAGGTAATCAAAGATATTCTTCCAACAGGATTGGGTGTGCAGCTATTGGGGGCAGGAGCTCAGTAGGGTTGCATATTGTGACTGGATACAACACAGGCTACAGAAAAGTGTGTGTGTATGAATGAGCAAGTGTGCATAGGCATAGGAGCTGAGGGGTTACTTGGCTTCACTTGGCCCCTTGGTTTTAATGTTTCTTCATTTTGCAAGAATAAAGCTAGTCTGATGCAAATTATAAACACTGTTACTTTAATTTTCGCAGTGAGTCTCAGCAGTTTTGTTCCAAGATATAACTTTCTCAGCATACACCTGCCAGTGGTCATTGAAACCTTCTGCAAGTATCCTTTGGAAGTGAGATAATTTGTTTTTGTCCTCACACATTTCTGCTTTAAGTAAATACTCAATGGTGTTCCCCATCTAAAGTAAGGTTTGTTTTTTTTTTTGTTTGTTTTTTGAGGATTCCAGCAGGGAGTTCTCAATATTTTTAATATGGCAAAATCCATAATCGACATGACATATGTGATATTTTAATATTGCACAACATTTAGTGTAGCTAAGTAGATAGTAATAAATAAATAATATCACTGAAAAATGAAAAAAAGAAACAAAATGAACATTCAGTTGTACTATCTGGGAGTAGCAGTATGAGCTATTTTTACTTTTTCTATGTAAATATATGTGTACATTTATCATAATTATGGTTTTCCACTTAACATGTCTCAGATATCTGATTTCTCTGTCGGGAGCTTTGGCTGTGATTAATGCTGTTCCATGCTTTGCTTTGGATGGACAATGGATACTTAACTCTTTCCTCGAAGCCACATTAAGTTCTTTTGTTGTCCAAAAAGAGAACCGAGAGCTCCTGGGGTTCTTCATCCTACTAGCAGGCAGTGCTCTGTTAATGGCAAATGTGGTTCTAGGACTGTGGATGGTGACAGCCCGGTAGTCTTTTCTGTGTTTCTTCTCCAGGCTTGACCCGTGCTGAAAATAAAAAATAAAAAACTAATTTTAATAGGATTATCCTCTTTTGGAAAAAAAAATCCAACAATATTTTATGAATCATTCCAAATGTTCTTGTACGATGACAAACCACCAAAACCAAGAAAAAACAAAGAGAAACTTTGTCCAGTTATACTGTGATTGACATAATCAACTATGCTTTCCTGGTGGAACTGACTAAAAAGAAGACGCAAAGCCTATTATCCGGAAAAAAATAAACGGTCTACAGGAAATATGTGTTTTCACTATGTGCACCAATGAATTAATTCTAAGACTGAACATGGCATCATGATGGTTATTATACATTAAAACATGTTTAACTGGTGGTGGGACTTGTTCAAGACGTGGTATTGGAGAGACCTACTCGTGATTTAGTGAAAACATTCTTAGAAATCAACAATCAAAGCGTAATTTACAAATGATGGTCATTGTCCATTGGAGCCATGTGGATCTCTTTAGAAAAGCTTGAAGCAGATAGTTCTTCCGTGGCAATTCAGTTTGTTTATAGCCAATGAGAACGTTTACGAAATAAGTGTGTTACGGCTGGGAAAGTTTAATTATTTTTTCTTATATGGGTGATACCGGAGCTTACAGGCAATATCATACTGTGGCTGTATGGCTGATAACTAAGTTATTGGCTGTGTTCAACAGTTGTACAAGTGTTCCTACTGTGAGCAATACTGTGTTATGGCCTTTGAAATCAAGGCGAATTGGAAATTATTCTAGCCTTGGTGCACGAATAATTATAATTTTAATAAAGACAGGAGGCGAGTATTTTGCATTACTTCCTTTACTTCTCACAGTAGCAGCAAAGAAAGAGTTAACGTCATAAGTTGAACAACCAATAGAAAACGTTATATAAGAGGTATATAAACCCCTAAACCATCCTCCTCTTCCTCTTTCGTCGCTGTGAACCGGACTGAAGAAAACGTCCATCAACTCGACGACCAACGCAGGACACCGAACCGAACTGGGACCGGGACCAGCATCCTCCAAGAACTAGTAACAGCAGGAGCCAACGGAGCTCAAAACGCGAGTAGCCGAATCTCTAACCCATAGCGGAGAGTTCACGCTGAAAAGAAAGAGAGAAACGTAACAGGACCATATTCCGAAAACACAGGATAAAATCCCCAAACAGCGAGGAGCCCCCAACACACCCTCCAAACATCAGCAAAATTGAGACAAAAATACAGAGAACATGCGCAATAAACGAAACAACTTACCCCAGAAGGGAAGGGATGGGAGGGAAAATACTCGCCTCCTGTCTTTATTAAAATTATAATTATTCGTGCACCAAGGCTAGAATAATTTCCAATTTTAAGGCAAGACAGGAGGCTTCCTATTTTGCATTTTTAACGCCAGAAATCAAAGCCACCGCCGCGGAAGATATCGGGCGAAAGTAAAATTCCCGGAAAGTGGAAGCCCGGGACCAATCCGCCGCCTTGAGAATATCGTCCAGCGCAGCCCCCGACCGTAGGGCGCAAGAAGCAGCGGCCCCCCGAACCGAATGTGCCCCAAAACTGGCATCCACTCCAGCTAGAGAGAGGAGCCAACGCACCCAACGAGCTAAAGTCGGGGAGGAGACGGCCTTGAACGGCTTAACATAAGAAATGAGAAGCTGGGACACCGAAGGAGGACGTACCATAGCAGAGCGAGACAAGTACGACCGCACACAGCTGGCCACACAGATCTTAGGATCATCAAGGAAATAAGGATAGGAGATAGACGAGGAAAAAGTCTTAGTCCTCCTATGGACCTGGAATACCAAACCCTCCGGGGAGAAGGAAATGGCGTGAGTATCGAGAGCCTTGACGTCCGAGACCCTACGAAAAGAAAGAAGACACAGCAGAAAGGTAAGTTTCGCGGACAATTGACGCAGGGAAAGAGACTCGTTGTCCGGCCAGGAACGCAGAAAATCGAGCACCACCGCAACATCCCACAACGAAGAATAGCGAGGAGCTGGGGGACGCGACAAACGAATGCCGCGGAGCAAGCGACAAACTAGAGGAGCTCTGCCGACCGGCTCACCGGAAATGCCCACATGACCACCAGAAATGGCGGACCGGAAAACATTAATGGTACGGTAAGATTTTCCCGAAGAAAACATCTCCGCCAAAAAATTGAGAACAAAATCTAAAGGGGCAGAATGGGGATCCACTTGCCATCCCACACACCAAGCAGCCCAACTTCGCCAAGCTGCCCGGTACGACTTTCGGGTACCTGGAGCCCAAGATTCGCGCAGCAAGGATTGAGCCGCGTCCGATAGACCCGAGCCCGCTCCGGGTCGCCCGAGATCGTCCATGCCACCAGGAGAAGACGACCCTCCTGGATGAGAGGATGAAGCTGGCCGTCCGAGCCCGATAGGAGAGAAGGAAAGGACGGAAGAGCCAGAGGGTCCCGCACGGACAGTTGTAACAGAGCCGGGAACCACGGCTGCGCATGCCAAAGGGGGGTCACCAGGACCAGAGAGCCGCCGCTGCGACGTAAATGGTGGATGACCCTTGGAATAAGGGCGAAAGGGGGGAATGCGTACGCACCCCGGGGCGGCCACGCCTGCATGAAAGCATCCGTCGCCAGAGCCTCCGGATCCGGAAGCCAGCTGTAGAAGTCTTCCGTCTGGCGATTCGTCCTGGACGCAAACAAGTCCAGATGAAACGGGCCCCTCCGATGATGGAGATCCCGGAAGACTTGACCGTGAAGCTTCCAGTCGCTCGCATCCCGCCAATGTCTGGAGAACCAATCTGCCAGAAGATTCTCGACGCCCGGGAGATACTCTGCCTGTAGGGTAATATTGCGAGCCAGGCAAAATTCGAATATGTCCTTCGTGACCTCCGTGAGGCACTTGGAGCGAGTGCCGCCCAAGCGATTGATATAGCGGACTGCTGAGAAATTGTCCATCCGCAGGAGCAGACAACAGTCCGAGCGGTCTTTGGCCAGGCTCCTGATCGCGAAGGAGCCCGCAATCAGCTCCAGGCAATTGATATGGAGCGAGCGCTCCTCCGGAGACCAACGACCTCCGGTCGCAGCTGCGTCGGAGGCGGCGCCCCATCCCAGCAGACTGGCATCGGATTCGAGAACGAAGTCCGGTTGGGAACCGAAAATCGCCCGACCGTTCCATGCCTCCATGTGGCGAAGCCACCAGAGTAGCTCCTGGCGCACCTCCTGCGTCAGCCGGATCACCTGGTCGTAGGAAGGAAGTTTCCGTAAGTGGTGGGCTTTGAGGCGCCGAAGCGCCCGATAATGGAGAGGAGCGGGGAAAATCGCCTGAATGGAAGACGAGAGAAGTCCCACCACCCGAGCCAGGAGACGAAGGGAGCAAAAATCGCGGCGGAGAAGAGCCCGAATTTCCTTCCGAATGGAGACTATTTTGGTCCTCGGCAGGCGAAGCATAGCTGCCTGCGAGTCGATCTCGAAACCCAGAAAAAGAATACGCTGACTCGGGATAAGCTCCGACTTTTGGGTGTTTACAATAAAGCCGAGCTCGTGAAGGGTCTGAACGACGAAGTCCGTCTGTGAGAGCAGAGACTCCCTGCAACTCGAAAAGAGCAGAATGTCGTCCAGGTAAATTATGCACCGGATACCCCTCGATCTGAAGAAAGCCATGACCGGCTTCAGGAGCTTGGTAAAGCACCATGGGGCTGAACTGAGGCCGAACGGAAGGGCCTTGAACTGCCAAATCTGTCTGCCCCAGCGGAATTGGAGAAAACGCCTGTGATCCGGGTGGATGGGGACAGAAAGATAAGCGTCTGTGAGGTCTAACCGGGTGAACCAGTCGCCTTCCGACATAAGGTCTCTGAGAAGATGGATGCCCTCCATCTTGAAGTGGCGATAAACCACGAAGGCATTGAGGGACCGCAGGTTTATCACCGGACGGAAGTCGCCTGTGCGTTTGCGCACCAGGAAAATGGAGCTGAGGAAGCCTATGGGACCGAGGGCTCTTTGAATGGCTCCTTTGTCGCGCAGGGCCCGGAGCTCCTTCTCTATTAGCGCCTGATCGGCCGTGGATCGGAAAGCAGGACGAGGTCTGCGAATCTGAAAGGGGGGAGCGACAAAATCTATCTGGAAACCCTGGACCGTTTGGAGGATCCACGGGTCGGACGAAATCCACTCCCAGTTGTGGGAAAAACGGGATATACGGCCCCCAACCCGCAGAGGGAAAAAAGGACAAAAAACAGTTGGACTTACCAAAGCCGGAACGTCCTCTGGGGAATCCCTGAGCACCTCTGCCTCTGTAACCTCCACGGGAATTGAAGGGCCTCTGGTGATAGGGTGGTCTGTATGAAGACTGTGGCTGAGGGAAATTCCGGGGGCCTTGGGATGAAGTACGGCTGGCGGCCCGGCCCCGCGGTCGTCCAGCCCTCCCGGAAAAACGAAGGTTTGGCTGGAAAACCTTCTTCATGGAGAGCTTCGCCTTGTTCCATGACGTCATGAGAGACACGTGGCGATTAAGTTCTTTCACAAACGCATCCCCAAAAAGCAAGCCGTTAGCAGCCGCTCCTAGATCTTTAGTGCCTAATTCGGCTAAACGGGGGTCCATGCGCAGCAAAGCCGCCTTGCGCCGCTCCGTGGCGATAGAGACGTTGGCGTTCCCCAGGAGACAAACCACGCGAAGGGCCCAATCGCGTATAACTTTGGGATCTAGGGGCGAATTTTGCAAAAATGCCCTGTCTGCCAGGGAGAGAATTTGTGTAACCGGCCCAACTAAATCTAGGACTTTGTCCTGAGCGGACTTTAAGCCTTGCTCCAATCCCCGTCTAGGGTCTTTATTCTGCGCCGATAGGAGAGCGACCACATTGGGATCAAACTCTGGGGTAAGGGCCACTTTGTCCGGAATACAAGGACGGGGACATTCGGCTCTGAGTTTGTTGCGAACCTCCTTAGGGAGCGGCTTCCTGAGCCATTTATGGAGGTACAGAGCGATATGCTCAGGGGGAGCCCATTCGGTGGCCCTAGGGTGGCGCATAGTGGTGGGGTCGAACATGGAAGACCCAGTAGGGTCCAGGACCGGGAGGTCAGTGGACGTGGACGCTGAATGTGATTGAGGGAGATCGGCAAGGTGGGGCTCATCCACCAAACACTCACGGACGAACCCGGAGTCAAGTTCTCTGGACGAGGCCAGATTTACTGATACATCAGACCCAATGGAGGAGTCTGCCCGCCATTCATCCACTATGGATAGTGGGTCATTAGGGGTGCCCGAGGTCTTAGGGCGTTTAGCGGGTGCCTTGCCCTTGCCCGCAGATACACTGCTGCCCTTCCAGGGGCGTTTAGAGCCGGAAGCCTCGCCTTCTGATATATTAGAATCGGAGTCTGAAGGGGCAATAGTAGGGCCGGACTGGACAGGGGGTTGCCCTTGGTTAGGTAGATTTGCGGACATTTTTGAAAAGAATGACTCTACAGAGGTAGAGAATTTAGATTCCAACCAAGCCATAAAGGCATCTTGGGATGGTATGTTGTCTTGAGACATTTTGTCTGTAGAGAAAAGAGAGGGCAGTGTAAGGGCAGTAAAGAAAATCAAAAGGCACTATAGCATACATCTATATGATATCACATCCACAGGGGCTCATCCTGGGATCAATGGCCGATTGTAAAACCCTCAATAGCCCTAAGGGCACTAATAGCATAGAGTTCTGCAATAACTGTCCCTGAAAGGAAAGAAAAACCTGAAAACGAAAAAACATAAACAGCTCACCCGAAGAGGAGAGCAAACGGTAACAGAAAATGACTAAACGGATAAACAGCGGCGACCGGGACTCACCAGGAACAAGATAGACCCAGCCGCAATAAAGAGAAAATATGCCGGCAACCCAGGATCTCTATGGGAGTAGAAACATGGCCGCCGCACACGAGGAAAGGGAGAGGTAAGATGGCGGCGAAATCCCGTTACGCGAGATTTCACCGCTCAGCCAAAATGGCGGCGAAACCTCAGAGAGGCAAAGAAAGCCCGCGAAAAGCGAGCGGACCTGAAGAGGGACCGGCAGAGAAGAAAACGGAACCAGAAAGGTAAGACAAGGGGAGACAGAGGGGAGAAAACGGTGAAACGCCGAGGAAATAACTCGGCGGAGGCAAACGAGGGAAGGTGGGAGGGGAACACCGGGGGAGAAACGGGGAAGCCCGGGAATCGGGGAGACCCGGAGACCCGGAGGACGGGTGAAAAGGGGGGGTAAAGACCTCCCCAGGCCAAAATGAAAAGCCCGTAGGAACGGACAAAAAACACCCTGGAAATCGCAATACAGTTGCAAATCAATAGATAAATTTAAATAAATATAAAGCAATTGAAATGAACGATATATATATGCCAAAAAGCAGTATACTGACAAAAGGAAGAGGACTGACCTGCAGCTACGGTGAGCAGCAAAGAAAGAGGAAGAGGAGGATGGTTTAGGGGTTTATATACCTCTTATATAACGTTTTCTATTGGTTGTTCAACTTATGACGTTAACTCTTTCTTTGCTGCTACTGTGAGAAGTAAAGGAAGTAATGCAAAATAGGAAGCCTCCTGTCTTGCCTTAAAATTATGCTGATACATTGTGAGCTGGTGCACCTATAAATGGGGTGGAAGCAAGATTTAAACTCATTCGCTTGTCCATCGCGCTCATTCTTCTGTCTGTTCTGTAGAAACAGAGATTGTGTAACTTGTGAAAATATTGGCAAATGTAGAAGCAAAGGGGTTAATAACAAAGAGCAATTCAAGGGCATTATATCACATTATCTATAGAGTGCCAAAAGATTCCCTAGCGCTATGACAGTAGGGGGGCAATGAAAATGAATAATGGGATGTTAAATCTTATTGTCAAATTGGATGTTGTCAATTTTATCACATGTTAAGACTGCTACAGAAGGAGAGGGCAGCAAACCGCGGAATAATCCACAGGAACGTTCTCTTGGAAGCTATGGTGAACCGACCAATTTTAAGTAACCCCTAACATGCTTATTAACTAAATTGAGTGGAAATTGTGTACTCTATAAAAAAAATCATGCTTTGACCTGTTTTTGTTTGGCACACCATTCTAGTCCCTTTTTAAATATTTTGTTCTATCTAGGATTTCGTTTTTTAATCATCCTTTTGTTTTAACCCCGTAAAGACCAGGGCTTTTTTACGTTACAGGACCCAAACGATTTTCGTGTTTTTACCATGTCTCTGTTCAACAGAAATTTCCTTGTTTCTCCGTTCATGCACACACACAAATTATTTTTTCCCCAACACAAGTAGGGCTTTCTTTTGAAAAAAAAAAGTGTAAGACCTTATTTTGTAGGAATCAAATTTTATAAAGTGGCAAAAAATAAAGCATTTTCCCCCAGTTTTACCTATAACCTGTACACAGCTACTGCAAATTTGGGGGTGGGGGTACTCCAAAATATATTAACTTGTCCTGATTTGGAAACCACCCTAGATTTTCATCTATTTTAGTTTTTATAGGGAAAATATTACAATTGTTATTCACTGTAGGCTATTCCCCTAGGGCCATTTTGACACTTTATAGGCAGCCATTTTAACATCAATATCTTCCATAATTTGGGGTAACTTTTTTTTTTATTTTAGTTTCCAGCGATTACTTTACTGGGGCCACATCCCATTTGGTACGGTTGAGCACCCCCTCAAATCAAATGCAAATTCAAATTACCCCCATAAAATTTGTTTTGGGATTGTAGGCAACCCAGGCTATTCATGTACGGATGTTTTTTGATACGTAACATGTAGCCATTTCATCACAAATCCCTTCTGAAATGTGTGGTTACATTTTTTACGCATACATTGAAATGTTGCTTTGGATTTCTTGTACGAAATATGTGCAACTGCAAAAAAACCCCACCTTTTTTGTCATAAACTATACTTCTTATAGTAATGGAGGCATACAATATGACTAATTGAATAAGGCTAAGACTTTGTAGTCCATTTCTCTTCAGGACCCCTCAAATTACTAAGGTAGACACATTAGGGTACATTACTGATAGAATTCACCAAAATTGGTTATTCAACAAAATTGGTTATAGTCCAGTGCCAAGGGAAAGAAGGAGAGGGGAAGCAGGCTGATGAAAAAGAGAGGGAAAAATACCAACAGAGCAGTTCCCGATGCTTGGAATAGAGGAGTTAACAAGATAAATGATGTCCATAGCGCTAATACAGGAAAGGACTAAAAACGCTGGGTATGTTCAGTAATGTAGACATAAAATGTAACATAAATAATTCATATAAAACATATTCCAATGATAGAAAAATGACCAGCAAAGCATTGGACACAATGTCAATGTTACTTCACAGAAAAGGATGTACAAGTCCGCTCATGATTATAAATCGGTCTGGCTTTTCATTAGCCAATTTAAATGCCAATCTAATTTGTCTGGATAACTCCAGTTGGGAACTAAATCCCAATCACTATGGTAATATGCCATAATATATTACTCATACCAAAATTAAAGATATTTACTCAGGATGAACCAGTCACTTGTAGACCCCTTAATTAGACTATGCTGAAGAGACTGGGTCTATTTGTGCCGCAGTGGGTTTAGAGGGGTTAACGCTCTAGGCCTGGGCAAGGTCAGCTTATTCTAAAGTACATGCAATGCAGGGTAAGAGCGATAGAGAGCCTGTGCTGGCTACGGGCAAAAAACAAGATCTCTGACCTCCCAAAACTGCCAATTGAGTAAGAGGCACACCAGGGAGCCAATCACCCAATAGGGCAACCTGCCCCCAACAACCGAGTGCTTCTCTGGTTCTCCAGGTAAACCCCCTGAATCCTCCGGGTCATGGGAGTGGGGTCTTGACATATCAATATGCATTTGCTCCTTTCCACACCCTCTCCAGTCAACTCCAGCTGCGACTCGGTTGGACACTGCATGCAGAGATCTGTTCAGACCTCTGTGTGCATGTGAGGAAAGTCCTGCCATGGATTTAAAGCAGCCAATCAGTGACAAGAACAGTCAAACTATGGAAGAGAAGGGCAGCTGCTGCAGATGGGCAGCCTCATTTTTTATTTTCATTTTTTTTTTCTTTTTTTTTTCTTCAGTTGCTCCACTGTGGTCACCAGATCCCCTTATTTTCTTTTGAAGCTGTACTCTAAGAGGGGATAAGCGGCCTCTTCCTCTTTCTTCTCTAGCCAGAAGACCTGTGAGTGGGCCGGATTTTCTTCCATCGAAATCACGGTAGAGGGAGGGGGCGCCACTTAAAGGCTACCTATCTCCTCCCTTACCAAAAAACCTTTAGGACTGGTTCCATCATCGTAATTTTCGTTGATTCTAAACAATTTAGTGCAGTACAGTCCATTGAAAACAAATATTTTAAATAAAAATAAAAAATCACACGTGCAATGTGAAAACACTGTGGAAGCCTCATCTATGTCAGGAAAATGCTTTCATTTTATTTTTATTTTTTTTCAGGAATGGGACCAAATTCTGTTCTCTAAATGGCTTTTTCAGAAATGAAATACGCAGTGGCGGAACTACCGGGGTCGCGACTGCGACAGGGCCCTGGAGTTCTGCCAGTCAGGGGGGCCCAAGGGGTGCCGAGCGGTTGCTGAAAACGACCGCTCGGCAACTCTTGGGCCCCCCTGACTGACAGAAATCCAGGATGCCTCTGTGCGCCGCCGCCTGCCTCAGCGCTGCCCCAGCGCTGCCCAGAGTGCAGTGTTGGGAGCGTGAGGCGTTTGACGTCATATGCCGGTGCTCAGCACAGTAGAAAGAACCTGATGAGTCCCTGCAATTAACAGAACACGTGTACTCAACTAATAAATGGCCATCATGCAACATCTTGGGCTAAATGATGCAACCAGTGTTGCTTGGAATACAATAAGGTCATAAGAACCCATGTGATGTCACAATTAAACAAAATACAATTGCTTGGTAAGTGATCAACAGGAGCAAACATTTGCGAAGACTACACATGACAACAGTTTGCAGCTATGAAAGGACACGGCGCTGGAAAGGGAAAGCTGAGTTGTTACTGGAATTTTTACTGTGAACCTTTATATATAATAAATGAAATGTGTGGGCATATCTATATGGTAAATATATGGTGTGTATAATATATATCTATATATATAGAGAGAGAGTGAAAGGTATGGTTTTACATTGTATTTAGGACCTAGTGTGTTCGTGTTTAGTAATTGCTCAGAAGAGGATTTGTTTGTTTGTTTATGTAACTGTGACAAGGAATGTGTAAATAAAACAGGCATCTGTTTATTAATCCAGGCATGATTCTAAATCCTTCCTACCCTAAAATACTATGGGGTTATATAAAAATATATATATATATATATAAGAGAGAGATAGATCCCAGATATATAGGCATTTAATATAGAACTGTAAAGTGCCGTAAGGCCACAAAAAGTACGTACGCTGTACATTTGCAGTAGCAGGCATGGTAAATAGAAGAAAGTTATGCACCGTACATTAAATGGGAGACACTATGAAAATCAGAAAACATAACAGTTTTAGGGACATTTTAGAGTATTGTGGTTGACACTGTTAGAAAAAGACATCATAATCTCCACCTCACACTAGGCCAATGTTTTTTTGGGGGGTTGTCACCAATGTTCCATCTAATTTTTCTTAGTTGGCGTGCGCAGAAAATTTCTCTTGGGCAAAAAGTTTCACAGAGCAACTTTTTTCTTTTTTTGGGAAAAACTGTTGTGCGCACAATTTTTGGACATGTGCGCTCTCTAAAAAAGCTATGTGCGCGCACGCAAGCGCACAGCTTAGAGCAGGGGTGGGCAATTAATTTTCCCATGGGGCCACATGAGAAATTGGAATGGTTTTAGAGGGCCAGACCAACATACGAAGGCTCCATGCACATTGCCGTAATGGGGCATTCTGCATCAATTTTTCTTTTTTTAATGTTAGCCGCCATATTTAAGGGTTAACAGCTAACCTCGGAAAATAGATTTTTTTAATACACAGTAGTATGCTCCTAGGAGAGGGCACAGAGAGCTGCCCCAAGAAGAGAGCTTAAAAAGTGAATATTATTAGCATTATTATTATTGTAATTACAATGCAAAGGGAAAAGTCCTGACACTTACCAATGACGAGCGTGGAACGATTGTCCTGGCACTCCCCAAGGTCCGCAACGAGCATCCTGGCACTCAGAAGTTACAGTGGCATCACTTACTCAGCATCGGGAAGCAGTGAAACTACAAACTCCGAAGCCTTGTCCATTTTGTTAACTTATGTGCTGTTTAATAAAGTTATTCAAGCCTACGTCATTGGTAGAGGTGCTTGAATAAGTAAGGCCTGAATAACTATTAGCACAGCACAGAAGTGAACAAAATGAACAAGGCTTCGGAGTGCATAGTTTCGCTGCTTCCCGTTGCTGACACCGGACTCATTGGTGAGTCACCAGGACACTCTTTGCGGGCCGGTCCGAGCTATTCAGCGGGCCGGATGTGGCCCGCGGGCCGTGCTTTGCCCAGGTCTGGCTTAGAGGGAACACTGGTTGTCACCATTTTCCAGTGCCTGTTGGTCTTAGGAAGGATAAACTGATCCTATATGTCCGGTGTTGTTGATATGATAGATTTGTGCCTGGTGATACAAAGGGGTGGCGCCTAAAGGATGAGATCCCCAAGTGGGTGGGGTTATGTGGTGCTGAATGACTCCAACTACTTTAGCCTCCACCCCCTTCTGTCCTTGGGAGCTCATTTACCAGGGTTAAACCTGTGTGTATCTCTCAGACATAAACATCTTAAACGCAATGCTCAGTAGTAAGGACGGCAGCCACAGAGGTGGTGGCTGGGGACGCTGCACTTGGTAAAGCCTAGGGCAATGCCCAAGGTAAACGCACCGCTGATTAGGCTACCATCTTTGTTACTGTTATAGATTAAGGGCAGTTACATTAGAAGATGTAGTATGTCAATTTGGATGAGAATGGCTCTCCTCCTTTAGTATCAGTATGACTTGTGTTTTTGTTTTTAACATCATTTTCCACTCTTGTCTATTGTAGTAATCCTATGGAACCTGCAAGCACTCTATAAATAAAATGTGATGCATCAGATTAAAAAAAAATCGATTATCCATTTTTAACTTTAGGCTATACAGACAAATTAAATAAATAAATAAAATCAGTCTGAGTTCCCAAGTATAACAAATACCTAGGTCCCATGTTAATGTATATAATTAATTGTGCTATATGCTGTATGTCATCAATATGCAGTATGAGTATGAAATCTGTGAAGGATAGTTGTGCAGATGCTAGATAGTCTACCAGATGATAGATTTATGTACAAAATCTATAGATCAAGGAACAATAAGGATTTTATATATGGTTTTTTGATCACTAAGTTCTGTATATATACTGTGCATTCCCACTATAACTTCTTAGATGTAAGGTTCCAGCTTCCCCCTCAATGCTCAGGCATCTGCTAACTACATTATTATAAGGCTTGGATCCATAATATAAGGACCTTTAGAGGATTTATCTTCTTACCTTCAACTGCTTATGTCTTAATATGAGGTGTCAAATTTTCTACACCATGATCAATGGAGATAACATGCATGTTCTAGACTAAAAATATTCTAAACTGGCCCCTTCCATCTGTTATCCATAGCTCTTTATCTTTAAAAAATAAAGCTCTTACTCCTGTGGTCTCTTGACCTCTTCCATTCAGGATTATTCTATGGCACTTAACCGTTGTATTAGTCCTCAAGCATCTGCTCTCAGCTTTTCATTTCGAAGATACTTCTCTCCTCCATAGACTTCATTTACTTCTCATAGTGAAACATCTGATGACATATATATTATATCTTTCAACACCCTTTAATTTCCATATTGAAAGTCCTGTTGTACCTTCAGTTGTTATGAAACAGTGTTTGCTCAAGGATATCATACAGTAAGTGCTCACGTTCAGTCATATGTGCAGTTTATGTTGATGTGTTATAATGTTTATTCAATGTTCAAAGTTGTGTTTCCAAGTCCTTGACCCATGTTCAAGAGAAAACAAGAACTCATTGATGAAACTTGTACAGAGCAAGCCAAACTCTTCCTGCAACAGAAGCTCACTGGGGTCAGCCTTCCGTCATGCAAACTGCCAACTCCTGCATTACTTATTAAACAACTATGTTTTCTTTTTTATTCTTAATCTTGTTACGATTTTGGAATGTATACGTACAATTAAATAGTTAAACGGTTTAGATTTACTGATCACTTGATCTTGGCTCTACTAACCAGGCTAGTAAGATATGGCAGTATAATGTGATGGAATCCCCAGTATGTATGCCTTAGATAGGTGTTTATTGAATGGTATTCACTGGGAATCGGCTATTCTTTCTCTTTAATTACTTGGGTTTATCTCCAGCAATGAATCCAGCCCATTATTTTCTCAGGGGCCAAGACTGATGTGTGAATACTAAATGTGTAAAATACAGAACCTAGGAGCAATGACTCTTGGGGGTTTCAGTCTTGTCAAGTGCTCTATACATTATATGGACAAAAGTATTGGGACACCTGACCATTACACCAACAGGGACTTTTATGACATCACATTCTAAACCCCTGAAAAACAGCCCCATACCATTACCCTTTCTCGACCAAAGTTTACAGCCACTATGTATTCCATTAGGTAGCATTCTGCTGGTATCTGCCAAACCAGATTCATCCATCAGACTTCCAGATGGTGAAGTGTGATTCATCACTCCAGAGAATCCATTTCCACTGCTTCAGAGACCAGTGGTGGTGTGCTTTACCCCACTCCAGCTGAGGCTTGGTATTGAGCATAGATTTCATGACGCACAGTAATTGTGCTGATGTTGCTTCCAGAGGCAGCTTGGGTCTCTGTAGTGAGTGATGCTACACTTTGCACAAAGCTCCAGTCCTTCCCATTTGCATTGCTATTAGGCCAGAAATTAGGCCATCTTGGGGAGGATAAATACCATCTGCCACATGGCACGTGATCAGGCCAATAAAATGAGCTGCCATAACCAGAGTATTTATTAACGCTACCTATACTCGTCTCTCTAGGCTTTGTTTACTAAACCATGAAGATATTTTGAGGTGAGCTGAGGTATTTCATATCCTCAACTACTAAACTCTTCTCCTCTTCTCCTTTCTGTGTAGTAAAATTGATGAGATAAAATGACTGATTTAATAACGGTGTGCAACCTGGCCAAGGGCATAGTACGGGTTTAAACTGAGTCACATCCTGGCCTTGGCTTACCAAGCCAAGCACCCACAACATCAAGAAAGCCATACCAATGACCAAAATACTAAACAAGATGAGTCTGAGCTGGCTTGGCTCTGGTTCATACGCCTTCATCCTTGTTGAGTCAAGTCAGGCACTGGGCCGGCTTGCCACGCTACGTGAGCTCACTGCGAATGGCGTAGAAACTGACTGGGGCAGCGCCTTCAATGTTAACGAGAGTACTTCAAACTCCCAGCTTAGTGGGTTCACCCTTTTATCTGAATGCTGCATCCTGTAAGTGGCATATGCGGGAAACAAATTAAGGACAACGTTGTCTATCAACGACCAGCACATAACGATACGTTTGAGGTTAAAATCCCAGTGGGATTGATACAGGGACAGATGGCTGGGAGCATATGAGCAAGAATCAGGGCATGTCCTTGGAATATCCCGCTAATACGTATGGCTGTAGGGAAGGATGGATTCCGTAGGATGGGGAGAGAGATCACAAACATAATTAAGAAAGAAAACAACATTTTAAATCAAGAAAAACTAAAATTTGTATCCGGTAACAATCAGGTGTCGTCAGTGCAATTAACAAATACACCAGGAAGCCATCCTGTATAAATATTGTACACTGCTGTGGAGTGTGATGCTGTATTATTATTATACAGTGCAATGACATTCTGCAGTGCAGCACAACGGGTAAACAGTGCCAGTGGGCTATGACGTCATAACGGAGACTTAGATAAAAGGTGAGGGGGGTATTAGTATGACGTTCAATAGCCCAGCACGTGAGGTAAGCGGTTATCATCTAATGTCATCTTGTTGTTTTAATGAATATGCATGAGGGTAAGTGTGGGGCTGGGAACGGCTTGCCGTGCAGATCCTCCCCTCCGGTCTGTGAGGCCGGCCGCACACACACACAGCAGTCAGTCTGTGACAAGCGCACGCAGGGCAGCAGCGGCCGCCTCCCCCAGGCATGGCACAGGGCTCTAGCTCACTATGGCAGCAGTGCGACAAAACACCCTCGACTTCCAGCTCGGTGCCGCAGGTAACGCGCGATAAGACTCCGGGGGGAGGGTCGCCGTATACAGCGGTTGGGTGAAATGGGGTGTGCGGTGCGCGCAGTGGGAAATTGCAAGCGGCGGTATCCATTGGCGTGCGGTGCACGGGTGCACACTGTCCTCCCTTGCTGTGTGAAGGTTGCACGGAGCCCCGCAGGAGGTGCTGTCCTTTCACCGGGCTGTCGGTGTATTGCACCGACCTCGCTGCCCATCGTGCATATAGTGGGAGGTGGGGTTCCTCGGACCCCCGGGGAGACGTGCATCACTTCGCCTGCTGTGGCTTTTTATTGCGTGCTCTGTGAATCCCGCAAGACGTACTGGGTGAGGCGGAACACTACCGGCCTTCCGTAAGGCCCGGCCGTCACCTACCGCCCGCACGCCTCTCTACCTTGTTCTAATGGTGGTCCCCGGTATTGGGCAGACACGGGAAGGTGGCGGTGTGTGGCCCTGCCTTGTGACGGCTCGCAGTGCCCCCTGAAAGCCCGGGACCATGGGGAAGTCTCCCCTGTCGTCAAGTTACCAAAGGGGCATCTGGACGGTGTTAGTAATTACCGTGTGCAAGGTGCTACAGAGGTGTATATCGCCAATAATAGCGCCCGCATCATCAACAACCTCTGTTATGGAGAAGCAATCCGCTCCTCATCTGTGATGACATTTATCGGCCATACAGACACACGCGTTATATATATATATATATATATATAATAGTGTGTGTACATGATGTGGAGATAATGTTATATGTATAAATATGCACATATCATATATGTAGCTATGTATGTATGTGCATATATATATATAATATATATTATATTATATTACACACATTACCGTCCCGTTAAGCTGTGGTCTTATTAAGCAGTGAATTAATTTAGGGGAACATTTCTGCTGACTGATAACGGTTTCGGCTGATCGGTAAAACAATGGAAAGGAATCATGAAATGGTCGTGACGCGATTGATCACTTTGAGTATTGAGGTCATCTGATTCCGCAGAGACACCATTCTGCTCCATTGAACCAAAGTGGAGGTTTTCCTGCTTCTAAAAAAAAAATTCACCTCCTATCGGTCTAATCAGGACTGTTCACGGGACAGATGCTGACTATGATGTGACACCCCAGCGTAGATGGTTACCATAAAGTCCAGGTTCTTCTGTAATTTAGGGTATCCAAAGTGTCATGTCATGTATGACGTTTCTATGTATGTGTATATATATATATATGTATGTGTGTGTGTGTGTATAGAATTAAAGTTACTTTGAAATTGATGAAAACTTTTGTACAAGATTGAGTTATCCACCATTGATTTGTTTTCTAACACAATAAAAAAAGCCCACATTATTTATATTGATACCCAGACATTATGTGTGAAAATGGCAGGAAATAGTCACCGACTATTTGGACTCGATCTGGACTAAGGTCTTAAAAATGCAACCCATTTTTAACGGCCCTTATGTGGCCATCCTTAGCCAAAATGTGCAGGGTATTTCCGAGCCGTCTAATAAGCTAGTTCAGCGTTAAGCGTTGCTGAACCTTTAATAGAAAGAACTACCAGACATGGGCCTGATAAGTAAAATGCTTTACTGTCCGCGCAGCACTGTATATATCATCATATCCGGCACAGCGCTGACGGGCAGAGCAAGACCTTACCGCGGACCATCTTGGGAAATATGATTTGGTTGGGTGTGATGATGGTTGGGGCAGCTCTACACTTACACACAATCTAGCACCTTACATATACGTACAGTCAATCAAGCACTGTATACTTACACATACACTCAACCTAGCACCATACATATACATACAGCCAATCAAGCACTGTATACTTACAGTCATAGAAGTTCCGGCAGCGGAAGTTGTCGCACTTGCAGCGCTGCGGAGATCTGGATCCTAACCCTACTGTTGGCCCGCAGCAGGGCTAAATGAAAAAAAAAAATGCTCGCCCGGAACTGCATGTCCTAGTCGTCGGGCGATACGAATTGCGCATCCCTGCGCTAAACCCAATTATAGGCCGCACCCGCACTTTAAGACTTAAAGGGGGGGGTGCGGCCTATAATCGGGCCAATACGGTACTTATTTATATATATAAACATTTTTTATTGAAATTGAAGTTCTTGTTAGGATATTTATTAAAAAAATATGTTATAGGCAATCTATTAACCTATGTTCTCGGTTGATCTAAACCTGCGATGCAGACAGGAGCGGACTGCGACGGGGGGGCAATTGCCACCCTAAATAAAACGGGCGGCCTTGTGGCCGCGCGCTAAAGTGACCGAGGCAGCCGTCGTTAATGCGGTGTAAAAGCCTGCAGCAACACCTGATGGCAAGGGATCCTGGCGTGGGTGTTGGTGCGGCAGAGCCTGTCCTGGTGTGTGTATGTTTGGGTGTCGGCGTGGCAGAGCCTGTCCTTGTGTATTTGGCAATCCAGTTTCCTGGCACTTTACTTACTGTAGGAATAAATAGAACTATGTCATTTTTGCTTATCCAGAGATAAAAAGCCCTCCTGAATTTGTGGTCAAACTTCAAAGGACAAAGCTTTCTAGGCCCGGAAATCAGTGAGAGGAAAAGTAAAAGTTTTTGTGTTAATTACTCTACTTCAATCTTAGTGGCACTAAATTGTGGCTGGGCATGGATGGTGGGCTGATTCGGTAGCGCAATGGGCCACTTGACTAGACTTGCCCCCCAGGCCTTAGGCTGCCAGCCCTCCCCTGAATGCAGGGACTGCGTCTGATATTCAGTTCATCCAAATAAAAAATTTTCATTCATTTATAAAACTGATCTTTTTCCTTTGGCCCATTTCGTACTGAAATGTTGAAGATCCCTGCCTTAAAGCAATCGGTCCATCATTGTTTGTCTGGGAGGTGGTGCTGAAATATCAGACAATAGCATACAGTGGTGAATTCTGGGTTAGGAAAAGCAGATTCTGGAAGCAGAATACTTCTTTGTGACTATATATTAGACACTTTTCTCATGAGACTCCCCCTTTAAACCAGAGATTGAGGCCCTAGTGCAGCACACTAGTGGCAATATAACTGAACGTATGATAAGCAACTTCCTATCAGCACATTAAAGATCCTGAAGAACGATATTGACATATGCTGACACGATCCATAGCCTTAAAAGGAAACGTTATTATATTTATATTTTTGGGCCTAACTTTTCCTTGAAAAGCCCTCTTTAAGTCCACCTGCCAATGTGTGAAGCATCTGCAGAGCTGCTTCCATCTCCACCCATTCCAGCGTATGTGTTGTTGTGGTATGGACGGTGGTGTATTAGCTAGGTGCAGCCCTAGCCCCCCACTGCTTACCTCTGTGGCCGCTGTCCTCTACGCTGAGGGCTGGGTTATGCCATCCAATGCCATTGTACCTCATTGAGCGAGTTTGCTATGGAGGTTATGCCAGCTGGTCATAGACCTCCATAGCGTTTATGGGCTGGCTACAATGAAGACATCTGTTTTCCTAAGCAGATCTGTGGAGCTGTGGCACGCTGGGGAACCTGTTTGCTTAGTTGGCCAATTTGTCTTCAATTATTCCAAAGTTTACTCCTAAGAGTAAGTTACCAGTTTGTCCAGTATTACTAGTGAATGGTGTACACATGTAATGTACTTCATACCATGTGTCTCGGGTGATCAATTAGGCCAAATTACATTTTTCTCATGACTACATGTTGTCATGTTTTTCATTAATGACCCAATTAGTTCAGTCTCTGTTTAATAAAAACATCTAGTTTTTTATTTTGAAGCCAACTAATTTTATGTACATGTCTCACCAATAACTGCCATTCTGTTTATGGTAAAAGGCTTGGCATTTTAAATGGCCTGAAGCATTATTACTCAGTAGTTCAATATCGTTTGGATACCGGAAGCTTTAGTGTTGCAGTTACACCTTACGGCTTGATAATCAGCCAGGCAGTCTAGTCTGAAAAAACTATTGTGATTGGAGAAAACCTTATCTTGGCTTTTTATACAGGTGGAATTTATTAGTTTAAATATGTTCCATTGATACGATATATGAACGCCATACTGTATTGCTGGCATATCATCTGGCAAACAGATTTGCAATGAATGACTATTTTTAGCTCCTCATTTTTGTTTTGTGGGTTTATTATTGGAATTGCTTTCTACCCTTTTTTGTGTATTTATATATTTGTATTTGAATGCCGAAAGCTCCTTTAGAATGCCCAGACAAGAAGTCCTCTACACAAGGGAAACAACTATTCTAGCTTTGTTTTGGTTTTTCAAAGGCCTTGTCAGGAAGGCACACTTTGCGTCTTTGCATAGTGACCATGCTATAATTTAAGCCGCAGTGCCTAAGAAGGCTGGAGTTGACAGGAATGTTCTTGACTTCACTATATATTAATGAAACCTCAAAAAGCTTCTGCTGCAGGAAGAGCTTGGTCCCCTGTATGATATTTAAAGTTATCTTATTTCAGCCCTTCGTTCTTGAGGAACCTGCCAACGTTGGTCCTTTGTAATCAATAGTAAAGTGAGGAAGTGGAAAACACAAATTGCTGACAACTCTTCCTTTCGTAATTTTAGAAACCATTGAACTTCCAGTATAGTTCAATGTTTCAGGTGCTGACGTCATTAAGCATTATACAGAGTCACCCCTTCATATTGGAGAAGCCAGTTGATGCTCACCCTCCATGTACAGTGAGTTTGGTTATTATAAATGGACATCCTACCTCCAAACTCTCAGCGTAATGCTATGTAAGTACCTGCTGCTCAATGGTAGTTCCTTCCTGAGTTTCTGATGCTGTTAATGAATTTCCTGCTTACCAGCGCACACATGTTATACTCACCAGCCAGCTCCAGTGCGGGCTTGCATGACATTTCAAGGGGGTCTTATAGGACCACCGGAACGCATGCTCATTTTAACAAGTTACGTTTTCTCATAAGTGTTTTGTATTCTAGATAAAGAATATGTATTAAAGTGCTTGCGTCAGTATACATTCATCATTGACAGGGAAGTATGGGTCAGTAGACTGTACCTTTTAGATACAATTAACATTTCATATTAAACAGGTGGAAGTAAATAAACCTCTCTGAAGCAATCCAAGGTATTCCAAGGAATGCCCAATCTCGTAGAGACAGGAAGAAGGCAAGACGTTGAGTATGAGGCAAAGGGGCAGATGAATTGTGGAATGTAATTAAAATGTAAATAACATCAATTAAATAGTAAAAGTAGATGCTATGTGTATTGGGTAGTAATGTATGTACGGTGTATTTAAATTGATTATAAATGGACCCTAACATTATCCAGTGTATGGAAAAAAACGCCCAGACGAATCTGAGACAACCGAGGTAATAATCAACAAAACACAAATGAGACAAGTTGAGAAATAGGTTAAATCCCTGGGATTAAGCAGAAGATTGAAATAAACCTGTCCTAGTGAACATATTGCTAGATGAGTACTGACGAATTGTTGTGATTCAGAGCAGTTTATTTATTCATTAAAATGAATTGATGAGTTACAGATTGGCGTAGACAAAAAAATGCATTTTCATATTTGCGCTGTTAGAAAGGCGTGGCGCTTCGAGGGATAGCTTCCTATTCCATGTCACGATATAAAATAAGGTGTTATAACAATTGCCTTTTATAAATTGCCAGCATGCTTCTATATGAGGGCTGGCTGCAGTGTATTTTTGGGGGGTTTGGGATTGTGTGCAAGGTTGCTGAAATAAATGACCAAAACACAGATCTAAAGCCTTGTATTCTCAGCCTTATCGGTTTCCTTAATGTGTCTTTCTTTTCTTAATTATGTCTTTATGAAATAGTTGGTGAACTTTCTACTTCCCATGCTATCAGAAATGTTTCTGCCAGGCACTCGGTGCAGACAGCTTAACTCTCTCCCCTGTTCTTTGGTAATCAAGCCTGTCTGGCAGGTATCCGTGCCAGTGGCTTAAAATGATGTTGATGGGTTCTGTCTGCAAATTGGAAATGCAGTAGGTTCTGTGTATGTGCGGCCCCCCTCCCTCAAGGCTTGTGCACGCGCGCTCCTGATTAACAGCATTGGCCACCGGTGAATAAACCTGTGATGTCAGGAGGTGAAAACACTGCTTGATTAGTAGATGACGGGATAGCAAAGCAGAGATAGATGTTGCTTCAGTGATGTCATTCTTTTATTTACTTTGCTGGCAGCATCTGCAGGTCTTGTGACGAGCAGCACATACAGGTCTACTAGGCATTGGGTAGGCCGTGTGATGAAGGTTGTGTTAATGTTATCATCTGATGATCACTTTTTATGTTAACAGTCCATGTTTCCACGCTCATTGCCATAGGCTAAAGCTTACAGTAAGGCTGAGAATGCACGTGTTCAGTTAATTGTTGTGCTTGGATACAGAGCTTCGCATAATTTGCATGAGTCTGGAGGGCATTTTACTTAAAGTACCGCCGATGACCTTGAAATACAGGTAAAGTCAGTTTTGAAGCTAGGCACACGTAATTGATTTGTTTTTTTTTATTTTCATATTTTAGTAAAGGGAGTATTTAATATACAACTATATATATTCACTACAGTAATCATCACTGATTGATTGAAGAAGCCAATCCTTGTCGGGGAAGTGGTCAAAATCAATTGGAGAGCTTTCCATGCATGTGCTTGGGAGGTATTTCATTGCGATGTTTACCCAGCTAGCACTGGAGCTAACTTGCGGTAACTATATCACTTCAGCCGAACACCCCCCCATACAGAAAATACCCGTAGAGAGGGGCAATTCGGTAGACTCCTCCAATGCATTTACATGTAAATTTAAAGGGACCTGTCAGCTATTTTGCGCATTAAAGTACAAATGTTCTCTGTAGTATCCCTTACAAATCTGCTATAGACCAGAATTGATTCCAGATACAGACTTTAACACAACGGTTCTGGACTTTCATTCTACGCTTAGTGTTCTATTTTATAAGCAGCTTTCATTTAGTCATGGTATAAGATCCTCCAGTAGTGTATGAATGGGCATATGTGTTTACCGTCCTGTAAGTAGGACACCTGGCATTTGGCGTTGCGTTTTTTTCCCTGGGGAAGAGTATGCTTCGTTTTATTTGGAGGTTTTTTTTTTAAGAGGCCCCCCCGAAGCATTTTGTTCTTGAGAAGTAAATAGTCTGGGATATTAGGATAATGGTTTAGTGTTCTGGAGTAAGTAGAAGACAGTAGGTGCACTGGAGCGAACTCTTCGAAAAAAATCCAAACATTTGCACATTAATACTAGTGTAGCTGCTTAGTATGTAGCGCAGGCAATGTGTTGTTACAAGAGCAGGGGTGCGTATTGTCGACACATCTCTGTTTAAAATACTTGGTTTTCTTCGTCTGTCTTGTTTTTCTCCCTTTTCCACCTTTCCCACCATATAGTTCACATGTAGAGTAAATGCCTCGAGGGCAGGGGCATAGCTTGTGGGTATCCATATTGCCTATGCATTTAAAATGAAGACTCACAGGGAAAAGCACTGGGAATTTATATCTCAGTAGTATGAAAATACTGCTCAGATAATACTCAGACTAGGGTCTGTGAGCCAAACATTACTGTGATTTACAGTACCTTTTTTTTTTTTAAACCCTTTTTTTTGGTGCGGTGTTGTGTAAATGTGCACTGGAATTTCCTTATATTCTCTATTTTCATTTAGGATGGATTTGATTGTTTCTGTATATAAGTCAATGCAGGGGTTTTCTTTTAGTTATTGAAGTTCTGGCTGCCTCCATTGAAACCCAAGGAGTAAGCAGGAAGCATATTTCCTGCACATGCTCAGTACCATTCCCATTGATATCAACAGGAGCAGCAGCAGGCATTGACATGTTTGCTAGCAAATATCACCCTTCAGGTAGCTTATGTCATTGGCTACCACCACTACTATTAATTTCAATGGGAGTGCTACTGAGCATGTGCAAGAACGGTACACACAAATGCTTCCTGGTTCCAGTAGCGATAGGTGGGGGAGGAGTTACGTAAGATGCATGCACTTATTTACCTGCAGTAAAATGTATGGTCAATGCAAACATTACTACAGCATGCATTTGACGTGACTCGCCAGGTTTGAAGAGCTGCTTCCCCTGGTCTCTGGGTCACATTCCTCTTGGCAGGTGAACAGTGTTCGGTAATTCCACTTCTCTGCCCAACTCAAGGTTATATGGTGCAACCCCCGTCCCTGTGCATGGCTGTTCCTGGCGCTTGCGTATACAGTCTTGCTGCTGTATAAAAGCAAGTAACTTTATTTTTTTGTCCGTATATGTTGAGAACATTTTAACTATACATGAGAATAAGTAACGCCCCCTTTCCCTCAAATGCAACAAATAAATAAAAAAAACCATCAACACAAAAACCAAAAGATCTCCTCTAATCCTCCCTACATGAACTGGACGGGGAGAGCGATCACAATCACCCAATTGGATTTTTCACCTTAGCACCGAGTGCAAATGAAAAAGTTAAGTAATTGGCCTTATTTGTGGAAGTTGGATGTGATCACATTGCATCCTTCATAAAGGATGTAATATAGTTCATAAAGGATGTAATATAGTTTGAATGCCATATCATAAACATATTTATTATTGTAAAAGAAGATATTCCACACTCCATTTTGTTTCAATTTTTCTGGAAAAACCTGTATTTTTCTGGGGGTTTTTTCCAGACCTTCCCAACTCTACTTATAACCCTTCCCAGATTGATGGGCAGCAATAATTGCTTCTCTATGATGACTGGTGTCTTTCCTCCTTGGCATCGTGTGGCAAACTGCTAAAACTTTGTTGTTTTTTTAAGTGGTAAATTGATCGATCGATCAATCAATCAAGGATGTTGGATTAACCCCTTAAGGACAATGGGCGGTCCCTAAACCCATTGAAAACAATGCATTTTGAGCCCGTACATGTACGGGCTTTGTCACTAAGGGGTTAACACCTGTCTGCAGTTTAGCATCTTAATTCCCGTGGATGGATTAAGGGAGTACTTAGTTTTTCACGCATGGCATCTCCATTCTGGCTTTATTTCTGTTGGATAAATCATGACTTGGTGTAATATGTCGTGTCGTATTTACCTACTTTTTAGACCTGCTAAGGAACATATGATTGTTATGTCCTGATATGTAATAGAATGCAAAGAAGAGTGTACTTACTTTTTTACATAACTGAAAATATATGTATGCCTGTATTTGGTAAGCTGCTGAATAATGTAATTGCTTGTGTCGGTTATATCCATTGCAGAGCTGCCAAAAATGTACACTGAACAATGTTGGCATGGAGTTATCTTTTGGAGAGCATTAGTGTTATTTTTCCGTGCACATTATCTGACTCTCCCTTCCTTGGATTCCCACAATGTTTTTTCTTATGTTCTGTAGCATGTTTATTGTGATTATTTTGGTACTTTAATTTGTTCACCAAACAGTTGAGATAGAAGGGGAAAGGAACTACATGAGGTTTATATGTTTGCAGGTACGTGCTGAAAACGAATTATGCCAAGGTCATGGGAAAAACCTTCCCACAAATGTGTATTAAATACAAATGCTACATTTCAGATATTTTTGGCACTAATCAGTCCATTATTTCCTGGGCCACAAATAGCTTTATATAAATATATAGCAGGGTAGACAAATACCGTATTGGCTCGAATATAGGCCGCACTTTTTTCCTCCACCTTAAGCCTTTAAAGTGGGGGTGCGGCCTATATTCGGGGTCTAGCGCCCGACGCCCGGGACCTCTCTGATACGCTCAGACAGCCTCTCCTGCCAGCACCCAGGGGGGGGTTGTGCGCCGGCACGGGAGGTTGTCTAAGCGCATGCGGACCGTCCGCACGATGCGTTTTACCTCTGAACCACCCCCCCCCACACACTTACCGGAGCAGAATCCGGGGTGTCTTGCGGGGCCGGCGGGGGACATCTACGCAATACGCTTATACAACTTCCGGTGCCGGCACATCCAGTGGCAGCATATCTCGGGGGGGGGGGGGGAGGACAGTGGTAGCATATCTCGGGGAGGGAGGACAGTGGCAGCATATCTCGGGGGGGGGGGGGGACAGAGTGGCAGCATGGTTTTTTTGGTGCTTTTTTAAAGAAAAAAACTTTTTCTTTATAAAAGCACCAAACTTTTAGGGTGCGGCCTATATACGGGGGCGGCCTATATCCGGGCCAGTACGGTAGGTCTTTTGGAACAAGGGATTTTGATTTGTGCAAGCATGGGCTCCTAGACCATACCTGCCCTTTGGCATTATGGCAGAGTACATTAAATGTTTTCCTCAGAAGACCATCATTGGGGAAATGGTCTAAGGTAATAAGCCTGTTTTTTCCACCGTGCAATTGGATAATACCTTGCTAATGTTATGTAGCAGAAACTATAGTAATATACCATGTTAATGCATATATAGGTATAATGTGTAATATGTTCACAACAGAGATATAGTTGTTTTTCCTCTTACCCCCCCCCCCCATGCACACAACACTATCCGGCAGCTCCTCAGCCCACAGTGGCATTTTCCAAAACAGTCACAATCACTGTAACTCCTCTGTGTTTATAAAGTATGAAGGTACAATTATTTTTGAGGCTGTTTTGTGCCATTGTGTGCCCTGCCTGTTTGCTCGGTGTAATTACAATTTGGCAGTAAGAAAAAACAAACGTTTTTAATGTCCAGACTTGACTTGTTCCAGCTATTATTAGTAAGAGAAGCCTAACTTTTAGAGGATATGTGTAATATTAGTGGTAGAGGAAATTTGAAGATGAAGCTGGATTTTGATTTACTTTGTACATGTGTGTTTTTTCCCATAATACAGAACGCACAGAATGGAACATACAATAGTCCTTTGTTTCCATATAATTGTACTATACAGCTCTTTGGGTGGTGGTAGACATTCTCATAAGAAACATCTCTATACTATAGGTCTCCTACTTGACATAAAGGTGACTGTACAACAAGCAAAGGATGAGGGATGAAAACGGAGATGGATAGCTGTCCGTTTATTAGTAATAATAATAGCATGTTACAGAAGGATTTAAGTGCATATACACATTTCAAAAGTGTGCAAGTGTGCACTCAATATATATATAAATTTGATTTTAATGATTTATTCTTTTTCATCTGATACGATAGTAATCTTACATCTTCCAGTTGAGTATACTAAATACAAATATGTAATTCTCTATTATAAAGTATGTGTATATCATAGGAGGAGGATGGAGAAGAATGTGAATGATTAGTCTTCCACATTTGGGTCTGTTTAAGGGGTCAGCAGATTTAAGGGTTGAGTGACCAGACTCGACTAAGGTTGCATGTTCTCACATCAAAACGCCTTACAAACGTACTTGTTATTCACTTACACTCAAGTTCACTGTGACCCGTTTTAAGCAAGGAGGCTTATGTTTATCTTCCTACCACACCCATTGTACACTGGGGTGGGATGGGGGTGTTAATATACAATTCAGGGGGTATAGGACTCCACAATATCCCCCTTGTTCAGGAGATGGGGGGTAAATATATAGTAAAATAAACTATGAAAATCACAGACCCCATCCCAGTAGGATGAGGGGTTTAAAAATAAATGAAATACCTCTTGGGGTATCTATGCTGTTAAATCGCTTTAAAAACCCTTTTGGAGAGTCACCATCGCCCTCTCATGACTATGACTCATGGGGGTCAGGGGAGTAGATTGTAAAAATCATTGTCAAGTGTGTAAAAGTAAATAATTGCACTGACTGACAAAAAAACACCAGCTATAGATGGTGCCGATAAATATATATATATGCCAAGAGCTGTGACGGTTTCCCATTAATAACACAATTTCCTTCCTGTCTTGTTTTCTGTAGCTGATGGAAATGACATCATTAAAGCGCTACAGCCTATTTTTCAAGAGCAAGAAATGACAGAAACGGTGCATAGTTGGGAAGACCATGGTTACCTAGCTACATACACTGCGAAAAACGGGAGGTACGTGTCAATTATCAAAGTATTCAGAGACTCAACTGTCGTTTTATCACATCCACCGTGATGCTAAACGGGCTGATGCACCATCAAGCTGCATCGAGCCTAGAAAGGAGTATCTCACACAGCGTGGGCTCAGCTCTTACTACATACCTGCATTGATCCGATGTGATTTTTGTGATCTTGCTCAGGAAAGACTTATGGGAGACAAAATCAATGTCGCTGAACGATATCCACCACATGCCTCCTTATTTATTTGGACTGTTTTTTCGCAATTAGGTTGATTATGTCATATATTTAGTCATTGTCGAACCAAAATATAATTTTGCGCTGCAGTGTACAGTATGTCTGGTGCATTGCCTTCTCTTTAACTATGGAAGGGATTAAAGAGACGTAATGAATGTGCTGTTACTTCAATATGTGTGTTAACGGGATGGCCACAGTGAGCTTTCTAGGTCATGTTAAAGCCCTGGGGTATTTTCTCATAGAATTTAGCGGTTTCCCATTGAACAGTTCCCTTGATGACGTCAATGAACCATTTAACAGACTGCATTATATAACGCACTTTATCCCTTTGGAACTTGTATGCTCTATATACCAAAATAATTTAATGACTCTCTTTGATATTGAAATTGAAAATGATGGCCTCGTGGTGGGAGGAATCATTGGGGGACAAGGAAAATGTTACAGGAATATGTTTGAGCCTCACATGCTTAAGGTTTATTGGGGCTTTGAGATATAAAGGGATGATTAATGAATAGTGATGTTTGATCAACCAGCATTTGTATCACTGATCTGTGTCTGACTGCTAAAACGTGGTTGTGCATAGTTATAAGACTTGCGTTGTGAGATCATTTGAAAGGTGGTGGTGGTTCCCCTTTGATTTAGAAGCATACCTAGGAACCTTCCAGGACTGGAGTGTCTCTTCTACTGCTTCTTATAGGAGTCTGGATAGGTTGTGGCTGTGATCAAGGGCAGGGCTGGCCTTTGTGATGTGGGCAAGGGGTAGGTTGAGGGTAGTTAGTTGCTGGGACCAAACGCCACTCTCTCATCCAGAAATTAAAGATGCTGACCCAGAGCCCTTGGGAAAGTCTTTCTCTGGGCAACTTCAGGTGGAACCCGTTAAGCCCTGAGTTCTGATTTGAAGTGGACTCCGTAGGTTAATTTGTCCACAGGGTGGGCTCTAAAGCTTAGCATTATGCCCTGCATCATAATTGGGTCAGACGATAAGGAACTAGCCTTGTTAACTAGCTTGTATAATTGTGCATTTGGATTCGTATGAAATGGGCAAACTTAGTTACTTTGTATAAATGTCCATATACGAGGATGGGCCCCAGCAAAGCAAACTAAAATGCTCACATGTCTCTCTACCTTCTCTGACAACCGCTTCAGTGTCTCTGCTTCTTCATCTTCTCTTTCTTGTTCAAAAGAATGCAAAGGTGTCGTGTCTCAGGTGAACAAACCGCTGAAATTAAGGACGAGCAATGATATTTTGATGACATACTTCCATTACACCGAAGACCAGATGTCCATGCTTGAGAAGATAAACCTTACACAGTGCCTTTCCTGTTGACAAAGAAAAGCTCATCACCATCTCTATGGGGTTAATTAATAATATATAGTAGGGATATTGGTGTCCTTCCTTTCTCACATGAGGACATTAAATATATGTGATATTTAGCCCAAAAACCCTTGGTGCCAAGATTATATTGTGAGTAATGCTGTGACCATAACCATAACGCAGGCAGATGACTGAAATGTGCTCAGTAGTAGGAAGCTGCTAACTGAATCAGAGTTGATTTAGGGATTAAACAGCACTTTCCAGTTAATGTTGCACAAGAAAGAAGATCATTGTCCTTAAGTTAAGCTTTCAAAATGTTATCACTGCCAGGTCTAATCAGATCTCCATATAATTAACCATAGAAAAATAACTATGCTGGATATGTTTTCCGAATCATGTTGATTTGTCCATTATATCAATGCTAATCCGGATAAGAACGGACACTCCTAAAACTTATCTAGTTTAGCAATATGAGCTGCAATCAAGACAAATACGTTGCATTCTAGCAGCCAGCAGCGTTACTGTTGAAATTCAGACAGTTATTTATCAACTGTGTGAAAGGTAAATGCCTTTCCGTTACAAACCTTTTCTTACACAGAAATCACACCGTGGTAACGGGGCCACATAATGCACGTTACGTGACCTCGCTGGGCACTTCGGTTACTGACCTATTGCATGGGGTGCAGCCAAGCAGAGGAGTCCAGCTTCCATGCTCTTCAGAGATCGGGGAAATGGGGGTCCCATGGTTGGCTGGGCCCAATACACCAATATTGGGTGTACCACCTGTTGGTAGTCCCAGCCAGTGCCCCCATGTCCTATAAAACCCTAGGCATCTGGAAGTGCTTTCTTCCGTTTCCTGAGCCCTGCCCTAGGGAGTAGAGGTTTTTCATGGCCATGCATTTCCTTGCTCATCCTGGCCTCTAGCATATCCTGTTTGCCATGGAAACCATATTTCTTCCAGCCTTGAAGATTATCATAGTATTTACAGGGGCGCTGATCAGTTACAAAACATATCTAGCAGCGTCGGTACATAAAACAATCCAGCGAGAATCAACGAGGCTTCTTACAACACCCTGCAATGGTTGACAGGAAAATTTTAATGTAATCTTCATCGAGGGATCGTCGGAAATGAAGGATCATTAGCATCAAATGGCTTTGCAGTGCGTTGGTGGAGGATCATACTGGAGCCGATGGACATAGAACTATTCATTTAACATATATATATATATATTTATATATATTTTTATATATATATATATATATATATATATATATATATATATATATTTTTTTATATATATATATATATTTATATATATATATATATATATATATATATATATATATTCATATAAAGTAGTTTAAGTAGATTCAATAAAGATAACAATAACAGAAGTAACAGAGTTTTCATTGCAGACTTTTTTTTTTAAACTCGGTATTAATATTTACAGGTGTAGTATAATAACAAAAAATTACAATTATATAATCTGATTTAAAATCAATTACTCCATTTAAAAAATATATTTGTAGCACTGAGGTTGTGAAATGGCAGTTGGGTTTTTAAAGCGCTGCATGTCACCAAATGTTTGATATCCTGTCTTTGTTTAATCAGGCTTCTGATTAATGCTTTGGTGAATTTTATTGGAGTTGGTCTTAATTAACTAAACCTCGCTGTGGCACACAGTCAAAAATGAAAGGAATGTGTTTATATTGCACATCTAAGCTTTGTGTTGTCCCATATTAGGGTTGGATGGATATTGGTGGTGTTTTACACAAAAAAAACCTTTAAAAAAAATAATCATGCAGACTCCAAGAACAGAAAGTAAAGATAGCTGTCCCAAGGTGAATACATAATTTAGGCGTTTGATTCATATAGATTGTGTATTTAAATATTTGAATAACATTGTTTACCGACATTGAAGGAACCATCAGTTTTATGGAATGGTTTATACATTAAGATGTTGTTGCAGGGCATGAAACTAGCAGTCCCTGCTTGAAAACACGCAAATGTCACTGAGTTTAAGCAGTTTATTTTTCTAAAAGTTGCAGAAATGATTTAACACCTTAATGCCCCTGTAGACATAAATATGCGTCCATTAAAAAGGTGGTAGGATGCCACTTAGGACATCCTTGCCAGTCATGACTTTTTGCTGTGAGAGATCAGGTTGTCTAGTGGCAGGTGGACTCTCGCCCTCTTTTTTTTTTTTTCTTTTTTTCTTCTTTTTGGTGACTTGCACTGGACATTGCATCTCTGTCAATTTATTTAGTGCTCCCATGCAATCATTTCAGGGTTAAATGTAAAGGATGGATGTGGTTCTCAAGAACATAAAAAAAAACCAAAAACTGTGTATGTTGACGAACATAAGCTGAGTCATTGTTCAGCAGTGGCGCCTACTGTGTAGAAGAAATTTCAAAAGTCAAATTGCAAAACCTTTTGTTTTCTATTTTAGCATAGATTTTTTTCATATTATTATTTTTTTTTTATAAAATAGTGTATAATTTGTGTGTGTGCAAACATGGTTAAAAAAAAAATTCTGGCCATTAGGATGTGAAACCCCCCTGATCCTGATAGGGTTAATAAATACAGCATCAAAATATATATATTTCTTTACCATGGTTTTGGTTGAAGATCTAAAGAATTTGAGTGGCAAAACATGCAGAAAATCAGACTGGGGAAAATACTTTGCCATACAACTGTACAGGATTAAAAAGGAGTTAAAGGAAGGAACGTATTTAGACAGAGTGAAAGTAATTTGACTGTTAATCTTGGTTATCTGGCATTGTGCCCTGGATCTGTACCATTATAGATTTGACCTTTTGGCTTGGCATGTCCTTAAGCAGCATTATCTCAGCGCCCTCAGAAAACATTAGGGAGTAGTTTATATATTTATACCAAGCTCATTTTTCACAGAACACAATAATCAGCTTTAAACAGCCAGTTTCTTGGAATCCAAGTTTGCCTATTGTTGCACTGTTCCTGTTGAGCTGAAAATAGGGAAATAATGTACAATATAACAATCTGATCTAATCTTCAAAATATTCTACTGTTTCCAAGGAGTCAAATGCCTTTATACTAACCGGCGCATATTTAGACTTTCTGGGTCCTTCGCTACAAAGGCCAACACTTGCAATCAGCAAAAAAATTAAATAAAAAAATAGATTCTTTTAATAAGAAATGCCCTTAACGTATCATAGTTCTAAAGGTCTAATTTAAGAGGAATGGTCACTGACCATTCTTGTAACCAAGCTTGACTGCATCAAGATTATTCAGTCAATTTCATATCCTAAGGTTCTCTTTCTTCTAAGCCACCCTACAAAGACTGAACCAATCAACAGCAATCAGCAACTCAACAGGAAGGATGAGATAATGACCACCTGCCATGCAGATGCAGAGAATAGGAAGTTAAAGGGACAGTTTAATGCCCTGTATAGCTAACCAACAAACGATGCATGTAAGAGTACTTCCTGAGAGTATTTTTCACCCCTTAATGACAATTGCCGGTTCTGGCACGTCATGCACTAACATCCGGTTAGTGACAATTGACGTGCCTGGACCGTCATGACTTTAAACGGGTGCAGAAAGCGATCTACGTTCGCTTTCTGCACCCAAACGGTATTGCTATAATGCCTCAATGATCACCTCCTAAACTTCAATGGTGTCGCTGGAATGCCTCGGTCATTGGCCAGCTTCAAAGATACCCGAAATGGCACATGGGAGGAAGAATTACCAGATTTGGAAAAAATGGCTTTGAAATAGCAAAACCCTACCATAATGTGTAGAAAAAAGCAAAAAAAAACCCATAAAAACATTGGGTATTTCTAAACTCAGGACGAATACTAGAATCTATTTAGCAGGTTTTTTTTATTACCTTTTATAGATGAGTAAAAGATTTAAACTAAACGTTAGTCATTTTTTTCAAATTTTTTCACCATATTTTATACTTTTTTTAAATAGTAAATAATATGATACAATCAAAACAATGTCATCTAAAGAAAGCCTTCCTTGTCCTGAAAAAAACAATATATAACTTGTGTGGGTTCAGTAAACGGGAAAGAAGAAAATTTGCTGAACTCTTTGAGTGCAAGCTATGTATGTTGTACGTATCCAACCAAAAAGAGCCAAAAAAAACAACTATGTACCAAGTATTGATCAACTGCCTGGCATGCCTGGTCGCAGATGCCCCTGTCCCCTCCAAACCCATTCACCACAACTAAGAAAAAAAGGAAAACCAAAATGCATAACTATTTAAACAAAACAAAAAATGGAAAGTTGAGCTTTTGTTGACTTCATCACTTTCTGATGCTGTTCTGATGAGGAGCTGTAGTTTCCTGAAGCAGATAGACCAGAAGTGTAAAGAAGTTGGTGTACTCCCCAGCACAGTATTTTCTGCTTAGTTAATGCCTACCCTACACTATATTGCGTACTGTGACCTTCATGGGCTCTGTGTGCAGTCTTACATGCATGTACAACCACCATCTGTTTTTTACGTTTACATTATGGGTATAAAAAGGGGTAACAAAAAAGCAATTTAAGTTATTTTTAATATTTGGTTTGGAATAAATGGTGAAATAATGGAGGGGACATTTTGTATATTTACCAATATATCATGTGAAAGGATGCCTGTTTACCCTAGGCTATGTATCTGTTAATCGCTTAACATCTCTTGGAAACAAACAAACAAACAATATTAGGGATGCACCGATATGAAAATTCTGGATTTACTGGCAAAAAAACGAAAATGACCCCCCACCTAATAAAAATAGATAAAAAATAACCACACTTTTATTAAAAGTAACACACCAAAATTAGACAAAAAATGCAATAACATTAATATTAATATATATAATTAACAGCAATTGCACTCCTACCATGCTCAGGCATACCTAGATTCCAGCATGTACTGGCATGACTTAGCATGAAAGGAGTGCGATTACTGTTAACAATTATATATATATATATATATATATATATATATATATTTGGTTGTGCTTTTAATAAAAGTGTGGTTAACACGCAAATTGGACCAAAAAAATCAACAATAATATATATATATATATATATATATATATATATATAAATACGTCAATCATACTCCTATCATGCCCAGGCAGCCAGTACATGCTAAAACCTGGGCATGATAGGAGTGTGATTGCCGTTATCAAATATATATTATTGTTGATATGTTGGCTCCCTATGCCATGCTACCCCCCCCCCCACTTACACATCCATTCTATCACAAACACTCATTCATATACTCATTCATTCCCTTAATCAGGCATACTTGCTCATACACCCTCCCTGCCCTTACCTGAACTGCAGATCTCTCACTTGCAGAATTCTGCAAGGGCCCTGTTGCTTCCCTCTGTGTTGGTGTGTGAGCAACTTCTCTTGTCCCGCCCCAGGGGAAGAAGGAACGGAGAGGAGTCATGTGACGGGCATTCACATGACTTTGCTGCTTTTCCTGACCAGTACAAGAGATGCTGGATGCACACTGTGCGGCCAATGCACAGCTAAGCAGCCTGGCCCCTGAGGACGATTATTTTTGGCCGTTTTTTTTATATTTCGGCATATTAAAACAGAACTTCAAAAATTGCCATGCACCCTGACGGGAAATTGTGCCCTAACCCCTGGCACTCATAGTTAAGATACCTTACTACATGGCTTACCCGTAAAGTTTTATTATGCATGTAACCATGACAAAAGTGTCATTAAGATGACTGGTGTTACAATCCAAATTACGTTTGCCATCGTATTAATATTCTAAAGTAGAGAGTGTATCGTATTTTAAGATGAAAGACCCCCCCCCTGTTCAGATGCAATGATGGGAGACCTACTCTAATGGAAATATACAGATAAATTATTCTGGTAAGTCTTTATAATTATTAAATGTTTCTTCAGTTTCTCGTACAGTTTGAGTTTCTCAAGAAGAAAATTAAAATCGAATCTTGCGGTAGGATCAGTTGAACAGGAAATAAGGTTTCTTTGTTCTGCATTTTAATGTTAACATATACATTTTTTTTAAAGGCACTTTACTCCACAAGTTACGTAGGTTTTTCATCCAATGACATGTTCATTTGAGATTGTAGATTGCTATGGCCATGCCGTTGTTTTCAGCCGTTTCCTTAGTATGATTTCGATGAGTCCTCCAGGCACTCTGTAGAGGTACTTTCCTTGCCCCTTTTGGCTCCAGGGCACATTTGCCTGTCCAACAGAGTAGTGTTCCTTGGACCAGACAGATGTGACTCTGGACTGAAAGGACATGGAGAATGCTCCCCATACCTGTACATGCCAGTAGCCAATGGCAAATTAAATGGGTGTAATGCTGTGTGTTGATGAATAAATGGCATCAGTGAGCCGAAAAAATTTATGCTTTAATGATGTCTTGTAAAAATATGGGGATCGCTTTAATAGTCATGCATACAAGTCTTGAGATTCACAGTGTAACCACGTTTTGTTTTTCATCAATTGCTCTTATTATTCTCTCTATATAAATATGTGGTAAAAGTAGTATTAGTTTTCCATGTGAGGTTCAATGTCTTGTATGATTGGCATTCATTTACATGCCAAGTTCTAACTGATCATCTTAAAACCTAATCCTTATTGTGACTCTGGCTATTATTACTCAACTTCCTCATTTAGCAAACACAGCTGATATTCGGTTTTCATGTTATTGGGCTACAATTTATCTGAATATGTAATATTCAGGCAAATGCGCTAATAGAATACTATTCCCATTAGCGGAGTAGATGATGACAATCATGCTACATTCTATGGATCTCAAAATGAAATGCCTTGGGTAGTTTCTGTTGACTGAGGGATTAATTGTTGAAATTGATGCTTCTATGAGCTGGTGGGAGAAATATGCCATTAAATGGGAAAGTCAAAGATAAAAACTAATTGCTCCAGTCACGTTCTCTGAAGTGGCCAACGGGCAAGGTAACGCATGAATTCCAAACATGCAAGCTTTATTGCATTGTAATGGACATGGACAGCAGCTGTTGGGTTGAACATCTAGAATTAGAAGGTACGGTCCTACTTATGATGGGTGCATGTAACCATGAAAATAACACCTTTTTGCATGGAAATGCCTTCCATGCGTTTGCCCTCTTTTGTTGCTGCCATCTCTGTGGCTTCTATTTATGTACCATATTATGTATGTATGTATGTATGTATGTTTGGCAAGTCTGTGTTGGGTTGTTGACTGTCACTTTAGGAATCTGTTCACACGTGAATTCTTGTTAGGCCGGCTTCTGGTTTCATGATTCCTATTTAGTTTACGATGCTTACTGGTTTAATTGATTGTCCTCATTGTTTTCCTAGTTTTTCTTCAGTAAGAATTTATCCCCACGGTTTAGTGCTCATCGATCTCCAGACTAATGATGAGCCAGATCAAAAGAATTTCGCTCAGGAGGTGAGTATATACATGTTTTTTTTGCTACTAATCAATAAAAATTAGAAATGATCTGATTGTCTTTCAGTATTAAAACAGGGTTTTTTACATTTGGACAAAGACTTGTAGAGAAATACACACAAAAAGTCACACGAGTTGAGTCTCTCAATCTTGTAATTGATGCAGTTTTCTTATGTAACATTGTGTGCTCAATTGTTGGCTGCTTTTGCACCAATGATGCATCGTACTTGGTACCGAGATACAATGGAAGATGATAGCTTGTGTACTCCTGACATGTGCTTATCCTACGTTAGTTCATTTACTGATGATCACATTGGTTACAAAGAACTCATGTGGCAGTTGGATTTTGTTTTGGTTGTTACATTTTTCTTATCTACTATTTTTTTGCATTTTCCCAGCTATTAGACCAGATAGAGGAGAAAATGAAAGAAACTTTGCACAATAGTATCAAACAGGTGAAACGGTAAGTAGTTTGACTTCCAAGAACACACACTTTCCTTTCGGCCTTGTGTTTGCTTATTTTTTGCATTTAAGCTTCCTTATTTCTTTTTTTAATTTGTTTAACATGACATGTTTTCAAGTTAATATTATTTTTATTGAAATCCACAATTTTAATCTGTCAGAAAAATAATTTCAGTGTTTGTTTTCTGTAGTGTAGAAGACACTGTGTTATCTTGCTTGTGTATCCCTTTTTGTTGGAAGCTGCTTCATGGCAGCAGGGAAGTAATTATGCATGTGAACCTAGGAAGACACATACCGATTTTTAAGAAAATGAACTTACTGGTATTTAATTTTTAAGATGAGAACGTTTTCCATCTCTTTAGCATTTGCAAGTGGCCGCTCCATTTTATTATAAACATGCCTGTCCTGCCTATTTTTCTTGTCAGTGAAATATAAAGTCTTCAAAGTTCTATAGTATAGTATAAAACACACGAATATATGTGTGCACATATGTGCGTGTATGTATGAATGTAAATATATAATTATATAGTAAATGTATTATTTGGGCCATGAACTTGTACTGGAAGTTCCTTGTGTTTTATCACCCTCTAGTGGCAACAGAAGGCAATGACTTGTAGCATGAACTGCATTAATTTTATGGTATTCTTATGGAAAAGCGGACCTGATATTATCTTTTATTTATATAGCTGCAGCAATTTACGCTGTGATCTTTACAGAACAGACTAAAACTAACCGATATATTGGGTAAAGAGGGCTCTGCTCGCAACCTTACACTGTAGAGATGATGGGATCAATTGGTTTCTTGCTTTATCTTCTTTGGTTAGGGTTATAGGGGAAGGGGACAGGGCAGGACTGGGACTGAAAAGCAGCCCTGGAAATATTTGGAGACCAGCCCCATATAGTTTATCTTGCGGTCGAGCTCTTATACCCACACGCACCGCTTATACACACCCGAGTCACACTATTTGCCAAACATTCTTTTTATCACATTATTTGTATTAAAGTGACAGAAAGCAAAAGTGTTAAAAGGCCCTAATAAATGAAATACATTACACATAATGGAATCCAAACATTTGCTACTGCAAACATTTTTAGATGAAAAAGTTCCATTTTTATTCAGTGGAACAAAACAGCGATCACATTATTCTTCACGATATTCTTGTAAGAATATATTTAGTTATGCACATCTGCCCCAGGCTTGCCACTGTGCCCCCTGAAATGCCTTTTAATCCCCTATATGCCTTTTAATCCCCTATATGCCACTCTACCATAAAGCCGGTCTGGCTTGCCATATTAAATTTAAAAAAAAGAAGAATTAAAGTAGCGGATTTCGGGCGGCCTGGGGGGCAATTGTCCCCCTGCCCAGCCCGCCCCTGGCGCCGGAGGAGGCTTCCAATCCCGCTCGCGGCTGCTCGGCGGCTGTTTTCAATGTTAGTTTGCCGGCCGCCCACGGATCTGCTGGCCCTGGAAAGGGAACATACTAATATGTTTGTGATGTGTCACAGATCTAAATTAAGCTTTCATAAACTGGATTTTCTATTGGAAACCTGTTTGAAATCGAATTAGTTTTAATATTGAAATTTGGTTGTGAAGTACCATATTGATATTCTCTTTAAACCTTACTGTATTCCCGAACAATGGATTATTTTGAATTTATTGTACAAGCAGATGTACAGTCTTGTATTTTCCCTGCTATTCTTGTAAAGCTTTTTACAAGTGATGAAAATATGGGAAAGATACACTCCAGCATTCATATTCTTATATCATACCCTTTTCGGATCTGAGTGCATAGAGGGATACATCCACACATATGGCGCTCTTCATACAGAAAGCACTGTTCATTTCGGTAGGAATGCCTCGCTGCTAGTGATTGACAGCAGTTTTTTCTATTACAGTACTATAGTAATATGTATCCTTTGTTGGTAGGGCTGTATGAGATGCCAGACTATCCCTGTAATTAAACAGTTTAGAAAATAGCCAAGAAATCTGTTTTATTACATAATACAAAATGTTATTAGTACTTTTTTTCCCCTTTTCATAACCAGTGCCTGGTGAGCATTAATGAGATAAGTCTGTGTATATAATGTATATTGTACAGTTTTTCTTTTCTGTTTTCCTTAGATTACCTGCGCTTGTTAGAGGAGCGTCGGTTGACAGATACTGGCCGACAGCCGACGGACGCCTTGTTGAATACGACATCGATGAACTTGTTTACAGTAAAGATTCGCCTTATCAGAATATAAAGATCCTTCACTCTAAGCAGTTTGGAAATATACTTATCCTCAATGGGGATGTTAGTAAGTATTATTGTCTTTAGATTTAAAAAAACCAATACAAATATACTACATTTTGTAGTATGTAGGGATATTGACATTTATATGGTGGCCTAGATTCTAGTGCTGTACTTATATAATATATATATATATACCGTATTGGCTCGAATATAGGCCGCACTTTTTCCCCCCACTTTAAGTCTTTAAAGTGGGGGTGCGGCCTATATTCGGGGTCTAGCGCCCGACGCCCGGGACATGGACATGGGGTTAGGATACAGATCCCCCGCAGCGGTGCAGGGGACCTGCATCCTACTCTCCGATACACTCAGACAGCCTCCCCTGCCAGCACTTCCCACGGGGGGGGGGGCCAGCACGGGAGGTTGTCTAAGCGCATCGTGCGGACCATCCGCACGATGCGTTTTACCTCTGCCCACCCCCGACTTACCGGAGCAGACTCCCGGGTGTCTTGCAGGGCACCGGAAGTTGCATACGCGTATTGCGTAGATGTCCCCCGCCGGCCCCGCAAGACACCCGGTAAGTCGAGGAGGGGGGGGCAGAGGAGGACAGTGGCAGCATATCTCGGGGGGGGGGAGGACAGTGGTAGCATATCGGGGGGGGAGGAGGAGGACAGTGGTAGCATATCGGGGGGGGAGGAGGAGGACAGTGGTAGCAAATCTCGGGGGGGGGACAGTGGCAGCATATCTCGGGGGGGGACAGAGTGGCAGCATGTTTTTTTTGGTGCTTTTTTAAAGAAAAAACTTTTTCTTTAAAAAAGCACCAACCTTTTAGGGTGCGGCCTATATACGGGGGCGGCCTATATCCGAGCCAATACGGTATATATATATATATATATATATATATATATATATATATATATATATATAGCTGTGTATCTATATGTTTCAGCATACGCTTTGCAAAGCAGGATTCCGTTGAAAGCATCTTCTACAAGTCAAGTTGCTGGGAGGGTAGTAGTAATTAGTGTAGTTTTTCTCTGGGAGTCTATTCAATAAAGGGAGGGTTTTAACAAAAGTTATGAATTCAACTCCTTGACCTCACTTTACATTATGAAGGCCCAACCCCTGTAAGCATTTGCTGCAGGAAGAGCTTGGCTGGCCATTTAAAATACACAGTGTAAGGGGGGCAGTTTACATCCCTGACAGCCCCCTAAAGAAGCACTGTCATATGCATCCTTTGAAAAGAAACTAGTAAATAATGGACTTTCTGTAGATAGAAGCTACAACACTGGAGGTACTTGTGTCTTCTGTGGTCTGACAATTCTCACTGCTGATTGGCTGCTTCAAGCAGCCAATCTGTGGCAGGAAAGTGCTCTCATTGAAATCAGTGGGAGCTCCTTCTGCACATTGGCACAGGGGTTCTCATTAGACTCCCCACAATGTTTGCCGAGTCGGTGCTGGGGCTGACTGGCAGTAAGTGTTCAGCCAAATACATCTGCTGCGCAGAAAACGGTGGTGGGGTGGGTAAAGGAGCCAATGAGCTGTCAGATTGAGAAAGAATCAAATCGATAGGGGGATTGTGCAAAAATTTTAAGGGACCTCACATTCATTAAAGTGCATATTTGAATATATCTATTGTATTAAGCGCTGCGTCAATTGTTGGCGCTATATAAATAAAAGATAATAATATTATGTCTTTTTATCTCTGGGAAAAACCTGGTAGCTGCAGTAGCACTCTGCCAACCGCCATGGGCTTACTTCAAAGTCTCTTCTCCCGTTAATTATTATACATTATATTATATACAGCTAAGACCTTCTTGCTAGAGCAACCTGCCATAATGAATAGTGAAGTGAGGGGGTTGAAACTCCTTTGTAACTGACTATACATCTAATGTTTTCTTCTTTTAGACTTGGCAGAAAGCGACCTGCCATATACCCATGCCATTATGGGCAGTGGCAAGGAAGACTACTATGGGAAAGAAGTTTTGATTCTTGGAGGTGGTGATGGAGGCATACTTTATGAGCTGGTCAAACTGAAACCAAAAATGGCTACCATGGTGGAGATATCCTTTCTAATCTGTTTTACTTTTGTATGCTGTTATTTAAAAAAAAATATATATACATTTATTGCATTGACATTCATAAAAAAACTGAGGGGGGGACATAATTTGCCATACCTTTTTTTTTTTTCCCACTATCTTTTTTATGACCAAAATGCAAAGTTTGTATCCTGCTCTACATCTTAATCTTTTTTAGTAATTCTAGGCCCACTAAGCATGTCCTCCTCCTATCTGCTGACCCCACACGTACGGTATACTGTAGCCACTTTATATTAACCGCCTCAGCCGTTTCCGTTCTATTTTCTATTAATGGGACAGCTGAGTGGAGGTAGGAATGCATGCTTGCGCTCATCTGTACGCCTCTCCTGATACTAGCACTGGGGGTACTGGACAGTATATATTTTTAGAATCTTATTAGATGTGCGTTTTGTCTGTTAAATGATAATTGTAATTGTTTGGCAGATATTATAAACATTGCTTTTCACCCAATGGGGATGAACTAGTATATTTTTTCGCCTGATGTTGTTATAACTCCTTAGCGATGCTTACAAAAGCAACTTACAAAAGAGGAAAAATACCTTGGAGGCTCAGTTCCGCTTACTCTGCGTAATTTGACTTTTGTCACCTAATGCAACATTAGAAATGTTATTCCTGATACCGTTAGATCTCCAAACCCTTTCCAGAAATTAAGTATAATTTTGTCTCATTAATGTTGGCTCGGAACAGGAACGGGAAGTTAAGATGGTTGTACCTATAATAAGGTGGACCATCGCAGTGTTAGCAAAATACCACTTAATCCAAGATGAAGTTTAAAGACTAAAAGTGGACCTGCCCCCCAAAATTGCATATTTCTGTCCTTGTAGTGGCAGAACGAGTGGTGTGAAGAACAGGGGTCATGTGACTGAATAAACTATCACTTTGGCACAGAATGGCACAACATTCTATTATACTGTACGGGAAATGGGGGTGGTTTTCTGAAGATAAATTTAAATGAGGCATTTAACATGGAAACAACATTACACCTTAACGTGCTTTAAACATAGACCAAATGGTGATTGACGGATGTAGGAAGTATATGCGAAAGACATGTGGCGACGTGTTAGACAATCTCAAAGGTGACTGTTATCAGGTATGTGGCTGTATGCTATGCATATCTGTTTGCCGGACAACTTATGCTAGGACTTGGTAGACCGGTCTCGGCCTGTTGTCTGGCCCAGCAATGGCCCTATCCCTAGTAAGGGGGATAGGGCCATTCACAGTGACTTCACGACTAGAGGAAAGGTGGGATGTCCATAACTGTCTTTATATAAATAATTAGCAAGTAAAACAAAAAAAAATTAAGTTTGACATATCGATCTTTTCTGAATATACCAGTGAGTTCCAGCTTGAAGAATAATCTTGGAATTAATGTTTCACTTGAGACTTCTTGGCTTTCTAGGCTTTGCACCCAGCAGAGAAGTAGCAGTGGAGATCAGTTCAACTGTAACAAAGTTGCAAAGTACATGAAGCACATTAGTCTAATGAAAAGCTTCACACTGTATGGGTCTCACTGGGGGCATTAACTGTGCGCAATACAGATGTCTTAATCATATGAGTATTATTATTTTATACACTTTTTGAATATGCTGAGACAATTAAAACAATAATTAATATATATACTGGAATCATGGCCACCCATGATTGGCATTCCCTTTGGAGGCAATCTGAGGAATCTAAAGAAAGTGCCGATGGATTTACAGTTGTAAATGGTTTGCCATATAGTGAAAGTGGTTAAAACATATCTCTGCCTGGATCTTGTTTTGCACAGTTCCACTTGTATTTTTCTTAATTTATTAAAAATGGGATATTTAAAGTGGTTTAAGTGTTAAATTAATTGGAGATCTGTGACATATTGGATGATTGTTTTGTCATTTCTGCTTCGCCTAGGTTTTAGTTGAAGACTGTGTCCCAATATTGAAGAAGTATGCCAAAGAAGGGCGAATGTTTGATTATGTGATTAATGACCTCACAGCTGTCCCAATCTCCACATCTCCAGAAGAAGGTTTGTAATGAAACCTTATATATGTATGTTCTGTTGTACCTGAGGAACTATGCATGTAACAATTATAACTATTATTTTTAATTTATTGATTTGTGGGATCTGCCACTTCTAAGCTAATGGTAACATGGAGCTACTAGAACATGAGGCGCAAAGTAGAGTTATCTAAAACTCTGTTACATAGCATACAACATGCCTGCCAAGGGTGCCCCCTGAAAGTCACATGGATGTGTATATATAAAGCAGAAATGTGTAAATACATACATTACACACACATATTTAAATATACATTTAATAATGGGATCAATAATTAAAAGTGTGAATAAAAAGCATGCTTATCCTTCCTTATGAATTCCTTAAAACTGGTCACAGAGCAATTGTCTTGTGCATCGGGGATTCGTACGAATCCCAGAAAACAAGGAGGGAACCCTCAATGAAACAAACGAAAACAAAGCAAAGATCTTCGAGCTTTCCTTGGAATTTGGTTGGACTCACTCATGCACTCACCCACTCTTGTGAGCCGTATCTCCCTAGACAGCAGGACATGACCTCCCAGTGGACTTGTGCAAAATGGCGGAGGTTCCGGGCAAACATTCTCCCCCCTATTGGAACGGGGGGAGAGTGTGTGCCCAGAGGCTCCACCCTTTTGCGAAATTCACTGTGATGTTAGTTAAGGGAAAAAGGCAGAGCCGCCAGGCACACCATCTCCCTTGTTCATCCAATCAGGAAAGAGGATGTTTCCTGGAAGTGCCGCCATTTCACCATAAGGTTACTTTGTGTAAAAGAGGCGGATCTTCTGGGCACACCCTCTCCCCGTTCCTCCAGTCGGGACAGAGAGCGTGCCTGGAAGCTCCACCATTTTGAGAAGGTTCACAGGAGGCGAATGGGCAGGAAATGGAATTCATTGTTCAAAAACAAAATGAAACGTGTCCAAATCGTTTTTGGTCCATTGTCACAAGTCTACAAAGTAACTTAAAAGTCTGCAACTGAAAGAAAAGAGGGATTTACCTTTTTCCTATCATCACCACCACCATGTAAGTCAGAGTGTGCTGGGGAGAGGAGGGACCATGCTAGATAGGGTACAGGGTAAGCTGTAGAGAGGAATTATGACGTCCACACCTGCTTCAAAAGAGGAAAATTGATCAGTAGGTAATTTAGTAATTAAGCATTCATATTAATATGCATTCTTCTTTACAAGGGAGTGTCAGGGAAATTAGATTGTCCCTTAAAATCTGATGAAATTTTTTGGTGATAAAACCTCAGATGGCGTGCCACTAGGTCCAAGTTCCATTCCTGGAGATGCTACTGTGCTCAAATGAAAGGTCTCTGTAGACCCCCGATTCGGTATACAGCAGCAGTATAATATGAGTTGCCAGGCATTTCACTGCTCATTAACTTTTACCATGCCTGTTTTATTCCTTCTACTTGTTCTGCAGTATTAGTCTGAGTCATTTCTGTGTTTGTACAATAGACATATAACCATTGTTCCATGGCCGCCTTTTTCTTCAGATTAATACCGCGTAATGTGAATTTTATACCCGCCGTCATAGCGCGGCTTCCGTGTATCCAGTGCCTCAGGGCGAATGTGGAGAAATTAGTTCCTGGAATTTGCAAACGGTTTGGTTTTATCATGTTTGCTTAGACGTGTGGAAATTTCTTAACAAAATGCTGTTCTGTACTCGGCTGTAAATCACAAGGTTTCATTTCATACATTGTGTTATATAGGAATAATATAATTTCCTTCCTCTTTGCATGTACTGGTGTTTCCTTTAGGGAGTATTCACAGATAGCTCGAAACCTGAGAATTATCACTCCATGTATTCAGTTATCTTTCCTCTTCTTGAGTGTAAAACAATCTGGGCTCTATTCACTAAACTGGGAGTTTGGAGGCACTTATTTATTTAAAACAAAAGTTTGTAGCAAGAAAAAAATAAAAATCCGTTCATCATTAGCACACTATATATTTTAAACAGATCAGTATGATAAAGTGTTGATTAGTCTTGTAGATCTCTGGTAATATAAATGCATTTATTACTAGGGCAGTTTGATGTCCCTGACAGCCTAACCAAATATAGTATATTAAACTATTTAATACACATTCTTTAAAATTAAACAAAAATGCAACAAATCTGGGGGTGGGAAAGGGGCAAATGTGTAGGGGGATCCTGCGGGATCCCCCATGTATTTGCAGGGGGGGCACCATGTATGCGTTAAAGCGCACATTTAATAGTACCTGTGTTTATTTTAACTTTACAAATAATGATTATTTGGCTAGGCAAATACACTAGATATTTTGGAGATTATTTTTGCTTATTGTCGTTTTCTTGCATTATTTGCACAGATTCAACATGGGATTTTTTGCGATTGATTTTGGATCTTTCCATAAGAGTCTTGAAGCAGGATGGAAAGTACTTCACTCAGGTAAAATCTTACATTTTGGAAAGTGATGTAATAGATACCTGATTTGTAACGTAGATGTCACAGATGATATTGTCAAATGGCCCCAAAACTGAATTTGTGTACATTCCGCAGCTTTATAGGCTTGCAAAGTTGTAAATTGCTGAATTAAACAGTGTTCGATTTGCTGAATATGCTGAATTACACTGCTGAGTGAAACATTCCTATTGGAATTTAGTCCATAAAACTGTCAAAAGTATTTAAGGATAGGCAGGAATTGGTAAGGAATGACCACCACCTTGCACTTTAACACAACGTGGTAACATCAGCCTTTTGTAAATGAAGACAAGGTAGATGACCAGCACTCAGGACTTAGATCAGAAGACACAGGGATACAGTAGAGTAATTCTAGAGTAAGAAGTAGATGCTTCTCAGATATCATCCAGGACTCGGGAGGTCGGCTGAAGGTGTTTACAGTGTACTTGATACAGGTTATAAGTCAGACAGGCCAGGGTTCGGCACCAGGTGGGCAAAGCATTATCTGTCAAGATGAAAAGCCATAGTTAGCACCTGGAGGTCTGCAAAGTTGTACAGGGGGTCAGGAGCTTTAGAGGGCAAAGTCAGAGATCAGCACCAGGGGAGACGGGAAAACCCAGGAACAGAGCTGTTTGAGAGGTTCAGACACTAACAACAGAGCACCTAGGAGTGGGTGTCAGGAATAGTCTGTTAATTGTAAGGACAATTAAATAATAGGTTCCAGTTGTGTGGTCTGAACAAGCTGCTAGCCAAGAAGCTTAAAGTTATAACAGCCAGTCTCTGAATCTGTCAAACTGGGGTTCAAGTCTCAGGGGTTAATGCTAAAACCTTTCCTGATCTAGTTCTTGAATTGTGTAAAATGCTATGTCTAGGTATATTTTAAGGTAATGCAGTTAAAGGAACAGTTCTGGTGTCCTTAAAAATCATCTTTCCGCTCATACTGAGAACACACAACTAACCTGCCTCCCGGATGGATTCAGGCACGTTTCAAGGGGCAAGTAACGTATGGCCGAATAACACGGCATACTGAAAATACTGCTTGACTGTTTCCACACCCAAATAAACTGCTAAGAAAGTGTACACAGGGGACACAGAAATGATTACAAGTGAAAAGTCTAGATTGTAAGCTCTTTTGACCAAGTCATTGTTTTGTGATGCACCACTTGCCATGTCCTGTTGTACAGTGCTGTGGAATATGGTGGAGCTATATAAATCATTAAATAATAACCGCAGATTCTACAAATCAGAGCAACACTAGGGCTCGTCACCATCTCCTGCCAACCCTTCTTTCTTGACTTCTCTTCTAGTTATGTGATATAAACTTTCAGAACCATTGAGATGTAACATTATAGGATTGATTATCTTTTCATCAATGTGTGTGTGTAGGTTTTGCTTCTCCGGTCCATTTTTACCCTTAGAAATGTATTTCAAAATAACACATTATACAAAGAAAAGAGTGGTGAAATACATCACAACGTTTTCAAATGCAGATAAACTGTTCATAGGTTCCTGTGTTTTGCTGCTATTTGTAGACTATAAAGCATCGCTTTTGTTTTGCGTGTTTTTTGGGATGTTAGAGAATGTCATGTTGTTTATTAGTGGCAGAATACTAAGCCTTCTGATGAGCTGCAAAAAAACTAAAGGAAATTGAAGGTCGCTGGCTAATACCTGTATAACCAAACTGAAGTTTTCATTTTGAATTTATTTATTTTAAAGGTCAGCATCAATTCACATTATCGTTCTGCAGCTTACTTTATACATAGAGCAATAATAATAATAATAAAGGGAAAAGCAGCTTTGTGCTGTTTGTAGGAATTGAGGTTTTGCAGCAGAAGCGTACTCTCGTGGCATTTGGCAGCAGAAAAAGGTATCTTTTGGTTTATTAACATCCATTTTAGTGCTGCCTATATATCTGTGTCTGGGCTCAGCTTTGTTAGCGTGCGGGGTCCCAAGGACCAACACCCCCACCTTGCCTCTTTTAAATATCATTTTCTACAAATCCTGACATTTTAGTCAGAAACCTGCTTCCCCCCCAGAAGCCCTATACTTTATATGTCTTCTTAAAGACCACATTGCAAAAGTCATGCGCACCACTGGTGTTTCCCTTCTGAAAAACATAGGAGTTTCTATACATCAGTGTCATTTATGGTCTGTATTAGTCCTTCAATTTTTAATTATTTATTTTTTGTGTGCCTGACATTTATATCAGTTTGATGAAGTCTGTTTTTTTTTTTCTCCAAACAACTTAGAAAACAAAATTAGATTAAATATTTATAGATTATCGATAATACATATATATACAATAACTGAGATGAAAACATTTAATAATCATGTCTTTCCAACCTGTCTTGAAGGTATGTTAATTTACTATGTTTAGCACTTTTTATGCATGATTTAAATTCTGCTGTATATCATAAAGACACGGTGTTGTTGCTTTTATTCCCACTAGGGGGCGATATAAGCACATTTAATTGTAGAATGTATTGCGAGAAATAACTAGACTGATTAGGCCAATATATGATCTCTTTGAACCGACTTTTCCGCGGACCTTCCCTATATATGGCTATTTTTTGGTGTTATTTCTTAGGTTTTATTGTCAATTTTCCTTAAAGAAAAATGATTACTTAAAGCAGTGTAGGACAAACCCCGTCACGGGCTGCCAGTAGCCGCTGATGATATAGTGTTTTGTTAGTGTTAAAAACCTCCAAAAATGTATGGACAGTGAGTGTGTATTGAATAAGTCTTAGATGCAATAATAGGTTAAATAATATGTTAAGTGTAATATACTGATATTGATCCTGGTATTTATTAAATTATATTGCGATTGATTTATATAGCTCTTTCTTTTTATATAATCATTTGTACCAACAACTAGATTGGTGTTTGAAGTCATCTAAATGTTTAAGGAAACGGGTCACACCAATAAATGAAATCAGCCCGGTAATAATGCATGGTACCCAGAGAAAGCAATGCTTGTTGATCATTTATATTGCTTTGTCTGCACGGCTAGCAGAATATGCAGCTTAATGATATGTCAGATATGTTACAATAGGGGAAACAGAAAATTAATATTACATGCACGTTACGAGATACTAGCTCTTGCTAGCTTACAATGTATTAGATTTAACATACATATAAATTTGCTACCGTGACAGTTCCTGTGCTTATTGCTTACGTCTAGACAAAGGATCCCTGCTTGCTTACGCTCTCTGCTCACAAGACAAATTGTTCATGTGCATTCTGTGGTTTGAGCTGACATTTACTTGGCATTTTCTTCATCAAATCCCTAATCAGAAAGGAATAGTGGAATCAAGGGTATTCCGGGCTGGAATGTGTTGCATCTGCATTGTTTTCCTCAGTAGAATCAAAACATTATTTACCATTGTTAAACAAAGAAGATGAGGAATCACCGCGGGACCACAGTATGAGCAGAGAAATCCCATCCAACATTGGGTTTCATAGAATAAGAAACACCTTGGGGTTGGCATTGTTTGTTGTATGTACAGCATGTTTAAAATCCTTACATATCCTCTCATATCATATTATATAAGCTGTTTATTGACCACCTTATTTGACTCAGGGATGTGCAAATATATTTAACGTTTAGAAGCCAGACAGACAATTTTGGGGGCTAGCTTTATTCATTTGCGAGCTCGGGGTGTGTATACCCAAAGAGGTTAATATACATAACACAGAGCTGGGCAATAACATTTTCCGAGTCTTGGCTGCCATCCTCTGGGTGGTTGTCCAGCACAGTTGTAATGCCCAAGCATTTTTATGAAGCTTCCAGTTTCCCGTACTCCGTAATGGCAATGTGTGTGATAAGTTAATTTTACCTCTCATAACATTGGCACTTTTATTTTCCGTTGCATCAAGAGTTTTTTTTTTCCCCCTTAACGCATTGTATGTGCCCTAAGTGTTATAGAACATCTATTTGTAATACTGTGCAGTCTCTACACTGGTAATACATTAAATAAATAAAAACCATCTTGAAGATCTTCACTATAACTAATTTTAATATGGGCAACACGGGTACTTAAGAGGACTACCATCAAATAAATACCATAAACTTTGCTTTGATGATAATGGTCTTCTTTAGCCCGACACTCCTAATGCGTTTCGCACTGGGTGCTCATTCATATGCAATTTGAAGCAATGTGTTTGAATACGTGTTGTGGACATACTTGATGCTGTGTGAAGAACTTTTTAGTAATGCACATTCTTACAGGGAGTTAAATGGTTAACATAGGATAATCTGTCAGGGATATATTGACTATGAGTAGTCTTCAAATACATATTGTGTAAATAAAAAGTAACAATTAGCACAAATAATGGAAATGAGCAAAAGAGGGGATTTAATTCCAGTACTATGCTGCGTTAATTTCTTGAACAAGTCCAAGACTCCAATGTTAAGTATACTTGGGGGTTCTATTGGGAAAAAAACATCCATAAATTTGGTAAAGATGATGCCTTTACTGGTATATAACAGGCTGCCAGCAAGACTATCTAGGTCTGTTCTTCAGGCGTATTATTATATCGTACAGAAAAGCTCGTATTCTGTTACCAAGTTACATAATCCATTCCGTGGTTGGATTAATATTCTTCTAGAGGTGTTTGGTGCAAAATAATTGCTGGATTCGCACCCTGTTCCATTTGTGGCTGTTGTAATGTTGTATGTTTATGATGCTCTCAGGTTAAAATGCATGAGTGCAATGCATTGTTTGTCCTCCATGTGTTCAGTGTGGGATGTAGAGGTAAATACCGTATTGGCTTGAATATAGGCCGCACTCCCCCCCCCCACTTTAAGTCTTTATAGTGGGGGTGCGGCCTATATTCGGGGTCTAGCGCCCAGCGCCCGGGACATGCAGTCCCGGGCACTGGGCAGGCAGTGCGGTTAGGATACAGATCCCCCGCAGTGGTGCAGGGGACCCGTATCCTACTCTCGGATGTGCCCAGACAGCCTCCCCTGCCAGCACTTCCCACAGGGGGAGTGCCGGCACGGGAGGTTGTCTAAGCGCATCGTGCAGACGTGCAGCGGCGATGCGCGTAAACAGCCTCCGCTGCCGGCACGTCTGCACGATGTGCATTAACAATCTCCCTTGCCGGGAATTCCCACGGGGGGAGTCCCGGCAAGGGAGATTTTTAAAGCACATCTTGCAGACGTGCCGGCAGTGGAGGTTGTTTCTGCTCGCGTCGCCGCTGCCGGTGAACATCTGCGCGTACAATCTTCCTTGCCGGTACTTCCCACGGCGGAAGTGCCGGCACCGGAAGTTAAATACGTGTTATGTGTAGATGTCCCCCACCGGCCCCGCAAGACCCTGTGGAGTCTGCACCGGTAAGTCTGGTGGGGGGGGACATCTTGGGGACAGAGTGGCAGCATATCTCGGGGGTGGGTAGAGTGGCAGCATATCTCGGGGGTGGGTAGAGTGGCAGCATATCTCGGGGGGGTAGAGTGGCAGCATATCTCGGGGGGGTACATCTTCGTGGCAGCATATCTCGGGGGGGGCAGAAACTTTTTTCATTAAAAAAGCACCTAACTTTTAGGGTGCGGCCTATATCCGGGTGCGGCCTATATCCGAGCCAATACGGTAAATGTGCTTAAAGACAAAACGTAGGTTGGTCCAGTGATACCCACCATGCATTGGTTTGTTGAGTTGTTTGCCCTATCTATCCGCTAATTTTAGCACATGCTCATAAAATAAACTTTTATTTTTTATATTTTTGAACTTTTAAAAAAAATACATTTTGTTGGAACTGGTAAGAGATGGTAAGCGCTATAAGGGAAGATACTTCCTTTCCTAATGTGTTCTTGCCTATGATATCCCAATCAAATTGTTTATATGATTGCTGTACATATTATATGCATTTACTGTACCGCCCCTTTTATTACTGTATACCGAGAATATAAAGCGATAATTCTAAATAAAAATATACATACCATTTATACCCACCCTTAATCCTGAAGAATAGGAAGAAAAGGGAACTCCGCAACATGAAGTCTTACGATCTGCTTTCAGTGTTTAGACACAAAAAATAAGAATGTTCTTTCTATAATAAGCCAAGGACATACCGAGATGTTATAATGAATAGATTTCTGACTTGTTATTATCATCCTATAAAACTGTATTCTTAGGTCTGTGTTCAAAATACTTGCAGCCCTATGTTTACTTAGTCCACGTAAACACTAGAAATGTTATAAAACTTATTTATTGACGCAGTCGACATGCGAATGAATCACGGCAACTTCTGTTATGCCTTATTTTCATTATACATAAAACCCCAGCTGCACCATCCCGCTTAGTCAATATGTATAATATTATTTTATGCTTGTAGTAAATAGCAACAGTATTGTCAGCAAAGATAAATGCTGACATTTTCTTCAATATTTTAAAATGATGGCTGCAGTCGTTTGAGGGAGTTGGTAAATAGTATTATAGATTACAGCAATGAGTCTTAACAAAATTTATCACGTTCTGCTAGCAGGAAATAATTCAGTCTCTGGAGATCCTTCCCATGTAATAGCTAAGCTGTATGAGGCAAGCGTGCCGAATCAGTTATTGGGTAAAAAAAATCCTTTATAATTTCTTTTGCAATATTGCCATGTGCATTTTAGAACCATCTATATCGAGTTCTTCTTTCCCATTTAACTTCTTCCGCAACAGAATCTACTGGGTTCTTCTCGCGCACGCACGGTAGAATCCCATTTTACTCAACAGGAGCTGAGCAAATACCGTCTTATTCATCGGTAAATTTACATAGGGTTCAAGACTGATGATGCATGGTACATGCCTACTAAATTTCAGTCCATTCATTCCTCTTCTTTGCCATAATTCTGTAAACGTCCAACAGATTTTGGTTGAATATTTTATATTCATTATTAAGTTTAGAGAGCTGTGGAAGATTTAGAAACCAAGTAGTTATGCACCCAACTGGATGTTCCTAAATTAATTAGAGGGGGTAATTTATTTGTAATGTATGTTGTAATCCAATCTGTTGTTGGACTCCATCACCTGGTGTATTGATGGTCCTTTATACGCCCTGTCTTTGTGCTCTCCTAGAGGCAACAAACCCAAGAACTATATATGTATGTTTCTGTTGAACAGTAATCTATGTATCTATAATTTTACTGAAGCATAACTGAGCATAGACTAGTGTTCTGATTGAAAAGAAACAATACATTTTTTACATTTTATGGAATTTGGAAAGGCTGAAAATTGAGTAATTTTTCCCCCCGATTCCAGGCATATCATTGTATTCAAAAAGCTACTTTTAATAAGCTACCTTTTAATAAAAAGAAAAGAAATCTAGGTGCACGTTTTACCCAAGTGAAATAAAGGATGATTCCGATGTCCCTTATAGCCATTATCAAGTGGAATATTCATGTAAAGTGTAGACAGGATGTCTGTTCTCATGTTATGGAGCAATGTAACTAAAGCTTTTGCATAAAGAGTAAAGCATGTTTAGGTCTGTTGGCGTTCCCGTTCTTCTTGTGGTCTAATCAGTTCATTATGCAGCTGTGCAGATTTTTCTTATTCTTTGTAATTCATTACAGAACAGAAGGAAGCGAAGTTCACTGCCTCACAATGTTATACTACTTTTTATATTTCCTTATAAAACTTCTTCCTTCTCGCACAGCCTGGGTTTTTGGCTCTCACAGCATTGGGGTTAAGCCATTTCTAAATAAGTCGCATCACCTCAAGGCAATAAAGAAGGGAAGGGGGGATTTTCAAGCTCCTTATTTTTTTTTTTTACTGCTTATATTAACCAAAATTTGCCCTCTCTCTTTTGTCTGTCTCCTCTGTTTTTTCCCCATATACTTGAATGGTCTATTGGCAATGGCATAATATACCTCTTGGGGTACAGATTTATCATGGATTCATAAACTCTGACAACACTCAAACTCCTTTGTGACTTAGTCCCATACATTCATTAATAGGTCATTCCAAATAAAGAAACTTAGACAAAAACTTCAAAGTCTCATATTTATACAATGAAATATTAAAATATGGTCCTGTATTAATGGTCTAATGCTCCAGATAATTTAGGGGTGTAAGAAGGTTTGGTGCTGCTGTAGACCTAGAACTGAAGCTGAGGAACCACAGGAACCCTAGATAGACCATAAAGACATTAATTGGACGTTCCTGGGAATTTATGACTTCAGCTCTTAATTCAATCGAAATCGGTGTATGTGCATTTTAAATCAAAATCCTTGGTTTTCTTTTGTCATTCTAACCCAGTCTTCCGGTAAAAGTAATTAAAGATTCTAAAAGTGAGTTGTGCAATTACATTTCATTTGATTTACTCTCAGGGCTCTTTAAAAAAATGGATGGCAGGTTTTTTTTTATGGATGATTTAATGGTACTATTTTATAAAACATTAAAAACCACTATTTCACTTATTCATACTTGGGTCGGGTGCCATCTGTCTTAATACAGGCTATATTCAACACCTCCTGCATCTTATACTGGTTAAACTTATCTTTAGATTTGCAACACAAGTCTATTTTCAAGAATATTTAGACACGAGGAGAATATAATTGGAAGCAAACTGAATATTCAGCTCTTACAGTACAAATTGAGATATAAGGCAAAAGATTGTTATATAGAATTATGGTTCTTAAAAGAATTCACTACCCCCCATTTAATTTTTTTTTTTTTTTTTTTTTTTTTATAGCTGATTTTAGAAATATACCTGGATAAACATTCCTGCCTCATCCGGCTTCTTCCTACATGTTTTGTGGTTGTTCAGATGCCCGGAAGCAAACACTTTTTTCCTTTTTTTTTTTTTTTTTTCTTCGTCCGTTGAGCTATCTCAAATCGTATGAGGAAAACAAACAGGCTAGAAATAAAATACTATCCAAACTACGCACATTTTTGTCTTCAGAAAATAGCTACGTTTGCTTTGTTTGTATTTGTGGTTTTTAGGAAGTGCAGGGCATTACAAAACTTTTTTTCATGTTTTTTTTTTAACTTCTGGATAGCACAGAAGTGTTCTGGTAGTGTAACAACTCAAAATAGATTTTATCGTAGACAGTAACAAACTTAACTGTTTAAGCATTGGAGACTTCGATCCTAATTTACGTTACATTAAAGTGACCGAGAGTACTGGAGGCAGATTCCATTATGATGTGAATTCTCTTGATTGTGTTGTTGAGTGTTTTTTTTTCTTTTTCAAAGTGCAACTTATCTTTCCAATGTACCTACCCTTCCTTACGTACCTACCCTCAATATCCCAATCACTTGGGTTTAATTTAAACAACCCTTAGAATATCTAATGTGCACTCAAATTATTAAACTCAAATTAGTCAACTCAAATATACCTGTTTAGCCTTATCTGAAACATCATTGGGACAAGTGATACATTTTCAGGGGCCCTATATTTGTTTGAGTAGCCTTAAGTTAACAATCTAGTTCGAGGTGTTACTCTCTCCCAGTCCACGGAGGGCACAAGCAAAGGGTGGATCTAGGAATATTTTTATGAGCATTCACCTTTTAGAAACTGCTACGTGTAAACTATGGCAAACATTCCAGGGTCTGGGGAATGGGGAGGACAACAGCCATAGTCAGAAACATGCCAAGATCAAAGGACTGGAGAAAGCAGGGGTCAAAGTTCACACCAGAGGTCAAAGCTAGAAAATCAGATATGCCAATAACAAACAAAGCCAGGAACTGCGATGATCTGGCATGGAGGCTGATGTTGTGCCCAGGATAAATAGGTCCTCAATTGAGGGATAAGTGGGAGTCAAGAGAGGAGCAGGCAGGCATCAAATGTCCATGGGCAGGCAGAGAGTCCAGTGACCCAAAAGCCACCCGGTGGGGTAAGGTTAGATGGAATACCTACCTTACGCAGCACCATCACATCACGTCAAATGCACCACTAACCGTTTGCACATACATATCATCCCTATTTAGCTAAATGCACTGATAAAATAAGATGCGGTATTTGTTAAAGTTTAAAGTCCCCCCCCCTTCTCTAAATATCTCCTGCTTCTTAGCCCTGTGTTGAAGCTCAACAAGTATTACATACACAGGTCATTGTCTAACTATTCTGCAGGAGTTTATATAGGTTATCTGGAATGGTTGTATTTTTCCTTTGAGCTAATTCGTGATTAGTCCTTTCTCATGATGTATGTTGTGGTGTGATTTTGTGGTAGTCGTTTACTGCTTATGTGAATTTCGGCTTATGGTAATTTGCTGATAGTATAGACTATTAATGTCTTAAATCTGTAATCTTTAAACATCGTGGCATATGTTTTAGTGTATGGAACTGCAAAATCTAGGACTTGAAAGGAAATCTAGGAAAGTGAAAGGTATTAAAGGTTCCCAAAATGTATTTTAAGTAGATTCAAAGTAAACCTGTGTTTAAACTCTGTTTAAAGTTTGTTGGTTAAATTATTTTACACTACATTACAATGAGAGATGGACAGTGTGGAGAAAACCCAACTAAGGTCTAGATTGGTTAAAGTTAAACTCTAGCCACGATATGTCTTTTGATGTTTGTGATAGCCGAGGGTCACCTATTATTTTCCTGTTTTTTATGCAAAAGCATAGAGCGATTAATCAGAACTCGTTTGCGCTGTTTCCCCGCCCTCAGCTTTTTGATTTGCTGGAGATGCGTTCCATTGAACAGGTCTGGAGCCGCAGTGTCTCCAGCAGGTGTTTATTCCTTTTCTTTCACGTAAACAAAACCCCAAAATATTCAAGTAGGTCCTATGTACTTTAATATGCATTAATCGTTGGTAAGGTATTTTGGGGCTGGATCCATTCTTCTTTGTATGCCAAAAGCTCTGATTCCCCCCCCCCCACAAAATACTCTTTGATTTCATAGATAACAGGATGCCACACTCCTAGGCCTGATGGCAGAAAGGGTGGTGGTGTAGGCATCCTTCTCTCACCTGACTGCACCTTCCAGCATATACCAAGCCCTCCCTCCCTCTCATTCTGTTGCTTTGAAGTTCACACAATCCATCTTTTCTCTCCACTCTCTCTTCAAATTGCTGTCATATATCGCCCTCCAGGCCCTACCTCACAGTTCTTTGACTGCCTGGCTCCCTTTCTTCCTCTCTCCTAATATCCCCTGCCTTATTCTGGGTGACTTTAACATTCCTTTAGATATATATAACAACTCTGCTAGCTCCAAACTCCTCTCCCCGACATCCTCCTCTGGTCTGAGGACACTCACTTGATCTGGTTTTCTCCAGACATCCTCCTCTGGTCTGAGGGACACTCACTTGATCTGGTTTTCTCCAGATCATGCTCCCTTTCAGATTTCTCCATCTACCCCTTCCCTCTGTCTGACCACCACCTTTTATCCTTTTCTCCAGTGCTAACCCTTAATAAAACAAACTTACATCCCTCACATTCAGTCCCTCGCCAGATCCTGACGCTTGCACCTAAAAAACATCTCTCGTGTCCGCCCATTCCTCACCCAAGAATCCACAAAAACTCTGGTTCATTCACTTATCATTTCCCGTCTTGACTTCTGCAACACTCTTCTGGTTGGCATTCAACTGTCGCTGCTAGGCTTATCTTCCTTGCACGTCGCTCCTCTTCTGCTTCCCCACTCTGTGAAACCCTCCACTGGCTCCCAATTGCCTTTAGAATTACATTTAAAATCCTGGTACTGACATATAAGGCCATCCATAATACGGTTCCTCCATACATTTCTGACCTCATTAGCAAATACTCTCTTACTCGATCCCTACGTTCTTCCCATGGGCTAAGGCACTCCTCCTCACTTATCACCTCTTCCTTTTCCCGTCTACAAGATCTCACTCGAGCTGCCATATATCTCTGGAATCTACTCCCAAGGAACCTTCAGCATTCACCCTCCCTCCCGACATTCAAGAAACATCTCAAAACCCACTTCTTCAGAGAAGCATACCATCTTAGCTGCTAGAACTTCCTTGTCATTGATACAACCATCACACTACCTCTCACAGTTTCTCTGTGCCTTATGTTTGTCACCCCATTCCCTCAAGATTGTAAGCTTGCGAGCAGGGCTCTCTCTGTCAATTCTTGTCTTGTCATATCCCTTGAATTCATCTTCTTTTTTTTATCCCTATGTTCATATCTACTACAATTTAAATAAAAGCAGTACACATTAGTACTCATAAACATCTGGGACTATGCTATGCAGCTTATACTACAACATGACCATTGAATCTGAATGCGGGAATTGACCATTCGGGTAACTTTCTTTTTAGTTTTCCCATTACATATTTTTCGGTAGCATTAAAATATAAGTATTACATTTAAAGAGATGCTGAAACCTGTGAATTTGGCGATTAAAGCCAGCAAAACTAAATACCTCCCAGATGCGAATGGCTTTGAAAATGATGCATCAGTCTAGTTCTGTATTCAGCAGGTATAGACGATCTACTGTCAGCAATACTGACCTAAAGTGCTAGCTTCTGTTGGATCTGCTTGTCATAAGAATGGATTGGGCATTCAGTTGGCAGTAATGACTCACATCTGGGGACATTAAATATTGAAAGGAATACGTACAGTAGACCTGAAATATTAATCCTTTTTTGTTCGTTTTCTAAAAAAATAATAAAAAAAGAACATTTAAAATGTCTTAAAAGAAACCTGCTATTTGTTTTCCCAAACCCAAAGTCAAAATTTATTTAAGAGTGAAAGGCGCAAAACACTGTGGTCTAAACCAGCAGGAACAGGATGCAAGCCGATTCACTTGGTGGTGAAGGGATTACAAAGGAAATTTAGGTAGAAGAAGGGGTGGGTATAGTTCTGAATTCCATTCTAGTTTCCACCTCCATTCTTCACCGCCCGCCGTCCTCTCCTCCTGGGTGACCTCTGCCGCGCGGGGGTGACCAGATCCCTCTTCCTTCGTGCTTCTGTCCACTTTGTGAATGGGGGGGTCGTGTGGTCCTCAGAATCTGAAGAGTCAGTGTCCTCTGTTGAGTTCTGATATTCAAAATCTGTATCTTCAGAGTCCTCACTGGATTCAACCTCACTGATTCCTGAGCTCTCATCTTCCTCCCTGCCACGGACCTCCTCCTTATACTTCTCCAGGAGCTTCTCGCCTAACGCTGCTCTGCTACCCTGGCTACGGAGAACCTGTTTGAGGCGATCCTTCACAACCTCTTTCAGCTTCTTCCTCTTTCCTTTCTCTTCAGCCTTCATGGTTTTCATGGCATCGATCCAGAGGTGGACCTGTTCTTCGTCACTGGAGTCGACCTCCTCTTCGATAGCCTCAGAGTATGCCAGTGGAGCCATACAAATTGTGCAGATGTTATCAAGGATCTCAAAGCAGCCCCTGCAGTACATCCCTTTACAGCCTGGGGTGATGCAGGCCACGCAGTCCTGCCCCTCGCTGCCAGTGATTATCTTGGCACATGCCATGCAGTACTGCTCATTGGTGCCCAACAGCTGGGCAAACCAGCGGCACCCGGGGAGTTTTGCCGCCAGGACCTGCAGTAAGCTAGAGTGCCCCCCGTCCTCTGCATTCATCCTCACGCTCCTGATCAAGGAGTCCTCAATGTTTGTGCGTTTGGTTATCAAGTTGTTGTAAAGAAAACAGATGCGCTCCTGCTCACGGGATGGGTAATAATAGGCACAGATTACGCGCTGCAGCCTCCGTATGTAGACGCCAAATATCGCAATGAGGAAGCACAGGCCATACATTGAACCTATGAGTATGTATCCTTTAAAGTCTGGGGCGGACGGAGCGACTAGGCATTTCTTTGACAAAACTGTCAAGTTCCCTCTCTGAAGGATGTCAAACGCAGACACCACATTGGAGAAGATTTCGCTGGCATAACCGGAGCCGTTGATCAGCACAGAGAACGTCACCGGAGCTCTGGCAACCACGTCCGCTTGCAGCAGGTAATACACCATGTCCAGCACCCAGTAGATGATGAAGTCAATCACCATCATAAATGCGACCACCAGAACATTTCGGAAGACGTTGATGATGTCAAAAGAATATCCCTTCCTCTCACGTTTGGTCAGGTAAAGCGAACCTGGCAGGATGAAGTTGTAGGCCTCTCTGGCGGAAAGGGGCAGGAGGGTTCTGCGCCCTTGCTTGGCTCTCATCACGTCCAGCTCTATGAAGGACCGCGTTATGTAGATATTGTCGTGGTTATCTTCATAGAGGTACTTGCGCTGGTACCGAGCGGCCATGATGTAGATGAAGAGGCAAACAAATGTCATTGAATAGCTGAACATGCTGAGCACATCCAGATAGGGGTTCAGTGTGCTCTGCACTTCGCTCATGATGCCGACTGCCACCTGCTTGATGCTCTTGCTGGAGTTCAGGTTTATGTCGAAGTCGTGAATAACCGTCACGTTAAACTCAAACTTGTCCTTGATGTTGCGGAGCATGTTGATGATGGGGTTTTTCACATGCTTTCGGACATATTTCTGGAGATACTTTGGCAGGAGGCATAGGATTGTAACGGTTTTAGCCAGTCCACACAGCGGTTTGAAGGCGTCCACAATGTAGCACAGGAATGACAAGAATGACATCACCTGGAAGCACTGATTCCGTGCCGTGTCAAATATTTTCCTGCACTTTAGATAGGGAACTTCCAGTTCCTCGTTACAGACCTCCCCGATATTGGCGATAAAACGCCACACATTCCGCAGGACACGTCCGATGTGCTTCACTCCGTCTGTCACCGTCTTGAAGAACTTTCTGGCCCGATCGGCCACTCCTTTCAGCCTCTGGCCGATGTTCCTCAGAATATCCAGCGCACTCACTAACGGCCTTTTAACTTTTTCCAGGAGCTCCTTGGTCTGGTTCATGGCCAGTTCCACGCCGCAGGACACGGACTCAGATGAGCGCCGGAAATTCTCCAAGGTGTTGGCTGCAGGTCCCTGTAAGGCCAGCGAGAAGGCGACCAGGAGCACGATGGTCTTGCCCTCAATTGAGAAGAGCTGGGGCAGCATAAGGAACACTGTGACCCGCATCTTCATGAAGAAGGCCATGCCGAGGGTGAGGAGGATGCAGATGACCACTGAGGACACGATGCAGTACTTCAGGCTATAGTTCTTCACAAAGAGGACGATGGCCGCATACATGGCGGTGAGAATCAACCCAAAGGTGAAGGCGCCACAGCTCCTCAGAGAAGATTTCACCGCGTTGTCCTCTCGGAGTTGGGCTCTCACCTCCTTTTTGTCCTTGTCAATGTAATCCTCGGCGCTCACTTCCTCGACCTTCACTTCTTCAGGGCACAGGTTTGACAAGCAATCACGGGAGCAGTCACAGGGGCAGTCGCGAGGGCAGTCGCAGTCCCGCGGGCAGTCGCAGGGGCAGTCGCAGGGGCACTTGCGCTTGCAGGGGCACTTGCAGGAGCAAGGACAGTTGCAGGAACAGGCGCAGGGGCAGGCACGCCGGCATAGGCCACATGTGGTTTTGCAGCAGGTACACATCCATTCCCAGGGGCCTAGTGTTGTCCCCATCTCGTCAGTTGTTTTTGCGACAATATCTGCCCTGACTTGCCTCACTCAGCGATCACAAAAGCAGGAGGAGAAATGGGTCAAAATGAAGAAATAAAAGTCAGTCTCTTTACTAATCTTTTGCACTACTGGAGGTTCAGTCACTACAAGTAGCTTGCTGTCTCCTCTAGTACTGAAGCTCCACGCCCAGTGTGAGGTTATTATGCTCTGATGATGTCACAATAGCACTGCTGTCATGACAGGGAGAGCAGGGCACATGCCAGCACCTACGGGGGAGGGGCACCTTGCTTTTTATTAGGATGAACTGACATAACGGTTATGAGAAGCTTATTAAACTATATATATATATATATATATATATATATATATATTTATCTCTCTTTTTCTCTCTCTCTCTCTCTCTCTCTCTCTCTCTCTCTCTCTATATATATATATATATATATATATATATATATATATATATACATTAAATTACATATCCTTTAAGACATAAAATCTGGTTGTAGTCAGAAAAATCTGTGCGGCACAATTAAGTCCTTGACTAAAAGATAATAAAGGGTATGAGCCAAAATGCATGTAAGGACCATATCACGTAATGAAACCACAAGGGTTTGCTTTGAGAGCAGCCAAACCTCTTTACCAGCAGTTAGACCAAAGGGACTGTAGAAAAAGACCTGAGGTATCTAAAGTGTAAAATGACAGACACATGTTTCTAATTTAAGTTGGTGGAGATCCCAGAACAGTACTGAATGCCCAATTATTGCTTTGGCAGAAATCCCTTAACAGTATGCAAGGATCTCAGCAACTCGGAAATTGGGCTCATTTGCTTCTTATAATTCTAAGTCTATTATTCACAGAACTTGACAAAGTCACTGGGTCAGCATTGAGAGGGTTAAATACCCTTGCTATAAGGTTTTGCTTTACTTGTCCAGTGTGTTTATTTGGTTTTACACCATTAAGATCAATTAAAGTTTAGTCAGGTCATTGAGTCAATTGTGGCTAACTCTGGTTTTGGAGCCTCCTCGTGTATACCGCCTTACTAATCCAACAGACATCCTGGCAGAGGTGCCCCTACCATCTAGGTGCCCTGCTCAGGGTTGCCTTATGTTAATGCCGGTCTACCTTTTGGGGCTTACATCCTAATGACATTTTCACCACACCAAAAGATTGCAGAGTAGAAAAAATGTGTCACGCAGAAAGATTCATTTCAGCGGCTTATGTGTGTATGCAGGGTGGAAGCCACTAAAACTGGCTAGGAGAATGGCTTAGCTGTATAAGTAATAGATACATTGATACTGTTCAAACCTGACATTGATTTACCCTTGCAGCTTTTTCGCTGAGGCAGCTGTTTCAAAATTCATATCAGTATATTGGAATCTTTGAACTCTCCTCAGTTGGCCATATACTAACAGTTTCATAAACTAATGAGATACATTGTTTTATTAGTGTAATTTTGTAGTGATTTAGTTTACTTCAGGGAAGCTGAGATCTATGTCTCACTGTGGAACAGGCAGCATTATCTAGTCGTTTCCCTGCCCCTTGAAGTTTTTTGAAGCATATATATAGAGGCATTGAATCGGTATGTTCATGCTGTGTATAGAATGTCCGTTCTGTGTTTTCCGACGCTGACTAGCTTTAGTCAGGTCCATTGAATTGAGCCCTATGTGCCTAGAACCTTGTAATTCACCACGCAAAGTGTGTAGCCTTACAATGATGCTAATCCTTGTAGTGCCAGATGGACAAATAACACAATTCAAGACCCTAAGGCAGGACTATTAATAGCAATTTGCTCAAGGAATCATAATGAAGTACAGAGCTATGATGGATGGTTTGTGACAAGAAAGAGAATGCACACAATCTACCATATCTTCCATAATCCCTTTCCTTTTTTCCACAGTATCTTGTGTTTCTTGACAAAAGTTTAAAAATGGTTAATCGGAAATGCCACCCTGAAAAAGTGATTCACGGAAAATACTTTAATTTCAAATGCAAGGAGAGTTTCCGAATGTATAATTACTCCAGCCAAAAAAACAGCGCTATAATTAGAAGACTGTGTTGTGTCGGCTTTAATCCAGAATAATAATGTGTATGTAACCATGTGATCGCAAACGGCATGCATGAGACTCTTTTTAATATCAGTGTGTGCTTTGTTCTTTAGTTACAAATGAAATTATTATGATTAAATGCAAGTTAATGGTCTGTTCCAACAATGATCACCCCCCCCCCATAAAGGTATAATGATGTAATGCTGATTTAGGTCTTGCATTGTTTTGTACTCACTCTTACATTCTTATAATTTTTTGTTTGTTAGATTTGTATACACCGCAAGTCATTGTCAGGATGTCGGACAAAATGAAATTTTATTTTGTGAGTTTTAGAAACTAAATCAAAAAGTGTTACATTTTGTGCAGGATGCACTTATTAGGGTACAATAACTCCTAGAAGGGCTTGTGTTCTCTTTTGCCTGTTTGTCTTGTAATATGTGAAATTTGTGTTCATCTACTTAAAGTGGCAAGATGTTGACCAGAATATTCCAGGAAAAAAATAAATTACGACTAATCTTTTAATTTAAGCATTACTTTGCTTGCATAGCATTTTGGTGGTTACATTTCATTTTATATCATTGTCATGGCGGTGTGCTTAGGGGAAATTATTTTTAAGGAACAGCCACATCAATTATTTTTTTTCTGCCTAGATAGCGAAACCACTAGGTGAGCTTCTTGCCCCCCCCCCCATTCTATTTTGTAGCAACTGGCTTTGGTCCTTCAGATGCCTTAACTCGCTTGCTTCACTTATCCATGTAGCTCTTCAGTCATTGTATGTCTTTCAGTCTGCTTTTCTCTATCTGTCCATCAATCCACCATCCGTTCAAGTGTGCGCTCGTTTATCCAGATGTTTAGGGTTGTTAATGTCAGGGGTGTCTGGCATTAAAAAACATGATACATTTGTCACCATATTTTATGTTCTTTACTCAAACATAGGGAGTAAGATTCCAGGACAAATGCTAAATGAGTGTACTATACATTAAAGAGCTACAGGGTAAATAATGTGTGGTCTGAGCAGGTTTAACGGGTTATCCTCTGTGTAGCCATGTTAATTTATAATGTGGAACAGCATTATTTGTAAATTACTTCCAACTGGATAAACATGTGATGCCAGCCATATGACTAGCTTAAAAATGACCTTATGAATGCTGAGGAGATGACTGAAGCTCTGAATAAACGTTTTATCCAGCTGCAACATATATATTTAAATCCTCATTGTCTCATGACCCTATTCTGAAGGTGATCACTCTCACGAAAGCAGAAACTTTAGAATACAAGAAGAAAACAGTAAAACTTGGCTTAGGGGGAAAGTGTAGCAAGAGCGAGGAAACTAAAGCAGTCACACACAATGAGAACCGTTTCCGAGTTTTACCTCTACAAGACAAAAGACCAGTGAATGTCCCCACATAGGCAACAGATGCATAGGTGGCTTCTTCAAGGTCCTCATATTTCCTCATAAGGTCCTCATACAAAACCTGGTCCTGGTTGATTTTTAGTCCAAAAAAGCAATATTTCCGTAATATCAAACAGTTACTACTACAATTAAATAATAAATTATATTTGCTCAAATTTATACATATTAACCAAGGTTACCATAAGATTAGTCCTATACAAAGCGGTGAGCAGTCGTGTTGCGTATCTGTTGGACACTCAAATAGTTAAGAGCAAAGCATGAATCAGCATTCGTCCCATGGCTGGACTCCGACAGGAAGGTTCCCCCTACAGAACATAAAGAATGTAACTGTAATTACTCCAGGCAGGGAGGGTCGTGAAATGATACAGCAGGCAGGATGTTTTTTGTTTTCAAACTTTCATGTCTAGCATGTCATTTAGGTTGTGTTTGAAGACCCGTAAGAGGCTTAATAGCAAATTTCCTCAGTTATTCTGCCTACCATCAGCATCGTATGAAAGTAGAATTACAACCTCTTCTGTAAAAAATAAATAAATAAATAATAATTGCCTTGTTATATGTTCAGTGGAATTGTCCTTGGTATAAACTATGGTTTCAAGTAAAATAACCAGAGGTATAACACATTAGATGTAATGCCTACATCTTAAGAGGTTTATAGTACAAAGTGTGTATACTGTGTGTGCTTTGAATTTGGCGTAAGTGATATCTGCTGCTAATGGCTTCTGTAATTGCTACTAGGCACGCACAAGTTGACGCTTTTATTTTGTTTTCTCCATAATATCACCACGCCTGAGTGCCAGTGTTTATGTGCTTTGTGACGACTTCTGAGATGTGGATATTTAGATCCAAAGATGGTACATAGCTGAAAACACGGCTTGGGTTGTGTCTGAAATGCCAGATGAGTGGCGTGGTGCTGCTCATATATACAGTATGTGTGTCATTCCTGTCTAGAGGTGCCTAGGTCAATTCTGCTTGTATTCCACTCGTTGTTGCCATAAGAGAATTAGTTTAATGCTTAGTGATGGATGTGTTCTTGCTGTTTTGCTTCACAAGGCCATCGTTTATAATACTTGTCAATAACCGTATAATTCACCTTTCCTTTTCTCCCCACAGGGAAACTGTGTAAACCTGACTGAGGCGTTGACACTCTACGAGGAACAGCTGAAAATGCTTTATTGCCCTGTAGAATTCTCCAAGGAAACAGTTTGCATTCCCTCCTACATGGAATTGTATCCTTTTGTAAATGTAAACTCTGATAGTAGAAATATTGCAGCAGTACATGGGTTTATGTAATGATGTCAGACTTGTGTTGTTATTGATGGTAAAAAGACTATTCCACTATTTAAAATATACAGTATTTGCTCTATTATAGGATGACCCTGATTACCCTGTTTTTAATGAAAAAAGGAAAATGTCGGCATATAGGACGACCCTATTGGAAAAACAATAAAACCATTTGTTTTTGCTTTTGTAGCTCACTGTCAGTCTCTCTCACGCTCACTGTCAATGTCTTCCTACCTCCTCCGCCGGCCGCTTCAGTCTCCCCGTCTCTTTTCTGCAGCTTCTTCGGGTTGGCAGGGAAGGTAGGGAGACATTGAGAGGGAACGTGAGAGAGCGTGAGGGTGAGTGACAAGCCCCTGGGTTTAGTCGGTTGTGTGGTGGTTCTACAAATCTGAGGTTCTGAAAAAAACCTTGTCTTATAATCAAGCAACAATGATACTTAAAATAGAATTTCATAACGGGATCTTTAACAATACACTGTGTTTCTGGACACTCAGGGTGAGCATTAACAAACAAGGTAAGGGAAACCTCAAGTCCTAGTACTACTGAAGCAGATGATGTCTTCCTGAGTCTACAGATGCAGAGTTAGGAGACGTAAAGGAGGCAAAAGAGTTAACAGCTGTGTTCCTCACTACTATCCAGGTATTACCAGAGGTCACTGCAACTATGGAACACATTCTATATGTGGACGCTTAGTTAGGATTAAACACCAGGAGCAAGCTCAGTCCTGTTCTATTTCCACTCTTTACGATGCAGAGAGTTAAGTCAGATCAAGGATTAGGTCGCAGAAGTGCTAAGTGAGCATCTAGTTCTGCTGTGTATCCCCTACTCAGGCCTTCTTCTCACTATGCTTACATTAAATGTTAAATATGGTACTTTTAAAAGAGATCTGTAATTTTCCTACATTTTACAGTTCTGCCCACTTAATAAGCCAGTGTGTGTGTGTATATATATATATGTGTATATATATATATATATATGTATGTAATATATATATATATATATATATATATATATATATATATATATATATATATATATATATATATATATATAATGTGTGTGTATTAGAAATCCACCTATTCTACCATGGGAGCCACCATCTTCATTCTCTCAGGGTCTGTATTATTTCTCCTCATTAAGTTAAAGCACGTTTTAATAAAAGTCAATGAATCCTGCTTAAGTACAAATCCATGTTAGTAAATGCTTGTGACCCTGTGACCAGGTAAAGCAAGTCTACCCAACATGTTGGTAGAAATGTGTTCAAAACAAGTTACCTTTGCTTGACTAAACAGAACAAAACAACAAAATAAAATCCACACTTTAGCAATGCCAGCGTCATGTCTAAAAACATGTTTTACATCCTTTGAGACCGATGTCTCCAGACAAAGACTATGTGTGAAAAACTACTTATTATCCAGTTACAGAATGAGAAGGTAGATAACTTTTCCCTTATTTCCTACTACTTGAAACCATTTTTTTATGTTTAGAAAAGTAATTTAGTATCCCTCGTTCTTCTTCCCTGCACCCAATCATCAGCCTCTGCCAGTGTTAAATTTGGCCTTGGAAGCAATGCTGGCTTCACACAGATAAAGCATTTTTCCAAGATATTGTTAATCCTTAAAGCTGTTAGCACATAGCTCTTGCTTTAGTGGCGTAAAGATTATTAGCTTTGCTGTCAATCCATTTCATTTATTTTTCATCAGAAGCTTTTTATAGAGCTACATGGAAGAATCTGGTGATACGATCATGGAAAACACACAGAAACATAGAATTTGATAGCAGATAAGAAGCATTCGGTCTATCCAGTTTGCCCGTTGTTCCTAATGTAAAAACTCAAACTTGAATCAGTCCATGGTCTTGTTTTAGATTCAGCATAGCTATGTGCCTATACCATTTTCTCCTGCTGTTGTGCTTACTCAGTCTACTACCTTCCTATATATTATACAAAGCGGTGGTGTTGAAGACATAAAATTGCACCCGACACCCTGTTGTCGAGTCAGCTCAACAAAGACCACGGACAAACCCGTACTACTAACATTAAATATTTATCAGCAACTAGGAGAATAATTCCTATATTCTTATACTCATACCTGAGAACTTTTGGGCTACCAGGAGCCTACCCTTGCGGGACGCGGTCAAAACTGCCTACTGATGTCAGTGGGCGGGCCGGTGACATCATGGACATTCCTGCTAATGTCGGTGAGCAATCAAGCTGACGTGTTGGAAATACCCTCTATATAAGTGGGAAATGGGTGGGCTCCTGCTACCCAGAGAATGAATGTGTTGAACCGGAAAAGCAGAGCTTCTCCCGGATTCTCTGGGTGAAATCCAGACAGTTCCGAGGTATGCTCGTAATTTGCTAAATATTCTCTGTGTGAATTAAAAGTCAAAATCCTAGGTTTTTTTCAGGGATTTAAATAGTGAATCAGACTGTAACGCTTTCCAATAACTTACCTGCTGCTTAACGTCCGGCATTAAGAGTTCAGCAAATTGACCTGGCCTAGCAGCTCTCCAGGGGGGAACTTCAGTATTTTTAAGAATATACTTCTTCATAAGGGGTGGATGATTGTTCCATTAATGAAAGTGGTATAATGTTTGCATTGAAATCTTTGAAATAGTTTGGAGATATTTTATTTTAAGTAAGTAAGAAACGGTAGCTAAGCGTTATTGGAAATGTGGGCTACATGACAGGTCTTCATTAGCATTATTCCTTTACCAAATGCTAGTATGATGCATTAAATCGTAAAAGTGAATTCTCCCTAAAGCCAATTTATATAACTGCCTCTACAGGCAGAGAAAGATAAAATCAGCATTGCTCCTACTAAAGAAAGGTTCTTGAAGATTATCAGCATCTGTCAAGCTGGAACTGACCTAGATATTTTCAACTACTAGCTCTGCCAAATGTTTTTATCCAGGGTGTGATTTAACACGTGTCTAGCAGTGTATCTTAAATAAATCATTTTACATATACTATATGTATGTATATATATTGGAAAAGAACTGCTTCTGCCAGGGCTGGTTTTCAAGATTCTCTCCTAATGCTAGTTCTCCTTCAACTGTTTGTTCAGATTAAGAACAACCAACAAATTTCACATTGCTTTGATCTTCAGACCTTTAGGAACTAGCTGGCTTTTTTCCCCCTTTTCTCCATTTGTTTACACCAACATATTTTGGTTTTCTGTTCTTAGAGATTGCGGCCAGATCATACGTTAAAGTGGCTCAGTCACTAGAAATAAACTTAAATCAAAATTAGTATTGCCTATAGGTGTTAACTTTTTTTTTTTCTTTTTTCAAATCTTGCAGATGTTTTTATGCTTTCTGTAATAAAATATTTTTATTTATTTTTCTTTAGGCATTAAGCCTCACCAAGATAACATATTGTTAAATAAGTAGCTGAATAGGCTAAGCCGAGATCATGGAAGTGGAAGAGTTTGTGTGGCTCTGCAGAATTATTTTCACAGAATCACTTTGCAACACATGGGGTGCTAGGAGGAGAGTCTCTATAAAGAACAGGTCAAAATATTTTACAGACATTTAGGTACACTATATGGACAAATGTATTACGCCAACGGGGACTTTTATGACAATATGTAGTTGGTCCCCCCACTTTGAAGCTATAACAGCTTGGAAGGGTTTCCAAAAGAGTTTGGAGTGTTTATGTGGAGATGTTTGCCCATTCCTCCAGTAGAGCATTTGTGAGGTCAGCCACTGATGTTGGGTGAGAAGGTCTGGCTCAAAATCTCTGTTCCAGTTCATCACAAAGGTGTTTGATGGGGTTGAGGTCATGACTCTGTGTGGGTCAGTGAAGTTCATCCACACCAAACTCATCCGCCATGTCTTTATGCACCTTGGTTTGTAGGCTGGGGCGCAATCATGCTGGACCTGACTTTGTAGGCTGGGGCGCAATCATGCTGGAAAAAAGGGCCTTCACCAGACTGTTCCCACAAAGTTGGAAGCATAGCATTGTCCAAAATGTCTCTGGGTATGCTGAAGCAATAAGATTTTCCTTCACTGACAGTAAGGGGTCTAGGCCAACCCTTATTCCAATATAGACATGGTTGGATAGGTTTTGTGTGGAAGAACTTGAGTGGCCCCCACAGAGTCCTGACCTGAATCCCATTGAACACCTTTGGGATCAACTGGAACAGAGATTGGACTTCTTGTCCGACATCGGTGCCTGACTTCACATATGCCCTACTGGATAAATGGGCGAACATTCCCACAGAAACACTCCAAAATTGTCAGTTACTAATTGATTTTGGTCATTTTTCTTTTTATTCTTATCTTTAGCAAGTGAAACAACCCAACCAGTCAAGAATACTATTTGAACGCTTTTTTAGCTGTACAAAATTCCTTACCTGAGTGGATCTACTGGAAATCTGTCTTGTCGTGAAAACAAATGATCCCGGTTGGAAGACTCCATATATTACCAAATGTCAGGGCTAGAGATAATATGATGTGTCAGGGGGGCACCGTGTTTATCTCTCTGCGTTTTTCCTCCTCATTCTCTCTTATCATTTACTATAGACTTCTTCCTCCACATCTGGATGTCATTATTTTCATTTTGTTCTATTTACAAGTATTCTGGAAATACGAGGATTTACTTTTCACGGCCAGAATATGTTTATTGATAAAATGAATTGAAAGTGTGTTTTAATTTGAAACATCCTGGGTTTTATCGTGAAGACATGTAGGTAGTCTCAGTAGTATTCAAGTGCTTTATTGTTATTGCTTGCTATTCTATTTAATTATTTTTAATCTTAAGGATCTGTGTGCCAAAATAATGCACACATCTGAATATCTGGGAACTCCCGCATCTCCGGGTCACTTTTCACTCATGCCATGGGAGCAGCATTTATCCATGCCTGTTCCCTGCTTCCTTCCGCATCTATTGCCCCCTAGGGCAAACCCCACAACCATGGTCACCCAGCCCCACCCCATGCTACACTATACCCATCTACATAACAAATTAGCCCCCATCCTATAGATCAAAGGATTTTACAGGTATAACAGCTGATTGATCCGAGTATTCCAATGTGTGCTTAACCCTATGCATTTTTGTGTCTAACATTTTCAGCTTATTTTATTTATTTTGGGAAGCAATATATAAATAAAACCAACATTGACGTATATAAGTAATCTTTAGGCAGATGAGCAGAAAATGGTATACTACCTTGTCACCGTTTATTATAACTTTTATCCTTTATTTAGTGCTGACATATTTGGCAGCACAGTACAATGTAAAGATGTGGTGGTTAACAAATATATATAACAAATACACATTGACCTAAACAGATACAACAGGAGTTGAGGACCCTGTCCATGAGCTTGACATCTACCTTTATGGAACTTTGATAGAACGTTTACGGCAAGAATGGCGGGCTTATAAGGGACCCACTCATGAGCTTTGTTCACTGTTCATTTTTAGATCTCCTTAACTACTCCTCTCAGATGGGTATTCTACACAATTTGGAAGACAAACAATTCCTGAACCCTTCGAAAACGATCAAAATCTTCCACGCTGCATGGCGCATACTACGCTTAGCACCTGCTGCATGTGGGCATTGCAAAACCTTAAATTATACTCTGTAGATAATTCTCAGATAAGTACTAAATGTATGTAGAGGTTTTAAAATATTTAAGTTAGACAAAGTAGGAGTGGCTTGAAAAAAATGAATATTTTGATGAGCTGGTATGTTTATTTTAAGACAATTTGGGATTTGCAGCATGTATGAGGCTGCTGGATGCACTGAACCTAAAGAATGTGATTATTTTTATTTTTTCTGTTTTACTAGGTTACACCAGACGTCTTCTTAAAAAAACCATAATAGAAATACGAAAGCTTTCCTTTCATTTTATTATTCCCTAAATCTATGGTTGTGACTTTTTGCACTTTCTACATCTTAAGATCCAACAGACTATAACTACCACTAGAGTATCTTGATGCAAGCTGTTATCAGAACTATTTCTGTAACAATAAAAGTATGGATTTAGGATGAAGACGTTATCAGCTAAGCCTACAAAGCAAATCTTGTTATAAATTATAGATTGCTAGAGACCCATTTGGCGCAAGAAAAGTGAGGGATTATAGGCAGTTATAGCAAACCTTTTACTTCCTTTATTATACACAAAAAAATTGTTCGTTATGACAACAGCTTAAAAGAACGTATGTTCTGCCAGTTGATTTAGAATATGTGCCCAACTTAGTAGTAAACCTAGCAGTTAATTGTATCTACTGCGCTACTTAAAGGGAACCCATGGTCTAAGTAGCACTTCATGCACATTAGTTATGTTATAACTAACATTGGTGCTATGACATAATATTCATTATTGCACAGACCGCACATAGTGCTTCCATTAAGACTTGAGTCCTTGTTTATGAGGTTGCGTGCATACATTGCGCAACATTGTAGTTGTTTCTACTGTGCTGTACAGTTCTTTGTACTAAAGAGACTTCTTCATTCTTATATGTGTTATTAAATAGGGGTTTTGTTGGCAGTGAGAAAAAAAAAAGCACCCTTGGCCAAATATGCAGTTCATTTTAAAAGGACACATGATCAGTAGGTAGTTAAACGCGTTTTGTGGTTTTGCAAGCACCCTCCTTATACATTGTCCCATTACTAATGGTGAATGCAGCAACTTTTATGTTACTAAAAATGTACTTCCACATATTTATTTGAAAAAGCAATAATCCAAACTTTCGGCGTGACGTAGCCTTTGACGAAGGTCTTTAAAGAGTGGACGTCTTGTCGGTTTTGTGGTTTGGAGGATAAATATTTTGGGCCCCTTTGCCTTTTAACTCATTCTCACCAGGATTACCATATTGATTTATGGTGCCATTAGGCCATTGTGATATTTTGGTGACATAACTATCTCTACAGTCTGTTTAACGTGTTCATGGCAATCTTACATCAATCCCGCATAAATAGCTTCAAGAAAAAAATAAATTGCAGGTCACCAGGAAGTAAATAGGCATCTTTCTTTACTCATTTCCTGCTGTTTTTAAGGAAGTGATGTACTTTTCTTTTGAGAGATAAAGCTATATATAGTATACAACAATGTATGTAGTCGGGAAGTTAGGAGCGGATTCATATAGTTTGCAAATATTTTTCGCGTGTGAAGGTGAATATTGGGATACCACAAACCAAATGACAAGAATGAATTTGAATTTTAAATAAACTTTCAAGAGCAGAACCAAATGCCCCTTGGATAAAAAGTTTTTTTTTTTTTTTCTTTAGATGTTATTAAATTATCATGCATTGATTGGTTATGTTTGCATTAATGTTTGGATGTCGGTTGTTTCATTTAAAATGTGAACTATGTTAAAAAAAAATGTAAAAAAAATAAAGGTGTTTTTTTTATGTATATAGTTTTAAAGTGCACTACGCTTCCATAGACTTCAGAAACTGGAGGGAATGGTTTCAATTAGCTACAAATATAAATAAAATGTTTGGTACACTTGCATCATTTTAGATTTTTCATTACAATTTCTAGTTGGAGAAAAAAAGGATGGGGACAGAACTTAGATGGCTATAATCACTTGGCGTTGTTAACCCTTAGCCTTACAAATTAGTACCCATGCCTAATAACCGAATCCTGCCACCTATACGCCAGTCGCACTCCTGCTGTACGGCCCTTTATTTTACACTTTACATAAAGCTTCCCATTTTGCAATTCCTCCATCCAAGCGTTTTTTTTTGTTGTTAAACAATGTTGAGTTGACTTTTTTCGATTTCTATACATAAATGTTTGTGTTTAGATGCAAAAACAAAGCAGAAAGTTGCACTGTTACTCAACTCTCCAAGAACGGATAATAACCTGATCTTTCGCACTGTAAAAAGTAAATGTCATGTAATGTATACGCTTTATTTCCTCCCAAACTGCTGGATTTAGTTTACTGTCATTGAAAGCATTTCATTATTTGATTAAAGTAGTTTTCATACACATGAAAGGCTTCATCAAAACACTGGCCGTTCATTTCTGCTTTAATAGCAAAGACTTCAAGGCGCGAGAAGAGATTGTCTTTGTAGAAGAAACAGATAATCACCTTCTCTGGTTTTTGTAGAAATGTTAGAACAGAATTTGCTCCATTGTAAAGATTGATTCGCGTCTGATTTTTGGCAGGTTAGACAGGGCACTTGAGTTCACCCGTGCACAAGCAGACGTAAGACACTGATTGACATGGTTTATTTCATTGTTTGCACTAAACCCTGCTGCCATCTGGAAATGCGATACATATTTTGGAAACCTGATTGTTACTAATTTGACTCTTGCAACGAGAATGCTTGCCTTGCATCTGCTGCACCTGTGTAGTACCTATGTTTAAATAAAGGTACACTTATTACTTTTATGGCTCACTTCTCTTATTTATTTACCCTGTCTGTTCAAAACGATGACCTGGAGGTTTATTCAGCGAAGGATATTTGTCAACTCGCCACAGCTCGACTGTGTAACGAATAAATCCCTTAATGTATTAGCCATTATCAGGATATCTAAAAAGCATGCCCCCAGAGGATGTTAATAAAATATCTCTGTCGTTATCAAATGTTATGATGGAATCAAAACTGAAAAGGTGAAGTGTATATTGAAACAGTCTGCATTTCAGGTACAGTATTGTAAATAGATTAAATGCATGGTCATCTGCTATTGTTGCAATCACGTAGGCATACACAAAAAGGATTGAGAACCACTGAACCAAGAATGCACAGCAACTTAATAGCCTGCTGTATGGTATGTCCCTGTTCAGGAGCATCTCAAGGATATAGATACTATGGTACTCAATGCCTCCAACTCCTTCACCAGCTCCCTTGTAATTGCCTTTGGGTTCAGTTGATCCTCTCTGACCAAAGTATATTCAGTCCTGGCAATTAATTTGTTCCTCCTTCCTGGACGATGCAGTGTCTGTGTGGCCCCATGTTTTTTATATTTGCATAGAATTTTGTGTACAATTGATCAGGTTACATCTGTTTTTTGGAAATTGCTCCTAAGAAGGAACCGGACTTGTGGAAGTCCACAATCTGGTTTTCTGAGATCTTGGCTGCATTGCTTGGATTTTTCCCATGGTATCAAGGGAAAAAGCCTTGGCTGTACAGGTAGGCCCTTAAATACAGCCTCAGGTGCCAATTCCTCCTAATATGAAAACTGGACAATTATCTCATCTTTTTTCTTTTTCTCTCCTCTTTCTTTATCTCTCCTCTGCTTTTCCTCTACTTTCTCTTTACCTCTCCCCTTTCTCTACATCTCAACCTTTCTCATCATTTCCTCTTCTTGCTATCTCCCCTTTCTCTACATCTCAACATTTCTCATTATTTCCTCTTCTCGCTATCTCCCCTTTCTACACATCTCAACCTTTCTCACTATTTCCTCTTCTCGCTATCTCCCTTTTCTCACCATCTCTACCTTTTCTCATCTCTTCTCTCTAGCTTTCCTCTTTATCTCTCCTCATTATCTCACCCCTATGTCTTTTTCTCTTGATCTCTCAATTTTCTTACTATCTCTCCTCCTTCTCACTAGGTTTCCTTTCTGAAGTCATGTGGTGGGAGCACGGGGTCTGTCCCTACAGACCTCTGTTTCAGTGCTCCATTGCGGTGCATCTTCAGTGCTGAGCGCTTGGATGTATGACCTCATATCCCGGAGCCCTCCGCATCAATAGCTGGCATGCTTCCCAAATGAGCAGTGAAACAGAGCTCTGTATAAACAGATCTTACACTCCCTTTATTTTGGGCCATAAGAGGGAGATCCAGGGTCAGCTGGCAATCTGACCACATGCCATAGATTCACCATTGCTGGCCTAGGTGTATGTTAACTTTCGACCTCAATTGTAGCTTTCTGTTACATAATGCATTCTCCAGTATGAAACAATACAGATGGTTTGAAGAAGCTATCAGTGTCTGCTTTGTCACAGGGCAGGTTTTCCCACTTAAGAAATGTTTTTTTTTAGTACTGGATTTAGTTACAAACATTTTAAATGCACCACTTTAAATCCACACTACTAGATAACATTAGTTAGAATTATAGTTATTAGGTTTTATATTGTTTATAGTGGAACAACCCTTACCCTAGACATTTCACATATAGATAATTAGGTGGAAGCATGTGCAGTGTCATCCAGAAAAACAGTTTGTGGTGAGTTATCTGTAACCTTGGAAGTTGCCAAAAAAGCTCCTCTATTTTATAATGACAACAGACAAAAAAAGAGAACAGTTACAATACCTGACACTCTTCAATGTTTACATAAAAATGAAACTCGGTTACAATATAAAGATGAAGATAAAATGCTTGCTTCAGCTCAGACATATATCCATATAGCAATGTATAATCAAAAGATGTGCTGTGATAGACTCTCACTGAAACAAAGTGACCGTTATATATCCTAGGATTAGTTGCTGAGGGCCACCAAGACACATGAGTTGTGTTACAACTTGAGTGCAATTGAGTGCAAAGAAAATATTTAAGCTTCATGTGACACAAATATGATTCTGATTAATGACCTTGTGATGATTACATTATCTGTATAGTTCAGGTCATTGCGTTGGAATTTTGTGTTCTATTCCAACCCAAATTGTGAAATCACTTCAAACAATGCCCTTAACAGACAAGTCTAGCAAAACAGACTTGGTAGAATGTGCATGAGATGTATTAGTTGACACTTCATTCACAGTAATGTAAAAACATTATTATATTAAAGAAAAGCCAGACATGGCAAAATGAGCAATCGCCCGGGCCCAGGTGTACCTTAAGAGCCTACAGCAGCCTGCGCCCTTGGAATTGAGTTATGGATAAGCATATGTGAATGGCCTCATTATTATTAAAGACTACGCTAACCATTTCTGTTCCATTGTAACATTTTAACATTAGCAACAGGTGAAAGTATTCATTTCCATATTGGTCACATCTACTGGACAATACTAAACTTATCTTACAATACTCACTGAGAATCACTAGCAGCCTATAAACCATAATCATAGGGGGCACCTAAGCATGACCACCTTTTTGTATTCCGATGTCTTTTACCTACGGTCCTTTCATGCTGCCACACCACTGTTACTCCCATAAATTAATGTTGCACTGATCATGGCAGAATTTTGACATGAACAAGATGATTTTCTTATAAATTGGTAATTTTAATACACAGACACCATTACTTAGTACAGTATAGAGAACTGATGGGAAATAACAGTTCATACCTAATGTTCTCCACCAGTTACAGTCGATGAACTTATATCACATGTAATTGTTACTACCGTTGATCCTTGAAGCAACATATATATCAACTAGAACAGCCTACCAATACCTTAAATAAACTGATTGGGGGAATATGAAGTACAATTATGTTACAGATGTAAAAGTGTTTTTGGGAGAAAATATGGTTACAGGTTCTAATAATAAAAATACCTTTTCTCATTACCTAGCATTTAAAGTGTTAAAATTGACTCATAGTCCGGTGTATAAATGTTTTACTTTTATACAAGGCTTACAAAACTGCGCTTCATAAAAAAAAAAAAAAGTTTTGCTGCCAGAAATTTAGTTGCATAACTAAAAGCAGTCTTGGCAAAGTCTATAACGCCATAAAAATTCTGCTGTTCCACCAGTGTATAATTTAGCTAAAACATCAAATGAATACTCATCAGAGCAGGTATTTCCTGGCGCAGAAACGTTTCTCTTACAGAGGGAGATTATTCTTAGTGAACGTAGAAACATCAAAATAGTTTCTTAGTTGAAAGCAAGATGTAAATTTTTTGCTGAGCATTTTTCATTAGGCACTTAAGGATTCTCTAGGAACCTTACACATTAGCTATAAAAAACCCTATAACCTTTTCATATCATTTTACATCAAACTTAAAGGCTTGCGTCAGGCGTTTATATTCTAAAATCTGCACGGCAGGAATTGCTGAAGACCCAAATTTACTCTATGAAGGTTTGCTTGCTACGGTGTAACTAGTCTGCATTTTGTCTCACTAAGTTGAATCTTCACAGGACTAAAGTTTTGTTATATGTAAGGTGTGATTTACATTCAGGCATCACTAGGCACAAAGACCACCGCATATATTCCAGAACATTCTCAAAAAAAACTGGATAGAGACTATGCGGTATCCAAACATCTCACAAGGAACCCTAGAACCCTTACCACAGTGTGTGTCCAACCATATGAAACAATCAAAAGTAACTAGCATACTTGGAAACCTCCCAGGGTTGGCTGTCCGGACATTAGTCTCTCCTGGGCATGATAAGCAGTCGGGGCTAGCTGAGTGTGAGAGCAGAGCTAGACCCGGTTAGACTTCAACGGGGTGGGAGAGTAGGGGAGAGTAGGGAGTGCGTGTGATCAAACACAGCTGCCTCGCCTGAAGATTAAACATATTAACCCAGAGACTCCCGATGAAACTCGTCAAGTTCCTTGGTATGGTGACCAGGCCAGGTCCTTTAATCAGGGACACATATAGAAACTGTATACTGCACGACAACAGTCTGATCAGTAATTCTGCCTAAAGACCTCTTTTTTCAGGCTCTGCCATGTGTCCATTTGCAGAATTACAAAAGGAGTCTTCAATCAAAGTATTTAACTTTTGGGCCAGCGCAGAAAAAGATCGATCATAATCTTTCGGGGACTGTGTTGGTGGCATGATGTTTTAAAACCCTAGAAGGATATAACATGTAATAATAATTAGTGCTAGTATGAAAAAATGAATTAGGATTTCTTCTACAAAGCAGATGCCACTGCTGAAAATAACCCAATTTATGTTCAGCAACATTACATGATTACAGGTGATAACCCTGCATAGTTCTAGAGGGGCACATCCTTCCCTCATATAGTACCCTATACTTTTAATGGTTTTTGTTATTTTTTAATTTTTTTAAAAAAATGTTATTATTATATTCTTTTTTTTTTACTTTTCCCAAGGAATAATGGATAGAGACCTCAGGGATCTCTCCCACTTCTTATAGAGGCCAGTGACTTCTGGGTCTCTACTACTTCCCTGAGTCCTTCTGTTGGTGTCAATATTGATGCCCACTGAGAGGAAATGCCTGAGGCATTCAAACAGTAACGGTGTACAGGCGCTCGCACCAAGCAGGGCTAAAACAGATCTGTCAGGAGGATGCTGGCTCCTTCTAACAAGGGAGACTCCAGCCGTTCTTTAGAGAGCCTGTGGCATGGTGCAGAGGCTTGTAGGTGATCATTCAACTTACCCGGCAGCCGTGTTGGAATTTTTTTTTTTTTACTCTATGGCCTCAGTGCCTGACAGCAAATATATAATAGGGTTGAATTCAATCATTTTTTTAAAAATTAGCTGGCACAACATATAAGCGAAATGTTACCCCTAGAAGCTAGCACCCTGTATTGTTTTAGTGACTTGCTTGAAATTCTCAATTCTCAAGACAGTGGCAGACTAAAGACTAAAGGAATATGGTTCTCGGTAACAGCGTAAAGGATGAAAATGAGAAATGGAGTCAAAAGATATCCGCAGCAGATAAGTGCTTTAAAATGTCCTTATTTCTGGGCATTGGGCTATGACATCATATCACAACGCCCCTTAGTGTTAATGGGCTGGTAGGGGAGATCAGTGATCTCCCTCTTAATTGACCCATTGAGTAGTGGCATTGCAGGGAGCCTGAGGCTCTTTGTTATGCCTCAGATAAGCTGCTGCCCAAAACTGGTGACAGACAGTGAAGCAAATATTCTTTTGTTCCCTAATCGCTGCGAAAAATTGGATTATTAGCCCTTTAATTGTTTCCAGTTTGAGAGAAACATTCATACAGAAAATACATGCCAGAAAGCACAAAGGTTGACTACTGATGATATAATTGGAATTCATTCTTTAAAACAGACAATGATTCAGAACATATCTCGGAGCAAACATTTTTCTGTCCTAATTTCCTTTCTGTTTAACACTATGCTTTAGTTGCTTAGAATCATTAATCTTTCTAATGCTTCCAACTGTAAACTGATTTCCCTGATGCCAACTTGGAAAAGAATGCTACATTATTAGTGTGGATTGCTGTGATGGTTAAAACAGTTCTTTTGACTATGTTGGGCATATGGCGTCTTCAATCATTATCCAACAAATAATACATTTGAAAGCACTTATCTGTTGCGGATATCCTTTGACTCCATTTGTCATTGTCATCCTTCAGGGTGTTGCCGAGAACCATATCCCTTAAGTCTTTAGTCTTTGCTATAATTAGCTGCATTCCATATCAATTAAATTGTTCAGACATATGCAACTACTTGACTTAATTTAAAGTTAAATAATGTTTTTATGTGTTTGATTTCATAATTCTTTTGATTGGAAGTTGTAGCATTTATGTTCATATAATACATATAGATAATACATGAATTTCTACAGTAAATAACCTTTACTTGGGTACAACTTGGGTAGCACCAATGGTTCTATCATTGTGACCCAGCCTCTGATAAGACAGAAAGGGGGGTAAATGCCCTAATATTTATTTTACAACATCTCGCTCTTTTAAAGGAACTTAAGAGAACTTAAGAGTGACAGTTTAATGTACCTAACGGCACCACCAAAGAAAAATTCACATTCAAGTATATTATGACTACTTAAATAAATAAATAAATAAAGCACGTATCATGGAAAGAAGCTGCAGCTCCCCTTCTATTCCTATATTTTTGCATGGAAAATAGTGGAGATGGGTAAGGGGTTAATGCATATGGAGGTATTCTGCAGAATATCCCCCATGCATTTGCAAGGGGAGACACCATGTCAATATAAAGAGACCTCATAGTTATAATATGCATGAAAGTTCTTATGATGGCTAGGGTACTCCTTTAATGAGTCTGAAAGTTTGTTATTCCTAAACTCCCCATCGTTTGATTTTCACCTCCCGTACAACCCTCCAAACCTTTCCTCTTCTTTTCATTTTATTTATATAACCCTGAGCTGAGTTTTCTGGTCTCTCTGCTTTTCTTCATAGAACTAAACATAGATTGTGAGTGATAGGAACGGCCTTGTATACAGAGTAGGTAGGTCTGTAGGAACTGACCTAAATAAACAGGAATAAATTAACCTATAGCCAAGGTACCTTGCTTTGTTAACCTTTTCAATGACTCAGTAAAATGTCTCATTGTTTTCACAATTCTCAAAGCCAAGACCTGATGAAAGTAAATAGCACAGGACTGATGAAAATGATGGCATACAGATCCCTTGTCTGCAGGAAAATGAACGATAAATGAGATTGGGCAGACTTTTGCCTACTCTATTCCGGACCCGTATAATAAAGCATTACGGATTCCTGCCTTTTGCCAGGTTATTCTTAGCACCATGGCTTCTGCAACATACATAAGGCCATTAAAAGAGGAGAGACGGCAGGAACGTTGCAGGAACATCTTGAGAGCAGAACTTCAACTGCCCAACCCCCCCAACGACACCTGAATGACACTCTGACTGACAACTATACTTTTCATTATTAGGTGGAGACAGCCACGAGGTCCAATTTCCAGGCAGTGTCAGATTATCCATTAGTCACACTAGGCACATGCTTAGGGCACCTAAACTCGGGGCAAGCCATGTCATTTTCCATGGCTGTCTCTAAGCGTACAAGCTACACATCCTATAAACAATCTCTCCACTGTTTAGCCCTCTTTGTATACCCTGGATTGGTTTGTCAATATGAAACTGACTTTCCGATAACTAGAAATGAGGTTTCCTCATTGAGTGCCACACTTGAGTGCCCCCCTGCCAATTGCTCCGCCAATGGCGTCAGTAGGTAAAAAATCACATTGTAAGGACAAGGGTTTATAATTATCCTGAAATGAGTGGAATTTAATTGATACTGGTATTAGGTCACCTTGAAATATAACACGCATGCTATTCCAATAAATGAATCCATATTTCATGGTAATGCACCCAGTCTAATACTTTTTAGGAAAAAGTCTACCATTGACTACCATAAGTCTACAACTTAACCCTTTTGCTTCCTGCTCCTGTACCTACATTTTATTTTTTTATTTCATGGTTTAAAAAAAAAAAAACTAAGCATGATTTTAGAAATACCAGACAGCCTGAAGATATATTTGCAGATATAGATGACAACCGATAGTTGGAAAATCTCGTCTCCGAGAATCATTGCTTTCACCAATACTAGACAGATGAAATAATAACCACTAAAAATAAAAAATAAAATAGTGTGTGGCAAACTTGTGGCTATTGAATAATGGAAAGCCATCACTGAAACCTTCTGCATATCCAACATTGACGATGTTTAAGGACACATAAATATTTTTATAATTTCTGTGGTTCTAGATTACTGGTTTTTTTTCTTCTATTTCCAAGCCAATATGTATATAAATCATAGTAAAATCAACATTAAAGTGTAGGTAACCTTGGTGTTCTGTGTATATTTGCTTGTTTGGAAGTACGTTCAGGTTAAGAGATGAAGTATAGATGTCTGGAGAGAACATAGCAATTTGGTTGGCTGAAATAATTATATTTAGTACATTAATTACAAGTTCAACTTTCTCTGTGTTGAGAAAGGAAAACATTTGGCTTCGATTATAAAACCCTACTGGACTCTTTGCGGTTTTCTGATTACCAAGTGTATGTGGCCTCCCCACATTGCAAGAACCTCAGTGATTAGGTGGGATTTAAATTGGCACTCAATGTTTTTGTTCTAAACCTGTCATGTTTTTTTAGATTAAAACGGAAACGCCGGCCAAGACTTAACTGCCTATGACGTAGTAAGCATTAGGCAGAGATAAGATATATTAAGACTTGTTTTCCATGGATGTGCATAGCTGCTCTTAAAGGCTACATTTTTTAAAAATGCCAAGAACAATTAAGACTTACTATAACTGATGTGTGTTATAATTGTTGAAACTAACTTTTTAGAGTACTTATTTTTGTTATATCCATACAAATGAATGGGCCACTGAATGTGTATATATACTGGTATATTGAAGTCTGCACATGCGCACTGGGGGATGGTACACACCGGGTTCAGACACTCCTAGCACCACAGGTGTGGTAAGTCTTGCTAATTATGTTGTTTTAGGATATAAATTTGACTTGCTTTTGGTTTTTTGTTATGTCCTGATGAAAGTCTGTAATAAACAAGACTGAAACGTTGACTTAAAAACCGAAGTTGTTTGTGTGGTCATTTGCAAAGTCCCTGGAGTGCCGGTAATTATTTTTGGACTTTATATTATTTACTGCTGCAGTTATTTGGCACCGGGCAGAAATTTGGCATTTGGAGTGCAATTGTTAATTTTGGATTTTATATACTGGTATATCTATCATCTATCTATCTATCTATCTATCTATCTATCTATCTATCTATCTATCTATCTATATCTATATAGATATATATATATATATATATATATATATATATATATATATATATATATATACACATTCAGTGGCCCATTCATTTGTATGGATATAACAAAAATAAGTACTCTAAAAAGTTAGTTTCAATAATACCGATATATACATATATGTGTGTATATATACGGTATATATATATATATATATATTTATATGTCAATACCAATAGTTAATGTTATTTCAATAGAGTATCAAGACTACAATCAGAAACAAACACACAGAGTTTGGAGAACATTCCATTGATAGATGATATCATTTTTGGCAATCTTGAATTCGGTAATTTTTAGGACTGGGATTCGGTTGTCTCTCTGGAACTGAGGTGGTTAACTGTTTAATAACAAAGCCTGCTGTGAGCAGAACATCACACACATGGATGGAGTAGTTAAACCATCTGAACATGTGGCTAATAATGTGAGACCCTGACAGGCAGGGGAGAGGGGGTCATGACACTGGCACTTTGATGAAGTCTGGGTGGATATCACAGTTACCAGTTACTTTGTCAAGTTTCAGCTGATGACTTCTTCACCCCCATTTAAAAAGCAGAGTTAGGGTTATTGTGTGCCTGTTTTTTTTCTTCTTTTCCTTATCCCACCCCTCTGGGAAGGAGGAGAAAGAAGGAAAAGTCTGATGTCAGAAAACTTCTGTAACATGTGTACTGTGTAAGGAAGACGTGGGAATCCAGGACTCATTTAGAACATGGATCTGTAAATAAAAGGAGTGTGGAGAAGTACTGCTCCTCAAGAGGTATCTGTGAAGTATGGAAGTAGAAGTGATGGGTACTACAAAGCCTAACAACAGGAGACCAGCCACTAGAGCCACCAAAGTGGCCCTTGCATTCTTCATTATCGTTACAGGAGTTCTTGCCATTCTGCTTTTACTGGGTAAGCCCTATATTCCCTCCTTAATTATAACAAATGTTGTTTCTGTACGTCATCTTGTTATGTTATGTATTCATTGTTATGTCTTGTCCTTTTGTACAGCGCTGCGGAATCTAATGGCGCTATATAAAACAATAAATAATAATAATGATAGAGTCATATAGAGAATGAGTGTATGTTTTTGTGTTTATATACAACATACACATATTGGTGTGTTTATCATTTTGTTATTTATTTGCTGATGTTATATGTTGTTATGATGTATGATATAAGGCAGAATGACATGAGATATTTCCGTAGATGGTCCTGTTCAGAAGTATGTCTTTGGCATATACTAAGCATCCCGTGTGTCTACAGGTTCGCTATTCTAGCTGCGTGAGACAGAAAATAGAATGAAATGAAGGGATTTTTTTACTGCTAAACCTGTGATTATACCATGTATTATTGTTATAATTTTTTTCTCTAGTAAATACATACTTTTTAAAGCTGTACATAGACAGAACTCACGCTTGTGCCATAATAATATGTATAAACATAATACTTATTTGTGTTATGAATGGAATGACATTTTTTTGGATGTGATGGATAATTTTGTTTTGCTTTGGTGCAAAATTCTGTATGAGATGTATTATGTTTACGAATGTTCATTCGAGGATTTGCTTTCCGGCCAGGGCTTTCACAGTCAATAAAGTTTTGTCAGAAAGCCATTCACACATTGGCGCAGTTGCTATTTTGCAAGAACTTTGCCCCGGTCTTTGTACCTGCAGAAGTCATTCATTCCTTAATAGATTTAGGATTTTTTTGCTGTGTTTCTATTAAAGGAATAGTCAATTCAGAAAAATGTATATAACCATACCTAGGAACTCTGGCTCCAGCTACCCAGAGCCCCCCTGATGGGATGCGAGTGGAAGGTCCCACTGATGTCAGTGGGCGGTCCCGCCAGTGTTGCGGAAGACACTCCATTTTTGGAGAGAGAGTGGGCGGGTAGTGGGGCGTGTCAAAACGCAGCTCCTGCGACGCAGCGTTTCAGGCAGTGACCCGGAGACCCAGAGAAGTGGAGCTTCAACTGGAGTCTCCGGGCAAAACCCGGAAAGTTCCCAAGTATTTATATAACATTAATTTGTAATGCTCATGTGCCACTTGGAATACCTCTTCCAAAGGGTCGGTGACATCACAGAGTAAAAGTGATTGACTCTATTTGTTGGCAAAACATTAATATTTCAGAAAAGTTCATGCATTGCAAAACTCATAGGCATTCTAGTGTTTGATGCAGCCCTATGGATGAAGAATGCTTATACTTTTATAATATTAGTACCTTTTATTTATATACCTCCAACAATGCACGCAGCATTTCTTACATACATACAGTGTATTAAAAGGGTACGACAAAAGTTGGCAGACTAAGACAAACCGATAAATTAGGTAAAGCCAGCTCTACTCACACGCTTACATGTATTCTTTAGCCATGTATTACAAGCCAGTTACCTTTAGGGGAAGCTGCAGCTCCAGAGCTGCAGGACACCGCTCCTTTCTGTACATGCGTGGAATACTCATTAGAGCCGCCGGGACTGTGTGAGGCAGTGCTGGAGCTGGATGGTGGTGATTATACTGTGTGTGTGTGCACATTGGGGGGCAGGGGATGCGTTTGACCAAACACATCTCGTGTAAGAGAGGAGCTGAGATACAGCGAAAAAGGCGAATACACTGGGGAGATCCTGCAGAATCCCCCATGCATTTGCATAGGGACACAAACATTTAAAGTGCATACGATGGTTGGAGGGTCCCATTAAATATAAAGCTAAGGGGCTTGCTTTTAGTACGGATCTGAGTACATTTTCAGTTGCATGCTGGGATATATCAGCTGTCAGCAACAGAAACTGGGGGGGGGGATATAAGCGCATGTCCTGTGTTACAGATATCATAAATGTCTTATTGTTTCATGTAATTTGTAGCTTAACTGAAAACTTCTATGGGCTACTGATTAATATTACGTTTATTTTTGATGACGGGTCAGTTTTAAGCTATAATTTACATACATTCCAAGCATAACATAGGAGAAATGTAGATGTGGGAGTTTTCTTCTCTTAAATACCGATGCTCTTTATCTGAGGTTAACTAGACCTCTTTCTTCATGTAAGGCTTGAGAACATATGGTCCTTTTTACCATTAACTGGATAAAGGCTGAGTTATGGCTGTGTAGGGAAGTACTATAACAATAGTGGATGTCATAAATTTAGTGTAGCCATATGGGCAATTAGTTTAGCCGGCAGTATATCATTTTTCGTTATGTACTATGGATGTCACTATGATTCCATAGAATAAGTATCTGCACACCGCCTATGTTCCTCTGATACCACATTGTCCCAATGACTTCTTTTGATGTCGCTTCCTCCTTTTCATTCCTAATAGTGGTATTTAATCCTACGTAAGGTTTTTACAGATTTCAGGTCCATATAGATGATACTTCATGCTGGACCATCTGCTGCTTGTAGCAGCACTTTATTTCTAGCATTTTGTGGCCTAGGGTATCAGTATCTCCTAAATAATAATGAAGGTGGCCTGGCTGGCTATATAGTAGACCCTTTAATAATGGTTTCAGCTACGGAACCTGCGTTCTACTTCAGTATAAGTAGTTTTTTTTGTATGCATGCCAGCTAACCAATTTAGGTACCTGGGCCGATTTTTAAGATAATATGAATTATCTTTTGAATAATCTATTTTATAATGTTATTATTATTATTATTATTATTATTATGTATAAGTGAAAGGGTATTGGGAGGCCCATCTCTAAAACAATCATGATAATTACGATGGCAAGTTTGTGTAAAAAAAAAAAGATACATTATTGTGAAAAATACATTATGGAGAAAATAACATCTGATAGGGCTGTAATAACTGTAAGATCTAAAAAAGAAACTATTGTTTCAATGAAGACGTATTAATACACAGCCTTCCCATTAACTGTGCATACTGCTAATTACATTTCCACATTGGGTGTGTGTATATGCATGCAAAATGTCACAACTAACTAGTGTTTCTGAACCAAACAAGCATGATTTGGATTTTTTAAATAATGATACATATATATATATATATATATATACTGTATGTATTTACACACACACACAAACACACAAGTGTAAATGTGGTAGATGAGATTTTACGCCTATGCTTTGCGTGCCAGAGTGGGAACGTGATAAATGACCCCTTTATGGCACTTTCTGTGCTTGTCCAAATATTTTGTCAGCCTCCTGAGGCATGACTGACCCCAACTGAAGTAATGTAGCAGATAATCACAGGCTGTGACAGGAAGCCAGGCATAGAAGTGCTCTTTAGAAATTCTCATGATATCCAGCACCGGTGACAGGAACATAATGCATGGGATTGTAGGGAGACCGCCAGAGTGACATTCACATGGTAGATGAGATCACCAGCCAGAGACAGGCAACATCCGGCACAAAGCTGAACAATACGCTGCACTCGCCCTCACAACAGATCACTGGCTATGCTCCACTTCAAACCATTTGAGATGCCAGGGGTTGCCTACTTAAGGTAGCCAAACTGGTAATGATATTTATCGGTTTATATAGTGCCAATAAATCTAAAATGAAATAATTTGTAACAAACAAAACATTTTTATTGTCCTAAGATATTATTGACCTGTCATATTATATTAATAGTTCAAGGGACGCTGGAAGGCATAGTAACATAGTAACATAGTTCATAAGGTTAAAAAAAGACCAAAGTCCATCAAGTTCAACCTATATACATATTGTGTCCCTACTGTGTTGAGGCATTTGCTAGCTGACTGTCAACCTATACATTTTTATGTAGATACATATATGAGAATGCCCTTATGCATTTACTCTTTCCCTGCACCTGGATATTTCCGTTGGAGGAGGAGGGTTCGGTCAAACAAAAATGGCACCTGGACCACAAGATGATTAGAAACATTAAAGTTTGCCTGTACGCTGGTAACAATAACCCTGGAACACTTGCATTTGTTTCTATATATCACTTATGTATTTAAGTTCCTATAATACAACAACATTAGGATCTGTTGATGCTTTATAACTAAATACTTATAGTAAAAAGGCATCATTGCTCAAAAAATGAACCATCTGGTCACCCTGTCTCCCAAGTCATAGTAAAATGACAGTAACATTGCAGTTACACATGTGAATTTCTGTGGTGAGTTTAAGTAGATTTTTTATCTTTCCGTGCCTTAATGTATGGGTAGTTCAGAGACTTAGATGCGAAGATGTTTTTACTTTACAGAGAAGGTGTTACATATGTGAAACGGAGTTCTTTCATGCAGTGTTGCATGCCATAGGCCTATGACTATTGTGAAACAAATGACCAGATACGTTTTGAGGTTTTTACAGCGAGAAGTAATCGGCAGAATAGATGAGCCAAATGGTTCTTATCTGCATCTATAATGTTTTAAGATTTTTACATGCCTAAGGCAGAGCACTAACAACCTCTGACCAGGGCCCATGGGCTTCAATTTATGGTTGTGTCATTCCCATAAAACCCTTATAGTCTTTGTGCCTAAGGCCATATGAAGAATAAACCTGATGCTATCTATCTATCTATCTATCTATCTATCTATCTATCTATCTATCTATCTACTGCTCCATGATTCACAAGGGGTGTACGTATTTGACGCCATTGCAACTGGTTTCTGTAAGTAGAACATCAGTGGGCTCTGTGAACATGCTTATCTCACCTATTAAAGAGTTAACGTTCTAGGCAAAAAGGGTGTTTAGATTAGGTCAGTAAATTGATATCTCCGTCAAACGATGAACAGAACATTAAAAACAGATGTATGCACAGTAAGCATGTAAGGAGAGGACTGATCAGCAGTATCCATAGCAATGGCCATAGAAGGTAACATTGAAAGTTTTAGGTCTTTGTATTGCAGCACTCTGGCTAATGTCAACAACATGATAACTAATATAACGTATGCCTCTTATTTTACAGTCACTCAAGGACTCATTAGCTTCCAGAAGGAGAAGTATTGTTTAACTCCAGAATGCATCGAAGCAGGTAAGATATTACGTAATATAGGTACTGCGGGATTGCATACTTTTTTGGGGAAAAAAAAAAGATTTATTTAAATGCTTTCAGAGGGAGATTATTGAGCAAAATTCTACATAGGAAGCATTCCTAGATGTAATCTATTTACCGAGAGGTAAACAGCCTCCCGTCAGAAGCGGTAGAGGCTAATACAGTGGGAATTGGAACATTGCTGGGATGGACATAACGCTATCCTGAATCTAACACATGACCAAGAACTAATTAAGGTCTAAGTCTGTAAGTCTCTAAATCAGGAAAAGATGGTCTGAATTGTTCTTATTTGCCATCAAATTCTATGTTTCCATGTAGTTTGTCTGTTCGTTTCAATATTTGGTCAACATTCACAGGACAGTGGAGATTAGGAATAAACACAATTATTCTTGTGTAAGGTTTACATAGAGTAACCCATAAAATGCTCCAGACAGCAAGAACATTTCAGCGGTTGTTATAAAGATGTGACAACATTTGAAACGTTACCCCGTGAATCACTTTTATAGATAACCACACACATATCGGCTTTCTCACAAAGGCACTCTCGATAATAAGCAGTTTGAAAGGTTTGCTTAGTGCTATACAGGGACTTGGGGTGACGGGACAGCCCTGACACCTTAAGGCCAGTGTCTTCCTAATGACATAATGTGCCGCCGACGGCTGGATGTGCGCAGCTGAACATTATGATACCTAACACTGCAGCCCCCGAGCCGCAGATCAGGTGAATATGAAGTGCTCCAATCTGGGTCTTTCCTTTTAGCATATAATATATTTATGACACATTAGTTAAGTGTAAAGCCTAATCTTTGTACCTATTCTAATAGTGATATTACCATTACCACAGGGCCAAAGGGCTCCAGGCATTATTTGTGGAAGTGTCTCATTCTATTGTTATTAGCCGTTATTAAATTAGCCGTTATTAAATTAACGCTGCCGCAGTTTCACTTTTAACAACTACATGAAGAATTTCCATGCACGGCAACACACAAATAATTACAATTAAAAGTCTTGCAAAGATTAAAATAAAAAAACGCCCTGTACATAAAATATTATCATATATATGAACATAAAATATTCAAATTTTATACCAGTTACAAAATTGGCTTGCAGGATTGGTAATTAGTTTATGTTCCCTCTCCTTCGCAGTTAATGTCTCCTTACTAGGCAAGATTAATTAAAGGAGATTAATTAAAGTCAGGAAATTTACGTTTATATAAGAACATTTTACATTTTCACGGTATGTTACATTTGATTTAAGGATGCCCCCTTGCTGCCCATGATCAATGATGCGTGTCATGATTTGCCGTGGAGGCTTTAGTTGAAGGTGATACCTTTTATTAGACCAACATAGTAGAAGATGTAGAGTTGCATAAACTCAAAATGTTTTTTGAGGAAATTAACATAAAGTTATAATCCATAGAAAGTGTGCAACCATGAGACAGACAGACATATCGGATTAGTAGGGGTGAATGAAATAAAAAAGGGTCTGTCCATTCTTGACAGGGACACCTGGATATTATGTTTTTTTGTTTCATATACATCCAATACAAAAGTATTGGGACACACCTATCAATTATTGAATGCAGTCTGCATTTACAAACATTCGTGAAAAAATGGGTTGTTCTGAAGACCCACCTTTGCAATAAGTCCAATTCATGAAATTTCGTCAGCTGTAATTAGTATTATTGGAAAGTAGAAGCATTAAGGAACAGCAGCAACCCAGCCACAAAGCAGAAGACTATGTAAAGTCACAGAGCGAGGTCACTGAGTGCTGAGGTGCATGGTGTGTAAAAAAAAAAGAGTTCAAATCACTGGCATTAATAATAGTACACAAACTGTGCGGCAGGAGCTTCATGGAATGGGTTTCCTTGGCCGAGCAGCTTCATGCAAGCCTCGCATCTCCAAGTACAATGCCAAGTGTCGAATCGAATGGTGTACAGCACACTACCACTGGACTCTGGAGCAGTGGAAACGTTTTCTATGGAGTTATGGATCGTACTTGTCTGTTTGGCAGTCTGATGGCGAGTCTGGGTTTGGTAGATGCCAGGAGAACGTTATCTGCCTGACTGCATTATGCCTACTGTAAAGTTCGCTGGAGGAGGGATAATGGTATGGGGCTGTTTTTCAGGAGTTGGGCTAGGGCCCTTACTTCCAGTGAAGGGAAATGGTTTCAGCATACCAAGACAATGTTTTGTTTTCAACTTTGTGGAAACAGTCTAGGGAAGACCCTTTTCTATTCCAACATGACTGTGCCCCAGTGCACAAAGCAAGGTCCATAAAGACATGGTTGGTGTAGAGTTTGGTGTAGAAGAACTTGACCGGACGCACAGAGCCCTGATCTCAACCCCATGGAAAAGATTGCAAGTCAGGCTTCTCGCCCAACATTAGTGCCTCACCTCACAATTACACTACTGGACGAATGGGCAAAATTTCCTACAGAAATAATCTAAAATCTTGTAGTAAGCGTTCCCAGAAGAGTGGGAGCTGTTATTGCTGCAAAAGGGGGGACCAACTACATATTAATGTCTATGTATTTAGAATGCAATGTCATCAAAGTCCCAGTTGATGTAATGGTCAGGTGTCCCATTACCTTTGTCTGTATAGTGTAGGTATCAAAGCAGCTATGTTGAAACCTAATGTTGACATTATGCTGAAAATTCTAGCACAACATAGTTGTATGCTCTAATTCTGAGGGGCGCACAGTTCCTCTTTAGTGGCAGGGCACATAAACAAACTCTGCTTGACCACACACTACCATGTAACATTTAGTTCTGTTTTCGGAGTGCGACGGTTATGGTCGTTGTGGTTGCTGATAAATGAGTATGTATTTTTGCACTCTCTAAGGGATTCTTTGTTAGAAGTCCTTTTAATTCCCTGATTCAGCTTCCGGGTAGTTTGTGGTATTTGATTGAAATCATCTTTTAAAACAGGATTTTGATGAGCAATCAGTCTGCTTCTTTTATTTCTTTTCTGCCATCATTTTCCTGCATAAAGGCAAGGTTTTAACAACTCGTTTTTTCAATCCTGATTGTGCCTTAACCCATTCTGCACCATTGAAGTGGGAAATGCACCGCTCAGGAAAGCTTACCCTACCATCTAGTAATGAAAGGGCTAAATAAACTATAGCACTACAAAAACAATATTTTATTTCTGATTTTGTGGTTTGTTATATGGTACCTAGACTAGAGTCAGGCAATTTTATTTTTTGTATACACACTATGTGTAGGCTTCCATTTCATCAACTTTCTCCGTGCTTCAGCAATGCTAGGGTAGGTGCCCTCCCTTTGCACCTCCATTTGGACTTAGTTATTCAAAATCACTGCACTGCATTTCACATTTTAAACCTTTAATTTGCTTAAAGGGTACGTATGTCCCTCTGTGCATCACCACTAATGAAGCATGCATATTGAAATACTTCTGTATGTGCTTTAATATGCGTTCTTTGGCTATAAAAAACATCTTTAGAAGAAGTTGCTTCCTCTGAGGTCTGGGTTTTGCAGCAGTTTTGGGTGCCTGAAATCAAGAGGAGCGCTTTCATGCAAGTAGAGGGGTTTCATTATACCTGCTGGAACTCTCACACAAGCCATCACTCGAGCTGGCTGGCAGCATGCATGGACAAGGGGAAAAGTCCCATCAAGTGCATTGAAGTTGATTGTCCCTTTAATATACTAGTATGTGCTAATAATATCCCCAGGTAGACATATTTTCTTCAAAGTAAACAAGCCTAATTTGGAAAGTCTGTCATATGTGAGATCTTCCGCTTCTTCTTGTTGCACGTTTATGAATCATGTTGTGTTCTATAATGTTTTTTTTATGCTGCCTAAAATTGTTCTGAATATTCAAGGTGTGTAAGGATTATCCTGGATACTGTATGCCCCCCTATTAATACAGCATAACAAGTTGCTTGGTTTTGCATTGTATTATCAACAAATACTCCCAGATCATTTTCTATAGAGGATTTCCCTAATAAAATAGCCATTCAATGTATAATTAGCATGCTTGTCTTACTTCCCCAAATGCCTAATTTTTTTTTATATGTTAAAACATATTTGCCATTTTTTTGCCCAGTCTCCTATTTGTCAAAAATGAGATTAAATTCAGTTCAGGTTTGAACCACTAAGATGTGAGACAAAAACCTTGCAATGCTGGCCATATCACACCATAATTTTTCCCAAATGTTCCCACTAAAATGAACCAGAATTTAGAATTTTGAGAAGCTTTAAGAATCCAATATATATATATGTATATATATATAGACTCTGAATAATGTATACTGTTGAATTAAAGCTTCTGTCTTATTTACACAGCTGCCCTTATCCAGCTTAAGATGAATCTTTCTGTGGATCCGTGCAACAACTTTTTTGAGTATGCCTGCAGTGGATGGATGCAAGATAATCCAATTCCAGATGATATGTCAAACTATGGGATCTACCCATGGCTTAGGAATAACGTTGATCTTAAAATTAAAGGTAAGCGTGTAAAATGATTAGACAGCTGAACGCACACACTGGGGGAACTAAACTGGGTTCACATTTAAAAAGAAGCAGTAAAGCTGCAATATATGAAAAAGTGTTAGCCAATTTGGGCTACTTGCTCACAAAAAGCAGGACATGGTAGGCTATCATGGCTGAATGGGCTTTCCAGTCTCACTTAATATGCAAATGTATAGTAGTTTTCTTGAGGATCAGCGGCAGGAGGTTTGGGGTAGGATGGCGGCTTCTAAGTCTCCGTTTTATACTACTATTTCCTCCTTTACAATATAGTTCTCTACTTCCTACCTTAGTACTGGATCATTGTGTAATACACATAGTGAACACTCATTTCTGCCACCATTAAATAAGTATATTTAATGAACCTCAGTGAAAATGCAAACTCGTAGGCATTGGTTGGTAGCCTCCCACACGGACCTTTAAGAATAATCCTCTCCCTCTTCAGAATGAATATGAACTCTATATATGTATATTATAAACTGTGTGTAGAGCCTTGTATTTACAGGAGATTAACATGTTTGTAACCACAGCGTGAATGATGTGTTATTATTATCTGGCCTCTTAGATCCTCGTTGCTTGGCTTATTATTCGGGATTGCTACTTTTTCTTTTTGGATCACACACCGAAACAAGTGAGCCAAAATCTGAATTCTAGCCAGATGATGACGCTTTATTACTGCTGTTAGCCAAGAACACTTTGTGAAATATTTACTTAAGACATTAAGGTCACTTTTATTTGTTCAGGATTGTACTAAAGTTCAGTTATAACTGAAAATGAGTTATTTTTTTTCTCAGAAAATGAAATAAAGTATGGAAACTGTCAGTCTTGTCATGGAGACTGGTGTCTTTGTACAAACATTCTGCCTACCTATGACACTGAGGCCTTTTATTTTGTATTTGTAGTTTGTAGGTTAATTATCTGTTCTGCGTTCTGTAAGGGGCAGGTTATTAACCTTCCATTTAGTTTGGAAGGTGAGATGTTCCTGCTCTTTAAAGTCAACAAGAAGATTGGTTATTTGTTATTTTGGGACATTCCAGTGATCCATGCTGCTCTACCAATGGAGACTTCAATACTTTTATATGTATTCTTTAGCTGAAAGGAAAACTTTAGGAGAAGCTGCAGTACAAAGTTCCGTCCGTTGTGAGGTTTTCACAGTAACTATGGCTGCTAGAACCAGCAAATCCCTGGCAGCAAAGCTTTCCCATCTGCTTGTGCTCTCTGACAAAACCCTGTATGTTGAATAAGTCACTTTTGTTTGGGATCTTAAGCACAATCCTCTTATGCAGGCTTCATAAGAATCCCAGACTCGATCCTCCAACCATCCATTCTTTTGGAAATTTGGAGTTTGTAGCATTGGGCCGTCATGCTCTCTATGGCATAAAATCTATGCATAATAACACAACAAAACACTTGAGGCTTTAAAGTGTTACAGTGAGCTGCGGTCATTATAGATCACCTGGACGTCTTGCACAAGCCAGCTCCAGAACTTGCTGGGTTGGTGAACATAATGCGCAAGTAGGAGATGTATTTGGCAGATGGTTAGAGAGTGGATTTTGCTAAGTCCTTCTCTGCATTTGCTAGGCTGAAAATGTTCATGTAAAGCAAGAATGCTAGAATTTCCATTAGAGTTAAAAGAAAAATGCTAACGAACATATGGTTAATTACTGTAACACTTTGCTTTGTCCACCTGATGTGGAATCTCTCCCCATATCCCTCTACATGTAATGTGGCGGAGCATCCTGTAAGGTTCTCAGGTATGACTGATACGTGTAACACATTACCTTTTTATTTAGCCTGTTTAGGGTATGCTTCCCTAAGTAAGCTTACGTACTTCTATACACCCAAAACTAGGTAGGCTTATAAAAATGAATTGTGATACATATATGAATGTGTGATGTGTCTAGTTACACTTGCTGTTAATTGTATTTTGTTGCTATTGTCTAGCACTCCTAGAGAAACCATTAAGCAAGAGACGAGATATAGAGGCTGTTCAAAAGGCGAAGATATTTTACATTTCCTGCATGAATGAAAGTAAGTGACATTATCACATGTTAATCTTATAGTAATGTTGGTGCGTATGTTTATGGTATACCACAGTTTTTTGGGTTTTTTTAATTGTCAGAACCATATATAAATTTACATCTCTAAGGACATTTCACAAAATATAAGCTTGAACACTTATTCTCATAATTCTTGTGAGGTCCTGTTTTAGTCACATGATATCCAACACCCTAGTCTAACATTTATCCAAAGTTGACTTGCGTTGAGCTCATACATAAAACACTTTGTGTATAAAATGAATATGAAAAATGTTAATTGCTGCAAGGGCTAGTTAGCAAATAAAATATTTTAATGGTCAGTACTGCATTTTTGGCTCTGTATTCTAAAATATTTTTTTACACATATTTCTTTATAATACGGTTTAGCTCAAATAGAGGAAGCTGATACAAAGCCCATTCTGAAGATACTGAAACAACCATCTATGCGATGGCCAGTACTGGAATCCAATATTGGAAATGATGGGAAATGGTCAGAGAGAAAATTCAATTTTCTTCAAACTCTAGCAGACCTGCGAGGAAAGTACAGTACTTCTGTGTTACTGCGAGCGTTTGTAGCAACAGATGACAAGCTGTCTAATAAGTTCATTTTAAAGGTAAGGGTAATGAGTAGAGATCAAATTACAAACATAAATGTTTCAAGAAAATTTTCCAACTTCAACAGCCATTTTTTGGTTTTAGTTTTAATCATGTTAATATAACCAACCTCTGTTATTAAGAACAATCCCATGCTGGAAAGGGCACCCTACCTTGAACCTCCTCCTAGTAGTATCCACCAAATGCCACCACCAAACCCCCAAACAGTGGATCAGGCACTACCCAGTAAAGCACCACAACTATGGATCCCTTTCCATAAAGTCAATCAACCACAGGTCTAGATTGCCCCCACTTTCGGTGGGCCAACCTGACCCAGAGACAACCTGTCTCAAAGGCAGGGACCCAAAGCTGTCCCCAATCTAAACAAATCCCAACTAAGGAGGTTGGGAAAGATAACTTTATGAGTTATTTCAAAAAGAAAGTAGTCTCAGCCCTGCAGACCCTTCTGTCCCAAACCGTCTGCTCCTTGTGGACTGAACAGGCCCAGCAAGACCTAGCACATTTTCACTACCCTCTGGCTTGGTCATGCCGACCTTCTGTTCAGTCTTCTCTATAGAGACCCTTGAAGCTCTTATGTATTGTGTATTCCATCTGAGGTCACTGAGAGAAGGGTAATAATGCGAAGGTATATTCATATAGATGGGAGATACATTAAAATGAGTATTGTCAGGCACACCCTACATACTTTTTTGCTCAATGTTTATTTTTAATGTTCACCCCCCATGCTATACTATCCACAAGGTCTATCTACAAAGGTTTAAATTCAGTCAACTCAGCTTCCATCTAGACTACCAGGCGACATTTACCTTGGCAGCAGCTTGGTAGCTGCTCAGTGCATCACAAAATAACTCAAAAATGTCAGACTCAACAAAATTCACCATCAAGCTTGGTTTTGAGTCGGGTCTATGTATTTTGAGTTACCTCACTATGCTTGAGTCTTCTTTCCATCATCTATTTTCCTTAGTATAATTGTACTTTTTTTATTAACTAAATTAAACACTGTTCCAATTTACATATTCTCTTATTCCTTCACTTTCCGACCTGTCCTCTTCAGTTCAACACTATGAAGAGGTAAAACACAGTCTAACTGGAAACTGTTTTCTCTGTAATTATATTGAAACAACAGCAGATTGAATACAAATAAATTCCAATTGCAGTAGAGAACATATTTATTTCAATGAGTGTGCTTGGAGTGGCAGGGACTCAACAGAAAATTTGTAACCTTATTGTTTTTATTTATCTTTTATTATGTCTCATTAAGTCATTTGTGGAATAAGGTTAAATTATTTTCTAGCACTAAATTATATTCATTATGGAGGTTTCTACTACTATGCATTCCTCGTGTGCCTGGCTAGCTGCCTGGTTTACCGGAGTGAGGCATTGTGTGTGTGTGTGCTGAGGTGGTTGGGTACTCTTTTTATTTTTGTAATTCTTGTAGTTTTAAATGAAGCCACCATTTTCTAGTGTAACCACAGCTTTAGGGACAACAAGATAGGGACAACAATCCCTATCTTGATCCTTCCTTTCCTTCCTTTATGGACTAATTCCAGAAAACGTGGTGATTTACTGTATGTATGTGACATACTTACATAGATTACTTATTTTTGGTGTCTATATATAACGTTCAACCAGAATTGGTTTTGTTGTTACTACCTATTTTTATGACAGTTTGGATGCAGTCCTAATCAGCAGCCGACATTGAAATATCTGCTTGTCAAAGCTCTTGGTAGCTGCTTAACATGTTTGTAACACCATCAGAGCATTGCATTATAACGTAGCACTGAATCAAATATGTATCTCATTCACAGCTGGACCAAGCATCGCTTTCCCTGTTATCTCATGAGGATTATCTTGACAATAGCACTACTACAAAATTAGTAAGTATTACCACTGTTGGTCTGTATTTGCTTTTCATTTTGTTTTTGCAGCAGTCATTTTTTTCAAATCGATCATTGTGGGATCTATTGTTTATTTTTAAGTAGAAAAAAAGGAATATAACCAGCAGTTCTGTTAAGAACCCTCAGGTATATCAACAAATTTATTTCAGAAGATTGTGTTTTGGCTCAACCACATTTACATCCCCCTTTATAATATGTTTTATTTTTCTACATCTCTTTTGTTACTTAATTATCAGAACTTCCATCATGTCCGTACTCAACTTCTGAGGCAGAATACTCCTATATGATTGTAACCCTTTTTTTACCTTGCTCTGCTGCCAGGCTGGTAGTTACATATTTCAGTGACGCTGGTGACAGGAAACCTGAGCCTCCGCAATTGCTGGGAGATCGGGACATCTTCTTTCTTTATGCAGTGCCTCCACTCAGTGATTTGTACTACGTTGAGTAGGGGAACCCACCCACTGAGAAATGGCCCCTTTCACACAAGAAAATAACACACACAACTGAAATGCTAATTATTTATAGAATATATTAAAATAAACAGGTATTATAATATAAGGACCCAGCTGCTGTGCCTATGAAGTTCAGTTCTAGCAGTGGGTGAACAGTCCTGAGAATATATATATATTTAACACAGATAACTGCCAACACCCGCTCCCCCACCCCAAATGTAGGTGTTCTTCCCACCCAGATGTCCCAGTGTTGGTGCACTGTTGGGGCCCTTGATGCAGGTAGCGCTACCCGGGGAGACAAGGATATATTTATGTTGATAGATATATATTAGTGAAGTACCTCTCCTTAATGTCTTCAGGCAGCTCTGGGATGCTGCCCCTTTAACCTCCTGGCTGAGAGTATAACTGTCTTCCCACACAGATGTCTGTCTGCAGCTCTGCTTTCACCTCACTGGTACAGGATGCAGGACTTGGACGCTCTGGGTACTTGCAGTCTCTCACTCTCACTCAGGAACATACAGCACCATGCTGTATTCTCTGCACACTTCTACTTAAACTTCAGTGTACTGCTTGGATGTCAGCAGTACACACACTAAAGGCAACAGGTTTACTTCAGGCTTGCTTACAGGGAGGGCAGTCTGTCTCTCTTCCTTCTTCACTCCCCTGCTTAGCTCTGCTCTTCCAGAAGTTTCTTCCTAGACCCTCTCCTCTGATAGGCTGAGAAACATTCCCTAGCTTGGGAAAACTGACAAATGTCCCATAGAGATACTGATTGGCTCAGAGGAGACAAGTAATCTGGTGCTGGAAGGAAAGGTCAGTATCCATGACAACCCAGCTGTAATGTTATTAAACAAAATAACTGCACTGGGTTACACCCTCCACCTCGAAAAAAAATATCCTGCCTCCCACTGGCAGGAACAGAACATCTTAGCAAAGTATAAAACAGTAAAACACAACATGGTGCGTGATACACGAACAGCGACTTAGAACAGTAAAGCACTCTCACCAAGAATTTCGGTTAGAGCGTGCAACACATTTATCAATTTATTGTACATGGGTTGGGATTGAAAGTAGGTGGGTTCCCCAATGTTGTCATATGTTAGAAACCTCGGTGGCCTTCTATTTCTCCTGCTGCGACCCAGATTCCTCTGAGGAAGTCCTCTGGTATCTTCAGCACAAGGTCTTCCCCTTGCACTGTTGGGGAGGGGTCCAGTCGCTTGAGGCTCTGGTTCTCCCATAGTACTTAAGTCTCTTTCAGAGGAACCTGGGACAAAGCTAGGGCTTTCAGGATTCAGACAATTTGGAGGAGAATCGTGGACAGAAGGTTGGGGTAAAGTCCACCAGTCTTGTTCACAGCCAGATTCAGCAGCTCCTCTGCTAACAGGAACAACTCCACTAGAACCTTCTCCAGGGTCAATTGTTGATGGAGGTTGCATACTAGGGCCCTCATTTCCATTACTCTGACTATTTTCAGGAAAAGCCACAGGTAATAAGTGATTCCTGTGCCATGCCTTTATCCGGCCTTCAGGCCCCTTGATTCTGTACACGGGAATCCCTGGGATCTTGGAAACAACTTCAAACAAGATGTCTTTCCAACGGTCAGCCAACTTGTGTTTTCCTGGAATGCCTAAATTTCTCAGTAGGACTTTGTCTCCAGGCTGAATGTCCTTATAACGTACTTTAGTATCATACCTTTGCTTGTTATCTTCATTCAGCTTGGCTGTGGCCTGCTCAGCCAACCCATAAGCCTTTTGTAAGTTCTCCTTTAATTGCCTGACATATCGGTAGTGAGATCCATGGTTCATTCCATCTGAGGACACTCCCAGACGGATGTCAATGGGCAATCTTGCTTCTCTTCCAAACATCAAAAAATATGGGGAGAAGCCAGTGGATTCATGCCGTGTACAATTGTATGCATGAACCATCGCTTCTACATGCCGACTCCAGGACCTTTTCTCACAATCTTTAAGTGTCCCTAACATATTAAGCAGCGTTCGGTTGAACCTCTCAGGAAGAGCATCTCCCTCAGGGTGGTATGGGGTCGTTCTAGACTTTTCAATCTGAAGTAGCTTCAACATCTCATGAATAAGCTTACTTTCAAAATCTCTACCTTGATCGGAGTGCAGCCGGTTTGGGAACCCATAATGTACAAAGAACTTTTGCCATAATACTTTAGCAACAGTGGCAGCTTTCTGATCTTTTGTTGGGTATGCTTGGGCGTACCTGGTGAAATGATCAGTAATCACCAAAACATTGCTGGTGCCAGTAGAATCGGCTTCTATGCAGAGAAAATCCATGCAGACTAAATCCATGGGGCCCGAACTCCTAAGGTGGCCCATGGGTGCAGCTCTGGTAGGTAGGGTCTTCCTCTGGATGCATCTTCTGCACCTCCGGCAATACAGCTCTACAGATTCTCTCATTCCAGGCCAGTAGAAGCGATCTCGTATCAACCCAAAGGTTTTGTCTACTCCTAAGTGGCCATGGTGGTCATGAAGAGACCTCAGGACCATCCCTCTATACCTTTGAGGTAGGACTAATTGTTTCCTGCCAGGATGATCATGGTATTGTATAATACGATACAGGAGTTTATTTTCAATATGGAATCGACGCCACTCCTTCTTAAACTGTTGTTGTAGCTCAGCGGGTAAATCATTCAAAAGCTTAAGATTATTAGTCTTCACAGCTCTTAACAAACGACCAACTACAGGATCTTGGTTCTGGGCTTTTTGCTTTTCCTCTATTCGAATCATGGACCACAGGGGAATTGTGGCTGGAAGGCACATAGCCTCTGGAATGGCTTCAGGCGTACAGCTGAGAGAGTCTATACACCGCAACTCTGAGAAATTTACCCACTCATTTTCCACTGTTGAGGTTTGGCAAAGGGCTCTGACTCCTGGGCCAGGGATCTCAACCCACTCCTCTTCATCTTTCACTGCAGGCAATCCAGGTCGTCTAGATAGAGCATCAGCCCCCACATTCGTTGGTCCTGCCTTGTATTTCAATGAAAACTCATAATTGGATAACGCAGCTAACCACCGATGACCTGTAGCATCCAACTTGGCTGTAGTCAAAATGTAAGTGAGAGGATTGTTGTCAGTTCGCACCTCAAACTTAACACCATACAAGTAATCATGCAACTTCTCCACAATAGCCCACTTAAGGGCAAGGAACTCTAATTTATGTACTGGATAATTCTTCTCACTTCCGGTTAAACTCCGACTGATATAGGCCACTGGCCTAAGCCCTTCAGGATATGGTTGGTGTAGGACACCCCCAAGTCCTTCCAAACTCGCATCCACGTGTAAAACATATGGCTTGTCAGGATCAGCATAAGCTAGAACGGGCGCCTCAGTCATCTTCTGTTTAAGAAGCTGAAAAGCCTCTTCACACTCTGAAGTCCACTTTTCCCCAATAGGGTCTTTGGGGTGACGAATTTTGCGCCCCTTTTTAACAGGTTCCACTTGCAGAAGATTGTGGAGACTTCGGGCTATCTTGGAGTAGCCTTCCACAAAACGCCGGTAATAGCCACAAAATCCCAAGAAAGAACGCAACTCCTCAATGTTACTTGGTTTGGGCCAGTTAACAACTGCTTCAATTTTGGCAGGGTCTGTGGCCACTCCTTCAGCGGATACGATGTGTCCAACATATGTAACTGAATTCTGAGCAAATTTGCACTTATCTAATGAAAGTTTGAGACCTTCAGCCTGTAAACGATCTAACACTTTCAGCAGCCGCTTTTCATGCTCTTCGGGATTCTTTCCAAATACAATTATGTCATCCAGATAGACCAGACACTCCCTTGGATTCAGATCCCCTAATGTCTTCTCCATTAGTCGTTGAAAAGTGGCTGGAGCTCCGGTTACACCTTGTGGCATACGGGTAAATTGGAAAAACCCCAAGGGACAAATGAATGCAGTCTTCTGCTGATCTTCTTCTCTCATAGGCACTTGATAGTATCCAGACCGTAGATCTAAGACACTAAACCACTTGCTCCCGGTTAAGGCATTCAGGAGGTCTTCTATCCTTGGCAGTGTATACTGATCAGGGATAGTTCTCTTATTCAATGTGCGATAATCAATGCACAGGCGCACTGAACCATTCTTCTTTCTCACCACGACTATGGGAGAAGCATACTGACTTCTGGACTCACAAATAATTCCAGCCTCTTCCATTTCTTGAAGTATGTTTCTCACATCTTCAATATCTCGAGGAGCAATTCGTCGGGATCTCTCACGAAAGGGAGCAGGATCATTCAGCCTAATGCTATGCTGGGCACTTTTGGCACAGCCCACATCCATATCTCCTGTAGAGAAGGCCCCTTCTCGGGATCTAAGAGCCTTCAACAGTCTCTCTGTCCATTCTGGGGATAGGTGGGACCCATCCAGATTGAACTTTAGGTCTCTGGAAGAATTTTCTTCACAATTTACTGTCAGCATCGTGAGAGGGGTTATCTCTTCCAGAAGGTGGATAACTCCCAACTGCTGACAATGATCTATACAAATATCAGTAGCAGATCGATTGAAGACAGTTACTGCAAATATGTCGATCTTCTGACTTCTCCAGTCTTTCACTTCTGGCATAATAGTCCAACCTTTAATGGAGTCTTCCTCAGGAAGGGATTCCAGGCAGAACTGACAATCCCCAGAAAACATACCTTCTCCCAAGACTGCAACAGCTGTAACAGACTTAATTTCTCCAGGCTTTAGAGAAACAGGTTGGGGGCCCCAATAATGAAACTGTCCAGTTTGGGTCTCAAGAGCCAATTTATGACATTCTTGTCTCAGGGCTGGTTCTAGTTCTTCCATCCTTTTCATATAGACATCTCCCACTTCCTTAAGGTAGGTTTGCAACAGACCTCGAACCATGTGAGTGTTCGTCCCAAGTATAATGGGAATACCAGGCCGACCTAGGTTTGGACACACTAAGGCTTCAACATCCATAGGATACACCATTCCAGTGTCCAGCTGAGGAATCACAATCTGCACCTTGACGACTCCTTCGACAGGATAAGCCTGGGAACTCAACCCCCACAACTTGACATCATCTGCTGGCAAGATAGGTAAATGGCTTAGATGCTCATCGTAGAATGGATGGAAAATTATAGTTACTTGGGAGCCTGTGTCCAGCAATGCTGAGGCATGAATCCCTTCAACCATAAGAGATATGAGAGACTTTGGGCCTATCCTAATATCTGTAGACAGTTCATCATTACTTTTACTAGGTAGCTTTTTCCTTTGCTTCCTTTGCTTCTTCTTCCTCTGATATTTAAGCTCTGCAGGACTCTGTTCAATAGTTAGGACTTCTACATTAGCAGAACCAGCCTTAAGAGGGCATTTACTTAGCAGATGTCCCTTTTGTCCACAGTTGAAACACTTAAATTCTCTCCTCATCTCGGGCTGTGGCCACGCTCTAGGAGTCTTCTCTGAGTCTTTGGGTTGAGCATCCACTTTCTTTTCCTTGAACTCAGTTTTCCGTTCTTCCTTTCCAGAGGCTTTGGTGTCAATTCCCTTTTGGCTAGCTGCATAGGAGAATTCCTTCTCAATGGCTTTAGCCTCCTTTATTAGATCTGAAAAGCTAAGAGGACCTCTAGATCGCAACAGAGCAGTTAAGGACATAACTCTATTATCCTGTGAACGAGTCCCTCTAAGTACTTGTTTTCTTCTGTATGCATCAATTTCACCTCGAGAAATTATCTTCTTTTCAAACAGCTTACCTAATATCAACTCTAAGCGAACCAAATAAGCAGGGAGTTTCTCCTTTTCTTTCTGGATGGTATTATAGTACTGAGTACGTAGTTCATCCTCTGTATCATCATCTCCATAGACTTCATTCAACACCTCAATAATATCATTGGCTGTTGAGTCAGGGTATAGCAAGAGATGATGTCTCACTAATTCCAATGCTGGAGTTTTCAAACCTTCAATGATTCGTTGACGTTTAACATTCTCAACACAGGTCCACTCTTCTAACATCTGGACTGCATTACTTTTCCAGGTAGAGAAATCCTCCTCACCTGTGGGCACAGGCATAACACCGGAAAAGGTTTTCAACTTCCTGTAGTGCTGTTCATGAGATGCTTGTACAACACTTTTAGACAGCTGAGCCAGTACTTCAGTTAAGGATGGACTTGTCTCATTTCTCTGAGTAACAGGGGTGGTATGATACTTCTTTCGAGATCTGTCTCGCGTGGGCAGCTTAAGATGCTTCCTTACAGTTTCACAACCGCTCTCACTGTCACTATGGATTTCGGTATCAGAGTCGGGGCTGAAAATGTTGTCATTGTCCCCATCGTTGACTTCACCGTCATCGTCGCTATTTTCATAAGCGTAAATCAAAGGACTGCCAGGTATATGTGTCCCTGGCAACTGTATACACATAGGACCATCTTCCTTGTTCAGAGGTCCATAGCCTCTTACTAGAGCCACAGCCAATCCTGCTGTTTCATCCTTCCGGGTCTGTACTAGACGAAAATGCTCTAATCCTTGTATCTGTCGAATGGCATCATCAAAACTTTTTCTTTTTAATGCAAGAGGTATATTGCATATAGCCACAGCCTGGTTAGGTGGAATAGATTTTCGCAGTGCCCATTCCCGAACTTCTAGGGAGTTGGGGTACGAAATGCTACTAATAACTCTATTAACGTCCCAACTCATCTCAGCAGTGCCTCCATCTGTAACCCTTTTTTTACCTTGCTCTGCTGCCAGGCTGGTAGTTACATATTTCAGTGACGCTGGTGACAGGAAACCTGAGCCTCCGCAATTGCTGGGAGATCGGGACATCTTCTTTCTTTATGCAGTGCCTCCACTCAGTGATTTGTACTACGTTGAGTAGGGGAACCCACCCACTGAGAAATGGCCCCTTTCACACAAGAAAATAACACACACAACTGAAATGCTAATTATTTATAGAATATATTAAAATAAACAGGTATTATAATATAAGGACCCAGCTGCTGTGCCTATGAAGTTCAGTTCTAGCAGTGGGTGAACAGTCCTGAGAATATATATATATTTAACACAGATAACTGCCAACACCCGCTCCCCCACCCCAAATGTAGGTGTTCTTCCCACCCAGATGTCCCAGTGTTGGTGCACTGTTGGGGCCCTTGATGCAGGTAGCGCTACCCGGGGAGACAAGGATATATTTATGTTGATAGATATATATTAGTGAAGTACCTCTCCTTAATGTCTTCAGGCAGCTCTGGGATGCTGCCCCTTTAACCTCCTGGCTGAGAGTATAACTGTCTTCCCACACAGATGTCTGTCTGCAGCTCTGCTTTCACCTCACTGGTACAGGATGCAGGACTTGGACGCTCTGGGTACTTGCAGTCTCTCACTCTCACTCAGGAACATACAGCACCATGCTGTATTCTCTGCACACTTCTACTTAAACTTCAGTGTACTGCTTGGATGTCAGCAGTACACACACTAAAGGCAACAGGTTTACTTCAGGCTTGCTTACAGGGAGGGCAGTCTGTCTCTCTTCCTTCTTCACTCCCCTGCTTAGCTCTGCTCTTCCAGAAGTTTCTTCCTAGACCCTCTCCTCTGATAGGCTGAGAAACATTCCCTAGCTTGGGAAAACTGACAAATGTCCCATAGAGATACTGATTGGCTCAGAGGAGACAAGTAACCTGGTGCTGGAAGGAAAGGTCAGTATCCATGACAACCCAGCTGTAATGTTATTAAACAAAATAACTGCACTGGGTTACACCATATTCCCCTATCTATTTTACTTTGTTTATTTTCTGTAAATGTGAAAAATCAGTAGGAAAAACAAATTATCAATACAGCACAGGAAGCACCGGTAAGTGTGTGTGTGTGGGGGGGTGTTAAATGGGGGGGGACAGGAGGATCCAGGTCCCCTGCAGCGGTGCGGGGGATCTGGATCTTAGTCTCATAATCAGACCTCTATTTGAGGTCTGATTAGAAGACGACCCCGATTAGAAGACGAGGGGTATTTTTCAGAGCAAATGCTCGTCTTATAATCGAGCAAATACGGTACTTAGTAGAAAAAATAAAACTATATTCCACCTTGTCCTGACTCTGATAATCTATTCCCTGGGTTTTCTCTGTTTGTCGAAATGCTGAGTGGAAGCGAAAAGGAAGTGATGCTTGAGTGAGTACCTCAAGGGAGTGTAGGTCATTGACAGCTCTAACCTTTTGTTATTACAAGGTCTCTTGTGTATATGTAACATCCAGAAATATGCACAAGATGGATATTTTTGTAAAAATGAGAGAACTGTACTGTATAACAACAAAAGGTTATAGTACAAAGCTCTCTAGAGAAGAATCAGAATAATGGTTTTGGGAAAAAATCCTGGGGAACTTACCCGTTTTATGTTTGTTTTTATTAATGCTTAAAGGGATAGTCTAATGTCCCTAACATCCCCTGTAAACAAGAATGCATATTATATTTTGTCTTGTTTCTGAAGAGTATACATTCTTCCAAAACAAAACAGAAATAAAGCATTTACCTGACACAGACATGACTGCCCTGCAGTAGCAACTGCCCTCCTCTTCCACGGTCCTACTATTCTTGTCAATTAAAGCAGTCAGTCAGTGGCAGAAAAATGTTCCCATTGAAATCAGTTACATCGCTTTCTGTATATGCACACTGGGCTCTGAACAGTCCCCTGCCCCCAGCTTTCCCTGAGCCAGAGATGTAGGTGAGTATATCAAGTGCTGGCTATTTGGGCAAACACATCCCCTGCAAGGTAGTTAGCTTGGGGTGGACAAATGCATATGGGGGGTTCTGGAGAATCCCCCCATGCATTTGCAAAATGGACATGAAAATGTAAAGGGACACTGCAGCTATCATATACATTTAAGTGTATTCTGGAGCACTGTAGTTTATGCAATGCATTTACTAAATGTCAAAATGTATGTCATGTGGTGAAAAGTCCATAGTTAATGTGGTAAGATGATATTTCCTTTCATCCATAACTTAGAAAATAAACCTCAGCGTAACAAATTATTTGACTTATTAATAAATAAGAAATTATTTTAAAAGCTTTAATTCTAGTAAATGGATATTAATCTCTTCATGACAATGTCTGTACATGAAAAATACACACCTTCCAAAAGTGGCCTTTTAGCCCCAAAACAACCCGACAAACCTATGCATGCTTGGTATTGCTGTATTCAGGAGGTGTTGCTGAACACATATTGGGGTGGTGTTTGGTTGTTACCTGAAGTAAAATGTGTTTACAAAAAGAAAATACTACCCCATACTTTCAAAATGGCTGGTGGTAGAATTAGTGCATGGAAAGAGTTAAAGTAACAGCATAACTGCGACGTCTAGTTTCCGAAAATATATGGTTTGATGGGTTAAATCAAAGATTTTTTATTAATTTTATATAATAAATTAGAGGATATGGTTAAAATAAAGGTATCTAAAGAAAGCAATTCTTGTCCTGAAAAAACATATATAATTTGTGTGTCAACGCTAAATGAGAGAGAAGAAAATTGCAGCTAAACAGCAATACTGCAAATATGTTAAGACAGCCGTTGTCACGAAGGGTAATACAAATAAAAAACAGTCTTGTCAATAGGGGGTAAAACTGAGCACTTTTGAGCCCAATGATTGCCATGGACAATGCTTGTTTTTATGAATACATAAAAAAAAATCTTTTTAGAGGGAATGTAACAGCATCAGAAGTGATAGCTTTTTGTTTGTGAAATGGTTTGTTTGATGGATGAGCACTGACTTGCTTTTTATGTCAGTGAAGGTCATCATTAATGCCTCATAAATCCATAATCTACCTCTAGCTAATATGTAAATTTGCTAACTTCCTGCCCCTCCAAAAAAAGAAAATATTCTAAATTATTATTTTTTTTTACATTAAATAAACAAAATGTAGCGTTGAAACTGAGTCATCTTAATAATCTAAATGGAGAAACCTCTTTTAGGAGTTTGAATGCTTGCCATGCAAGTTACACCCAGACCAAGGCATTTAAATCAACACTCGCTTAATGATGCTGATTTGTTTAGAATGAACCTTAGTGAATCATGTATCATTTTATTCTGTCCTCTGACGGCTTAGTATCATAAAAACAACAGACACATTTAAGAAGCCTTTTCAGCTTATATGGCAACAACCTATCAGTGCCTGCTTTTGTGTCACATGACAATGAAGTACTCATTGGCCAGTGTATACGTGAGACTTCCATTTAGAAGAAATGCTAATGTTTACATTTAAACATTCATGCTTCATCTAGAAGATCTTATCTGATATTCCCTGACAAGGCTAGGAGGTGAAGCACAGTTGAGGTTTGTGCTGCAACTTGCATCTCCTTTGCAGCTCCCACACGATGATTGTATTACCAGGTGGCTAACTGGGTAAGGTGGGCTGGTGATCTTGCCTCCCACTTGCATTACAATTCTGGGATTGTCCATGCCCGTCCTCGCCTCTTGTCATACACCCCAACACAGGTATCCCAACTTGGACAACTAAAATGTTGGGGGTGGTACAATGTATGTACAACATATTTAATGTCTTTTTCCAATTTGGTTTGGTATATATGGGAAGATAATGGGAAAAATATACATTTATACTATTTTATCACGTGATGTTATGGAGAGTTTGACTTAAGCAAGGTTTCTAGCGTAAGTTTCCCTAGTTAAACTATAAGCTGTTTATAAAGCTGTCACTTACATCTAACTATAGCAAAACTATAAAAATTGGCCTGGCCAAGGAGAAAAATATGTCCCAACCCCATGCAATCAAAGTGTTAAAGCATATATTGTGAAGATAAACAATATATATATATATATATATATATATATATATATATATAATACATATATAATATGCAGTATAATGCAGTATATATTAACTAACTTATGCGAGATAACATTTTAGATCTTTTTAAATTGTTAAATATTAAATATTAAAGGACTTTGACTCAGTTACTAAGAAGACATGAAAAGTGAAGCATAACCATATTATACTACTTTATTATTACTTTATTATTACACCCCCCCTTTTCCATTAGTCATTGATTAATGTGTCTGCAATAGAGTTGAAAGCATTGGTAGATTGGAATGAGTACCATGTGTCTCTTACAGAACTAAAAGGCAACCTTGTATCTCAGAACAGGTCAGGAATTTCAGAAATGTATATCTAAACACAAATAAATTGGTTAATTTTAATATGGAAATGAACTCACTAATGGTAGGATGTTTATCTCAGAGTAAATATGGGGCAACGTTTTAATATGCTGCTTCCTGCCATTAGAGAATTTGATATATAGGCTACTACACTGTTCTTCAAATATTTTGTTTCTTGGAACAATTTAATAAAACATGTGAATGCTTAACATACACTATTCTTCAGATTTGATTTTCTGAGCAATAGCATACTAGGTAATCTTAATATGGGCTGTGATAAGAAAGTCCCTGTTCCCAAATTAGGCAGCATTGATGGGATAAAGTGAGCAGATTCACTATATGTACATAATACTTTGAGTAAAAAAAGCTAAAATGGACAGTCTAATGTCCCACGCAGCTTTATTAATTAAGAATGCCTATTAATGTACATTGTGAGTATTTTCATATGAATTAAAATGTAAAAAAGTACTTACCTTTTAGAAAAGCTCAGTGGTCCAACGTTTTTGTGCTACTGATTAGCTCAGGAAATCATCATACCCATTGAAATCAATGACCTACCAAACCCTTGTTGAGCTGACTGGGGGTAAGTATATCACATACATAGCAAATAGTTGGGGAGCTTGGAAAGGGACAAGTGTATTTGCAACTGGGACCCGACAGAAATTTAAAAGGGACCAAATCAGATCACTTACCACATTGGTCTCATGGACCAAAAGATTTTGAGTATGTTGCTGGAAGCCTATGTTCCAATCCAAATCTGCAGAAGGTGAGGTTTATGTCTTGTATAAGTCTGTAAATGTGTTATTGTGTATAATATTGAAAAATAAGCATTCTTTACTTTTGTTTCTTGTTGTTTTGGGTTGATATACAGGGTCAGTTCAGTCCAGGAGAAGCTCATTGGGGCCTGCTTCTGATACTATTGCATTGATATCAAGGAGGTTACATGTGAAAACACCCAGTTTCATGAACACACTTCACTGTCAGCCTGACACATGTTAAAAACATACCCTAACATTCAAATACACGCTACTTAGAAATCAAATAAATCTATTTTCCAACTGAGGATGGTACAGAAAAAGATAGGCCATCCACCCTGGCAAATAAAGGGTGGAACGTGCAGCAGAATAGAGAGCACACTCCACTGTGTATCAGGTTAAAGAAATGTTTAAGCATCGTTCACATTAGTCCTCCTTGCCCTTGGCGGTAGTTGTAATTTGTTTGCTGTGTAAATAAGGGTCCACTTTTCTTCACTTCTAAAACACGCTGGTGTTGAGAGGTATTCCACATAGTTCTTAAATTTTCAGGATGAGACAGAGATTATCTCCCCCAGCAGTGATTCTAGTGATGCCAGGTATTGATCCAGCTGAATTTGCCATCAAAAGCACAAAGCAAGGTCACTCTGTCTCTTCTCGGCAAAAGACCCGTCACCCTTCTTCTGGTCTGTTTAACACCAAATGAAGTGATTTTATTTCCTAGCTCCATGTAACAATACCACATGCTAACAGCCGCTATAATGTTATTATTTGATTTGATCTAATAATCCTTTGTTCGTCTGAGTCTAAAATCTGAAATTGGATTGTTCAAGGAACAGCCAGGAACCATTATCCTAAAACTGAAATTATGTATGCTGGGAAATGTTTAAAAAAAAATAAAATACAAAAATATATATATATATATATATATAATATATAAAAGTCTACTAAGAATGTAGATTGTATTTAGAATTTTACTGATGTATGTACAGTAATTATGTATTTTTTTTTTACATCTGCAGCAGTATAAAGGGTTGTGATTCTGTTTATACATATCATGATACATAAACATGATTTTAGGCATTGGGTGTATTACGTATTGGGTGTATTAAGACAACTCCAGTATATCCAATCATTTATAAGAAATGAAGTCACTAGAAGTATTAAAATCCATAAACAATATTTAACCCAATATAAGTACAGCCAGGCCTGGACAGTCCAACTGGCACGATGGGGAGGTACCTGGTGGTGCTGTATATTTACTGATACTGCTGCTCCAAAGGCAGATATGTAGTGTGCGGCCACCGGCAGCCGCATGTACATCATTTCCTAGTTATCCCCAGTATAGTACTCGGCACAATTATGAGGTTATTATTACAGTTTACTGTTTACAGTTTACTAGAGATCCAAATTACCAAATAAACATGTTTAAAATATATGTTTCATCTATATTAATGGCCATTTTTTTTTTATATTGCTAAAATAAAATGCCAAATGTAGATGTCTAGAAAATATAATGATGTAATAATAATCTATAGTCTATGGGAGTTACGGTATGTATAAAAAAAGTGATTCTAGCGCAACCAAAGAATTGATCCATTCAAAGTTGCTATGGTGTCACTCTAATTGCTTTTTATATACGGTATAACCCCCATAGTTCAAGTTAGTATAAATCCGCTGTATTTATCAATGTAAAGGTGTTGAGGGATACTGTCTGATTTGGTTTCTCCTGCGAAGCCCCATTATTTGATCTCTTTTATTCACTCCCAGTACAGAGACTCTCTTCTACAGCTGATGGTTGATGTTGCTGTTTTTCTTGGAGCCAACAAGACCAGAGCCGAATCAGATATGAAAACAGTGATTGACCTGGAAACAAAGCTAGCCCAGGTAAGTGAAATAAATATATGTTAAGAGCACTGCACTTTAATCTGCTGTGTAACATTATCCCAAGAATGAACTATGGTATACACCAGTGCTCCTCAACCTTCTCCTCAATGAACAGTCCAGGAGTTAGGTGTTACCCAGGTGTGTCTAAGGTGTTTCAACTACGTAGCCTGCTCTATTCTTAGGCAGTAGCTGACTTTTAGAAATACATTTCACTTTTCCCCAGTTAATTTCTGACTTTGTTTGTTAAGATATGTATTTACCCTTTTCACTGCTTGGGTACATGAGAAACACTTAGCAAAACAGGATTTAATTCACAGTATCTTTTCCATCATAGCAATTAATTCACATCTAATATTGCCCGTAAGTGCATTCTTATGTTCTATGGTTTTAGCAGGCACTTCCAGTTTTCATGCGTAGCTAGAAACATGTCAAATTTACACTTCCATAAACGATTGCTTTTTAGCACGAATGTTCTGGTTGTCCGGTTTACAACTATGATCATTTATTCATTAGATGATTTTTTCTTTAAGGTGGATAGATTTAAATGGCTTGTAGGCATTCCATAGGATGAGGGGTCAATATAGATAAGATTCATACCCCACCCATGCATTGCATACAAAGCCTTTTACTTATTATATGTTTTATTATATTTATCCCACGAGACCAACTATGGTACTCTGGAAACAAGATTGCAAGCCCATATTAACTAGTTTCACAAGCTGATATAGGGATGTGGCTACTGCACACTAGGAAAGCCCCGGCAGTACTTTTTGGCCTCCCTGGCTCCCTCTACTAGTATAGAGTATTACAGAGGCATTGTAGTGTTGCTTAGATCATTGTATTGCTTTGCCCCATGCGACTACACAAAAGTTAACCCAAGAACATTTTTGACCATGCCTTTATCCAACAGTAATAGTCTTTCTCATTTAGAATATCAATCCGAACTATATATTGAGGTCTATTCCCTATGTTTAACTGAAGCACTCAAAATAATTCACTGATGCTAAAAGGAGTTTAGCTCATGAAGTGTTCACGAGTAGTAAATGCAAAGTGGAACTTAACTTAGTTATGGTTAGCTAGCTATTATAGTCATCTTTATTTATATAAGAAGTGTTTGTAGAAGTGTAACGCAATTGATATTTATTTTTGAAGGGTCCTGTATGTGTACTGTGCATGTGTCTTCACATGACTTGAAGACAGACATAGAGCTTCAGTTCAGCTAACCAGTGATCAGTTAAGCAATAGTCAGGAGTCCATGATTATTCTTTTTTAACTCTTTGGCTTTGAAATGAGGGAACACATAGGCAGGGGTAGGGATAGGGCAAATACAGGGAAACAAAAAGATCTTAGAAATCATAGAACAGATGGAGATGAAGACAGTGTATGAATGCATTCTTTGTATTCTCTATTGTCCTAGATAACAGTTCCTCATGACAACAGGACGAGTGAAACAATGTATAACAAGATGAACATCTCCGAACTCAATGCTATGATCCCCCAGGTAAGCATGGAAAATTATGCCTTTTCAGGGCCCATTCAGGGCACAATTTCAAAGGAATAGTTATGCCGTATTTTGACATGGCTGTTCCATAGCATGAAATAGTGTTAAACACCCAGACAGAGTGTGGCCTCTTCCCACCATCCAACTATGTTATGCCAGTGGCATGGATGGGTCACAGCCCCTATTTCAGAACTACATTTTCGCAGCTTCACTGGCCCTGGAAAAAATGGGCATGCCTGTCCTTTGAAAAACAATATTAGGCCGATGCCATGCACATCTCGTAACTTAAATACTAATTCTAAAATAAGTTGCTAATTAATTTGAAAACAGAAATCATGGTAATGCCACATAAAATGAGAACTATATTTGTCAATCATATTTTCCTTTTGCAGTTTGACTGGTTGACCTACCTAAAGAAAATAATTGATTTCAACATGTACCCTGAACTTAAAGACATTGATTCTTCAGAAAATGTGATTGTCCGGGTGCCACAGTATTTTAAAGAACTGATTAAAATAATAGAAGCTGAGGATAAAAGGTAAGCGTTTTTCTGCAATAGAATAGAAATAAAAAGGAGGTCCGCAGACTTCCACTTAAACTGCAGCAAATGTTCCCCTCCCTAGCCTCAGGGAGCCCACCAGTGTCCATTTGCTTTCCCTTTCTGTGTCCAGGAGGAGACATGTAACTCAGTTGTGCCTTTCTGCATCCTCCATCACCTGCGCTTTGGGATCGGGGCTTAAGTACAGGAAAATAAAATTCCGAAAAAGTTAAAATAAATAAATAAACCCAACCGTGTTGCTTACATCTAAGAGTTCCAGCTCGCAATTGTTACCTGCAAGCAACTCGGGTTAATAAATCTGTGAATTGTTTGTTTTTAAACTAAGATGGACCTGCACTTTAGCGAGTAGACCTCAAAGCCCCAAATCTACAGCTCTGCAAATATAAAGCTACATAAAGTAACATCAAACGTCTTATCCTTTGTTCCAACACGTGTGCTGGATACTTATGTGGAATTCCTTTTCTCTTTATTTATATTTTTGTGGCAGTGGGAATGTTTACTTGGCTCTGTATACATTTGCTGGCGATTTTTCATGCTGGGTTTTCTGAGTGCTGTTTTGACATATTTCTCTATAGATCCAAATATAAAATTATTCCCAGACATTTTTGTCACCCCCTGATCAGTTGGACAAATGTTCCCTTGTATACGATACGATGCTGGGAATACAGAGGCTTTTCCTCTACTTGTAGGGGTTATTAAACTCATTTATACATAGGAGATTTCTAGTATGAGGAAGCACTTGTCTCCTTCATCAGTGTTCAGTCTAGACACGGAGCTACCCCCACAAGGTTAGCAAGAACAACACCGGACATGGGCGCTGCACGTTTTATATTCTAACTTCTTTTACACACCTTCATTTGAGACACACGTTAAGTTAATTGGCTATAACAGGAGAACATCAATATGTGAATACCTTTATGATATTATAGTTTACTCTAAATTAGCTGATGTATCAGATAAAAACTGCCCCTTTTATGAGCTATCCATAGGCTGTATAGGATGTTCAGAGCAAAAAAACTCAACGCGTTCTGAATCTTCTTTTGGAGGTTGTCATGGAAACTATCATTGATCACAATCATTTGCTGTCATATTACTTAGTCTCGAAACATTCTGTTGTTCTGCAAGACTGTGTAAATACTCCCCAACCTTGTTATTCATACGAGATGTATTATTCATGGAAAAATTCCCCTTAAGTCATGATAATAATGTAGATAGCTTAGAATCAGTTTCCTGATATGCTTTCTTAAACTAATTCTGAAAAAATCAGTGCAAAAACATGCCTTTTCAGTCTAAATATCTCTAGCATTTCATTTCCCTCCCCCAAAAGGAAGCAACACAAAATACGAAAAAGGACATTTGTATAGTTTGTGGCCATTAATCGATAAACTCAATAGTTTTATATGCAAACTTAGGAATTCTGATCACTGTTTTGCTTATTTTCCCTTTTTCTGGTTGCTGGCTTTGGCATACCTCAGACTGGAGTGTATAAAACACTTAGTGGTGTCTCGAGAGTAATAGACTGTACATATTATATAATGCCATACATTTTACTGTAGCACTGGATTTAGCGTTACATTCGTTACCGTGAAGGGCTGAATTATTCCCTATAGCAATGTATGTTTCTCCAGTCACCCAGAAGAGAAGATACAGCGGATGTGTTTCAGCCTCTGCATCACTTTTGGGGGGTTTCATGCTGCTTCTGTAAAACATATTTCCACAGTTAAGTGCGGCTTTTGCCAAGTCATTTCAGAGATAAATGATTCCTGTTTTCAGATGTGCATCTTTTCATGGTCGGTTTCACTTTGAAAGAGTCCGGAGTGATTTCACACCTAGAAAATGTTTATTTTTGTAGATCTGTAAAACAGAAAAAAAAAAAAAGAATTTGTAAATAGTTCTTTCTACAATCAAGCCCTCCACCTTAACAGAAAAAAACAAACTGAAAAAAACCCCAAAAGTAATTGTCACGCTGACTCTGCAGATTAGGAAGAGACTTTCAGAGTCAGTGTGGTCTTCCCCCCTTCTGATCCTAGTGTAAGAGGTCTTCACACCACATGGGCAGGAGCAAAATACTATGCCGATCGCATAGCAAACGAATGGTGCGAGTCCTTAGGTGTTCAAGCACCCCTGTGGCGCCCCCTCCCAGAGTCCCTTGCAGGTATAGTGCAACTGAAAATCCGCATTGAAGGTATAGATCAAATAAATAATGCATGGAAACCCTAAATAGATCACAGGTCACACACCCCAGAGGTCAGCCCTGGCACCCAGATTGCATTCATAGGATACATAGAATTTACCTGTTAGCAATGGATGTGGCTGAAACACGTAAACTCAATCATTTATATGGTTTATGATAAACTAATTTAACCATTAATGGCCTTTTTTTTAAAGATACAACTTCTATATGCAGTACTTTTGCCACATACTAATTAAGAATTCTCAGCAAAAATTGTAGGGAATCTGCTGGCACTTCATGTATAAATATAAAAGATTTAGCTTTTTTTTTTTTTAGAGTTTTTAGAGACAAGAATTTCTTCCAGGTCCTCACTGGCAACAAATGGAAGGACATTCAAATATATTGAATATGTTAGTCCCTCTTCAAAATATATTACTTATATGTGTCTGCTTATGTTTGCCCAGGACCCTTGCCAACTACCTGATATGGAGATTTGTGTACTCGAGAATTTCCAACCTCAGTAGACGTTTTCAGTACAGACAGCTGGAATATGCCCGGGTAAGAAACGGATAAAGACCTTTCATTAAAAAAATATCTTGTTTGTTGTCAATAGGTTTTGACTTGTATTGGGAAGAGTCTGGATATATTGTGTTAGGTTTGACAGGAGTGTTCTTTTTGATAGTACTAATTTGTTATTTATGCTATTTATGAGTATGTTGGGTTAATTCCACCTTCTATCATGTCGCAATAATTCACAGAACTCGTTTGAGTTACTTTTTTAAGTATAAATATCTAATGTATTTTGACTTGCATTTACTGTATTGTATTGTTTTTGTTTACTGTTTTGTTAATTACTTTACATTTTCAGTATTATTTGAAACCACATACTTTAAAATATGTGCATACTCTGATTCAAAGTGAGATTGGACCATGTTGCTAATATGGATGTTGATTTATGTAAAACAGCAAGTGGTAGATTCAAGGCTAACATCAGCAAAGATATTTGTTTATAAAGCATGGATGTAGGTCAATATGTAAAATAGTCTGGCAGGCATAATGTATGTGAAATAAATTAACCAAATTGTGGTATGGCCACTGTTAGCAGATATCTCAGTGTTCTGGTTTGAATGAGTGCAGACAGCTCTGTATGTATACATGGGAAGAACCAGGTCATTACATTGATTACATAATGCGTACCAATAAAACATTTTTTCATGTAATGTTTCCGTGTGAGAAAGGATTAAGGTGTTTACCAGAAAAAAATAGAACACAGATGTGTATAATTTCCGGATATAATTTAGACTTAAAAGGTAGGAAAAAATATAATTTCATATTTAGTATTTAATAAGTCCATACCTCCAAACTCTCATTGGGACCCAAATAAATCTATCCCCTTTTTTTAGGGGATATATTTTAGAACATTTGTTCTGCACATGAGTGTATTACAATGTTCTACACAGGGATGGATCTAGGGTTAGAGGAGCTTACACATATACATCCTCTCCCACACACCATTAACCATAGGCACACACCTGACACTCTAATACCAATTTGCTGACACACACATGCTAACACTATACACTAACACACTTTACCATCATACATTAATACACACACACGCTAACACCATATGCTCACACGCATATAGACACCATACACTAACACATACATATTCTACTGCCATCCAGTAACATACACTTACACTGAGACCATATGCTCACACACATGCTACCACCATACACTAACAGACTCAAGTTGCCACCATATACACACTCCTATTCTATACATTAACATACAGACACTCTAATACCATGTGCTTGGATGCTGTGCTCACGCGTCTTCCTCCTTAGTGCCTCCCTGGTTCTACAGTCCTAAAATTCACAATAATGTGCATAGAAACAACAGAAATGTATTTAGAAATAAAACTGTGTAGATAAAATATATTCTTCTTCCTAATGTCTTGCCCCGCCACCGAAATATTAATAGTTATCAATAGGTTCAAATTTTCAGTAAAAACCTATCCCCTACCCATGTCTCAAACCATATTTACCGGTATTTTATGATTTGTCACACAGGTTCTTCTGGGTACCAATTCTCTGGCAGCTCGTTGGGACAGATGTGTAAATTACATAGAAAATTCTCTCCCTTATGCTGTGGGGAAGATGTTTGTGAATGCTCACTTCCAAGAGGACAAGAAAAAAATGGTATATTGTAACATATGTTTTTACATTGTCTGGTTTGTATATTCTGAATAACCGTGTATTCCTTATATACCATATTTTCCAAAATATTTGCTTCTAGAAATGAAGTGAAGAACATGGTATTCCTAAGTAATGTGAACTTTACCTGTAGATTCATTATAGAGGAATTCTTACCTTTAAGAACTTTACATTGATATTTAGAAGAAAAAACTATATGTTGAATTTGCATTTTTTCAATTTATTTACCGTATAATACGGTTTCAATGAAAGGTTTTAACATAATTGTAGTATAACTCATTTTAATGTGGAATACAAAAAAAACATTTAAATCCCAACCTCAATTTAATTTTGGCAACAGTTATACAACAAACCACAACTAAATATATAATATGATGGACCAATTGCATTATGGGTATTGTTTCATTCCAAACGCATTAGACATTTAATATTAATTTAAATGTATTATTCAAATACTGACTGTTAACATGCTCGATCATTTTTATGCTTAAACCAATTAATATAATGTACCGATGAGTAACAGCTTCTCTAAAGATTCTTTGCATCTAATATCTTTCAACTTTAATTTTCCAACTGGTTTGTAAACATGGCACGCCATAAGATTTTCATACATTTTCTGCTGGGTAATCCAAGAGATTCCATTCTCCAAATGTTTGATTCTAAATGCACCTCAGATATCTTTGCCATACACAGGCAGTTTTCTTTAGAGAGTGCAAATTATGTTTACCCTAAGGCTAGGTTTCCACTTGGGTATTTTTTGCAAAAACGCCCATAATAACGCCAATTCAGCCACACGGCGTTTCATTAGTGAAAAAACGCTGCGGCCAGATGTTGGCTGTTCTTCAATAGGAAATCACACAATGCCATATCCACTTGGCGTTTTTCTGTTTGGCGTTTTTTCAGTCCTCTTCTGCTTTTTTGGGCTCTGTGGCAGTTTTTCAGAATCGCAGCATGTTGACACCCCGGCGTTTTTTGCAAGGAAATCTTGGCGTTTTTCTCCAATAGAAGTCTATGGGAGAGAAAAAACGCCATGAAAACGCCATGTGGGTTTTGCCTTGGCTTTTTTTATGGCGTTTTTTTCCACAGTTACAAAAAAGGGGCAGGACCCAGGAAGAGGAAGAGCTGCCATTTTCCCAGTACTGTGGTAAAATATTTATCTGCTTGTACATTGTGTGCTGTCTCTGTGTAATTTATTAATAATTCGGAATAAAACATGCTTTACAAACCACAGAAAACAGTAAAAAGGGTCCGCCGGGGCGTTTAAGTAGAACTCTACCAAGGAAATGACATCAGGAGGGGGCAGATACTTGCCATTTATCCTAATCCCTTTTAGCTGGGTGAATATTCTAACTTGTAAAGGCTGGAAAAACGGCCTAAGGTCAAAAAGCAATGTCCACAGAAAGGCTAAAATGCCAGAAAAAAACACAAAAACGCAGGAAAATGCAGTGTTTTTCCTGGCGTTATTCATCAAGAAAATAACGTAGGAAAAAAAACCAAGTGGAAACCTAGCCTAATACCAATTGCGCAAGAATGAAACCTTTTAACAACCAGTTGTCCATATGAAAACCATGTTTTTAGAACTGCCAGATGTACTAACTCTTTTAGTGAATTATCAACATTTATCACTGAGGGCATCTGAGGGTATCTAGTTAGCCTCCATTTAATCCTCACCTTTTGCCTATTATACCAATGGGAAATATGACACTGTTAACGAAAGGGTTATTTGATAGAATACATATGCATATGTGCATAAATAATATCTTTACAATTTTATTTAATAGAGCTGAATAATCTAAAATGTTTCAGTCTGTCTGTGTCTTTCTGCTAATATATTTTGGACTATGTTCAATCTTTCCTACTGTAACGTTAAATAATGTTTTGTTTTGTTTTTTTAATAAAAATGAAATTGCCAAAATAATTTAACATAAAATGCAGGCTGAACAGACAGAACGCTATAGCCATTGGTTTGTATGATATAACCAAAATCCATCTTTCTGAAAAATGATGTTTGTTATTCAGATGCAAGAGCTGATTGAAGGTATCCGCTGGGCATTTATCGACATGCTGGAAAAAGAAAATGACTGGATGGATGAAGAAACCAAAAGAAAAGCAGAAGAGAAGGTACAACATACATGAATAATGCATGCCTCAATGGATTTGAGTTGAATTCTATCAATAATAGGATTGTTGCTGGTAAAATTAGTGGTAGACTAAATAAAAAATGGCAACTATGTTTTAATTATGTCTCTCCAACATGTAGTGAATTTCTATGAAAAGAATACAGGTATCTGACTTGAGTAGAACTAACGTTCCAATGTGTATGATAGACTAGGATGACAACTCTACTCACAGATGATACCCTCATGTCTTATGTCGACTGACAAACTCAATGGCCAACTCATCAGCAGTTGTCTTGAACCTGACAGTAAGGTGATAGCAACTCATCAGGGAGACTCATAGTGTCCACCTCAACAGTGATCAACGCAACAGAACTCTATGGGAGACTAAAAAATTACAATTCAACCCTGAATTCAAGTCAATAACTCAGACAAAAAAACAGACCTGGCTGTTGAATTTTTTTTGACCAATTATGCAAGTCCATTCGCCTTCTTGCAGCTAGTGCTATTAAAGACGTATATGACTAATTGTGCCCATTATTAGGCACTGATTCTGTCCTGGGTGTCACTTTTTTCAGCTAAACTTTATGTTCACCTTTATTTTATTTTATTTCTGCATTGACTGTTCTAAAACAAGTTTAATTTACTCTGTCATCACCAAATGCCATTAAATAGTATGAATTATTAGTAATTATAAACATTCCAGCGCAAAGGTTTAACTTGTGTTTCTTCACCATATTAAAAGAAAAAAAGATAAATTAGGTATGTAGACTACTTACTTGTTATTTGACCATAGACCAAGTAATTGTTATACCTATACACAGGTAATTATAATAATTTTTTATTGATGTAATAGTGCCTTTATATTCTATACAATATATAATAAAACAAAAAAACTAAAAGTCTAACTTAAAATATAGTACAAGATTTGAGGTCCCACATTCAAGTCCTGTGCCAGGCACATCCCTGACAAGTTGTCTGCAGACCTTTAATACGGACTGGAGCATAACCCTGACACTTGCCCAAATACTCAATTTATGTAGTTTGGGGGACAGATCTTATAATTTGGTCTTTTTCGAGGTAAAGACCGTAGAAACAAGCCATAAATGTATCATTGTAGTCAGTTTTATATGTATAGTATTACTTCTAGTTTGAAAGATTTAGCATTTTGCTAAGTTTACATTAAATGAGTCTTTCCACTCAGTTCTTGCAGCCTAAGATGAGAAGTTGAGAAGAAGGAAAAGGAATTTAGGCCAGGACATTAATTATTTAAATTTTACTTTTACATCATACTGAACTCATCATAGGAGAGGTTAAATAGTACCTTAATTAAACTAAATATCTCACAAACATTGCAAAAATCAGTGGTTTAAATAAGTCAGTGTAATCATGCCATGTAACAAGGTGAGTTAATTGAAGGAGGCTGCACCTAGATATTACTAGCACGTACCTGCATAGAGCTAGGCTACAACAGTAGGCAAGTGAAGTCTAATCCCTCCCTTTATGTGATCTTTATAAGCCTTTTACCTATATGGACGTGTGATAGTGTATTGGCAGTATGTAAAAGCACCGACAAAGTATAGAAAAATTACTTCTAAAAAATATTTCTCACAAACAATCTAGTTAGTGAATAGCCTCGTAAAGGGACACTGCAGTGTCCCATCACCCGACCAACAAATAATGTAAATAAATAAAATCAATTACTCTGCCCTCCATGATCCTGTTCTTCTCACCACTGTCAACGTTAGGGAAGCACTCCCATTGAAGTCAGTGTGGTCTCATTAGATCTCCTAGAAATCTCATGCGAGTTAGCTCTGGGGCAGTGAACATAGCCTTACCTGTAAATGCTTAGGATTTGACTTATTGTATCTGGGTGACCCACTACACCCCCAGGTCTCTTGGTCACATTCTTGTTTCTCCAGACAGGAGATCTGCATTTGGTCATGTCTGCCTCCTGCCTACTCCACCCTACTCCCCTCCCAATAAAGGCACTTTGAGACTAGCTATTCCCCTAAACCTGGCTCCATAATTGTCTAGCCTCACACCTTCTTATGGATTCTCCCACAGAAAAGAGAGCTCCAGGTAGACTACCCTGAGGACTTCCCAGGTATGGGTATAGTATGTATGCGCTTTAGTGAGCAGCAGTTATGTTCTGCCAAAGACTTTTCCTGCAAACTTAGGAGCTAGGTGGTGGGGAAAGAGGCGAATACACATGGAGGAGCCTGCAGAAAATTAAAGGAACTACTAAGATACCATATGCATTAAAGTGAATATGATGGCTGGCGTGTCTCTTTTAACTTGTAACTATTGAATTCTGGGGAGACTTATGAGAAAGATTTTTTGTGTGACTTCCCATGAAACCTGGGTCTACATCAATAACACATAATCTGTTTTTTTTTGTACAAACAAATGTGTTTGGAAGATGTGTCCGACATTGTTCTGCACCAGCTGTTATGAACAAAATTAGCCATGAAGAGAATCCTAAATTATAGTGATAAGAATGAGACACTGAAATTGAATGTGTGTTTTTAAATACCTTTCTGAATTCCAAGCTTCATTAAGATTAGTTAAGATGATTAAGAGACGATCTGGTTTTATATTCATAAAAGGATTTCTGGCTTCCATAGTCATTGTGTTTCAGACGATGGCAGATAATGACCAAAATATTTAACCCTTCCACTGCTGCAGAGGGTGGTGTTGATTACCGAGACCGATTTGTCTCGTGTAGGGTTTTTATAACAGAGCATTTAGCTAGAGACCCTGGGGGCTCCCTGCTCGGCTGAGGCCTATGTTAAGTTATCAACAAATGTACCATGATAATTTTTATTGATGCAATAATAATATGAGCAGGATACTTGCTGATGCAATAAAAAAAACCTTAATTTTTTATGATTGACTTGTTTGTAGTGAGTGCAAATTATGCAGTAGGCTATATATATATATATATATATATATATATATATATATATATATATATTCTCTGCCTTTGCAGTAAACTAAATATTTTTTATGGAGAAAATTACAGAAGTTCACAACTACATAATATAAGTAACCAGATTTTCATATACATTTGGGCGCTTCAGGAATCAAATATCTATACTACACTGATTGTGTTTAAACATAAATATAATGAGACAATAATTTGATTATGTGTTTCTTTTAGCAGTGTTTTAGATAATTGGTAAATACAAAATGTGATTTATCTTTCAGCATCTTCTTTTTCTATTATATTTGTATTTTGAACTATTTGCATGAATATTTAACAGTAATCTACATATTAATGAATTATTCATGCAAGTATATTATAACAGCTGTCATAACAGAATAGAAATAGACATTGTAATTCTTGTTTTCAAAATGAAATGTTCTATAGGCAAGATAGCTTTTGCCATTGTCTACTCGAGGTAGTTGTCAAGCATATGAATTACTGCTGCTGAGGGTTAAAATAAGTGAACATATGAACTTGTTGTACACTTGCGTTGACAGTCTATTAACACAAATTAGGAATTTAATATTTTGACTTCTGGAAGTTTCTGACAATTTAGATAGAGCTCCATATAAAACTAGTTGTTTCTCAATAACATTGATGATATTTTTTGTACTCAGTTTTATACAACCAGGGCCTGCCTTGGACATTCAGGCACCCGGTGGGGGCCACCCTGTGGTGCCCCCATCATCACCCTAGGTTCCCCTTGTCCCCTCCTACTACTGAGAAATGCAGGGAATTAGAAGAATACGCAATACAAATACTAAGCACTTGAAATGCACTCAGGATGGCCTAAGGCATTGTGCTGCAAAGCCAACATGGCATCCCCCACTAAAAAAATAAATACTATATGGGGTTTAATTCAAAGTATAGATAAACTTAATACCAAATAACATAGAGCTTAACTAAATGCCACATGATAACATAGCGATCAACTGAATAATACAGACAAACCCTGTATTGCAGGTCTAGATCTACTGAATAACTCATGCAAAACCAATATAGCAGATGTAGATCAACTACATACAACCCATCTAGTTCAAGTGTAGATCAAATAAAGAACAGATGGAAACACAACATTGCAGGCACAGATCAACTGAATAAGACAAACAAACAAATGTATATACAAACTTAAAATCATCAGTATGCGTCTGTTTCCGTATTAATTCCCAATGTAGGTTAATATAAAAAAGAAAAACACATACAGGTAAAAATTCTTAGTGTACTATTTCAGTAATAGTCATGTATTTATCAACTGTCTATGGACATTTTTTATAAGATTCAACTACTTGTACAGTGGCAGGAAATACATTTAACCCCTATTCATCATTATTTAGAACGCATGTTTAAAAGCATTTCAGGTCATTAAATTATGATTTTTTTTGGCACAAATAAATGAACATTATATTTTTTAAAATACATTTGCAGCCATTTGGTCTTAAATTGAATCCCTTTCCTCAATTCCTTATTTTCAATAACTAATGAGGAATAAGGTGGTATAATCAAGCAATATAGCAATGTATTTAAGATGGCTGCCTTCGAAGGCATACCTTAGAGTTGTATTAAATATACATTGGGAAAACATTATTGGATAAATACATGATTGGGGAATCATAATAAATACCAAGTCTCATCATAAGATGGCAGCAGATCCCAGCCAACATGTGCCTTAGCACTGCAGAAATTACACACCCAGTAAAATGTCTCTGTCAGACTCTGTGTTAATATTCTTATCCAAATCATTATATGATTATTAACATATTTCTGTCGACATTGAGGCCCCATTTAATGTACATTTGTGAGGGTTTGTTTTGAAGAGACAAGCAGCTCTAGTTTTCTTAATCCTTTCTCTCACTTTTTCCGGTACCCCACCCTTGTTGCAGATATAATCCATGCTTCTCATTGCAAATAGGGACATATAATTTGACGGCAGAGAAGAACAACTTGGACAGTTTTAAAGACTCAAACATTGACCGGTCCTTGGACTTGATGGATTCAGGATAGCAAATGTCTATTAATGCATGTTTAAATTCCCTCACAGTATTAACCTCTACTCTATACATCCTATTTTCCACCTGCTCTGTAAAGTAAAACATTTACATCTAAGCCTTTGACCCTCTAGTTTTAGATTATGACCTTGTGTTCTAACAATTCCCTCAAGTACATTGTCAAATAACTTATGTATTTAAATGTTTCTATAATATCCCAATTTTCTCAACATAACTCTTCTTTTGAATTCAAGCAAACTGTACTGTGTTCAGTTTACGGTAATCTAATTTTCATATCAAACAGTTAGTTTATATTATTTAGCCAAAAATCTCAACATTCAGAATTCATTTTGTAGAAATGCAAGCAATTTCCATTTGCACAAAACCATCCCCATTCAGAGAAGCAACATAGATGCATTGGATTTTGATCAGTGCATATTACACCCCTCTAAAACCATATTACACCCCTCTAAAACCATATCACACCCCTCGCTTCTGCTTTGTGCCCCATAAATCTTATTCATAGGTTAGGCTAAATTAGGGTGACTAGTACTACCGGTATATATACTACCTTTTTGTTTTCAAGCTATTTAAACCAGTACTGTGCTAGAGACCCTATCTATACAAGGTTTAAATGATCAGGTAAAACTAATGCAGCTTAAATATTGTAGTTTGTAAGAAAGGTGTGGGAGAACTGATGAGATTTTTAATATATGGGTTAAATGGAAATGGTAGGACAAGAGGTTATAGTCTAAAACTAAACCAGGGTTAATAAATGGAATAGCATTCCGGCTGAAGATACAGTGGTTAATACAATGGGTAGGTTCTAGGCTTGAGAAAGACAGCTGTTTGATTTGAAATTAAGGACAAATGGACTTCATTTGCCAAGTTCTGCATTTTTTTGCCAAGTTCTGCATTTCCACATTTAATTTGACCTGGCGATGAAGAGAAACACTAGTGCCTGGGTACAATAAAACCATCCTTAATTTCTTTAACATATTTCTACATGTCATGATTTCTTGTGACTACATGATATTTAGTGAGTAAAGCCAGCCTCACGTGAGATGTTGTCTACATAGCACAGTTTAGGAAGTCATACACTGGTTCTAATGATGTGTCTGCGCATACTTTCAAGAATCGTTGCAGACACATAATTAAGATATCTTTGTAGTTTTTTTTACAGGGAAAAAGGGCAAATTAAAAGGCATGAAAAATGTGTTATAAGTCAGTTAACAAAAAGTGGTGGTTAATTGTTATAATAAAATAGTGTTTTAGGCAGGTGTAAGAAAATGCTGTGAAGTAAGAATGCTTTCAAAAATAGACATGTAAATAGTTTATTTTTTTTTATCATTTAACAAATGCAAAGTGACAGAACAGAAGAAGAATCTAAATCTAATCAATATTTGGTATTAGCCTTTGCCTTCTAAACAGCATCAATTCTTGGATGGTAGGTTGGCAGGTAGTTTGTTCCAAACATCTTGCTAAGCAAACTACAGTTCTTCTGTGGATTTATGCAGCATCAGTAATCAGCATTCATGTAATCCCAGACAGATTTGATGATGTTCAGATCAGGGGCCTGTGGGGGCCACACGATCAGTTTCAGCCCCCAAACTTGCCACCATGCTTCACTGTTGCCCTCAAGCACTCATTCTTGTACAACTTTCTAGCCCTTTGGGGAACAGACTTCCTTCTGTTACAGCCAAATATATGCCATTTTCTTTACCCCAGTTCCTGTGTTTTCTTAAATAGTTGAGTAGTTTGGGCTTGTTTCCATGCCGGGGGTATGGCTTTTTGGCCATGAAGACAACTTCTAACCAGAATTCTTAGAACAGTAGATGTGTATACCCAGGTGTCTCTGTTTTCTGCCAATGCTGAGCTGATGGCATTGCTGGGCCTCTTCTGATTGTGAAGGGAAGTATGATGTGTCTTTCATCTACTGCACTGTTATCTTGGCTGACCACTGCATGTACGGTCCTCAACATTACCCGTTTCATTGTGCTTCTTCAAAATAGCTCAGTCTTACCATGGTGTATGACTTTCGACATTAAACTGTCTTCAGCAATGTCACCTTGGTGAGTTTGGCTGGTCCTCATCCAGTTTAATCCCCCCGAAGCTGTTTCAGTTTAAGTTAATGATTGTGTTTCAACCTACATTAAACTGATGACCATTAGTGGCTGTTATTTTTTTGTAATTAATATATATATTAATTGAAATTCTGTGCTTTTTGGTGATTTATTGAATCAATATCTTACCGCATAACAAGTTATAAATATGAAATACATACCACATACAATTTCAAAATGTTAGCAGGCTAAAAAAACAATTTGTATTTTTTTTCCCATATAGCAAGACCAAAATATGTTATAAATGTATCCTCACTCAAAGTTCAAAAGTTATATTATGTTTGAATTACAGCATTCAACTGGCACTCTGGCTTGGATAATTTATTATCAGTAATATTTTTAAACAAATCTAGATGACTGAGAAAAATCAGCCATGCTTTCTAATAAAGGCAAGTTGAATTAATCTTCATAATTAAATGGCTCATAACTTGGCCATTAAAATTCAATCCAATTCAATCCAAATCTAGTTTTATCTATATCAAAACTTAGGCTAAAGATGTCAATGTAAATAGCAGAGACCATCTCTCACTTGAAAGAAGTTGCGTTAATATGTTGGGTCTTAAATACAGTGCCATATACAGTAATGTAAATTAGCATTGAAGAAAACTTTGTGTTATTATATATTGTTTCAATAAACTTCTTTTATCTGAATACCTGGAGGCGGCCATTGTTGTCAGTCGTGATATTTTAGGTGACTTTCCCTACTCATGTGCGGCCGCCAGCTGGATATGTGTGGCCCAGTGTTACATTCCTGTACTCTTGCAGCATGTGGCCGCACATAGCCAGCTAGTGGCCTCACACTGCAGAACCATATATGCCTCTGAAGCAGCAATAATTCTAATTACTTGGCTTTATTGGCCACAAGCCCTCCAGCCATTTGCCGGATGGCCACTCCGGGCCTGAGTAGATGTATTTTACAGAGGTTCAAATAAGTTTGTATTGTAAATCAAAGGTCAAGATGAAAAATGTTGGGTTATGGGGAGAGGAAATCGGTGAAATAATTTAATGTGAGGTAAAAATATGGAACAGAGATATAATGGGAGTGTATGTGTGTGTGTGAGGGCACTGTATTTATATGTGTGTGTGTAAGGACAGTGTATGTGTTTATGGGCAGGTGTGTATAAAGGCAATGTGTAAGGGTCCTGGGAGGGAGGCTAACATTAGGCTTTTCTTAATAAAAAAAAAAAATCTCTGCTGTTGTTGACTACTCTTCCAATGATACTCAAGCAGCATTATGGTGGAGCCCTGGCTGGCTGAGAATCATAGGAATTGTATTTCACAGCCAGCATCTGCAGCTTTACTGCATCATGGAAGCAGTATGTCTGACTGAGCCTCATGTGAACTGTAGTTAACAGTAGATGATATGACAGGTGTTAGTTGTGAATTTAAACTCCCACGTTGCCTAGTCATGTAGGCACCTGGCTGGCTGAGCATCATGGGAATTGTAATTCACAGCTAACATCTACTGTTAACTGCACTTCCCATGATGCTCAGCCAGCATCATGGAAGTAGTATGTCTGACTGAGCCTCATGGGAATTCGATGTGTTCTTTATTTTTAATATGCATGACTGTGCTGACAAAAATGTAGCGTGTTTTAAGTAACGATGCCAGCGCGGCATTGCAAAGTGCAATTGTATTGATGAGTTCCCCTCTTTCACATTTGTTGGGAGGTATGGTACTGGACTATTTGGATGCTGATATAAAAAGGATGACAAAATGTGTTAAGTATAACAAATAAAAAAAATTATAGGGTTACCCATTAAATGAATTACCATATTTCCTGTACCGAAAGCTACATGTGTTTTTTTTTATTTAGTCTTGACTTGCTTGTATATTTAGCATCTTATTTTTTATATAGATTTTTTATTTATTGGGTGTAATATTTTTTACGTGTTAAGTAATGACAGACCATACTGCAGCTCCCAGCTTGCAGGGTTGTGGCACTTTGGTATATTTATGATTTTGCTGCAATCAGAATCAGCCTGTTTACAAAGTAATTGGATGCTCATAAAGTTGTTGAGTGTGGCATCTAGATACAATAGGCTTCCTCGCATGGTGTTATTTATTACCTGTCATAATACATCCAGATGTTACTCCACAGTGAACATGTAATATGCTCATCTTTCATGTTAACACATAGACTGCTGGATATCAGTTGTATTTGTGGAGCAGTGGAATGCACTATGAACTGATGGGCTTAAACTGCCTAAAATAATAGCAAGCTTATTAGGAAGATGTTCTAACTATACTCAGAGGTATTTTTTTTTAAAACATCTTAGAGAACCAACCACAGTTCTCCTGTGAATTTAGGCAGCCTCAGTTGCTTCTATTTCTTGACGTAATCCCAGACAGACTCAATGATGTTTAAAACCATCACTTCCCCGACTCCTTCTTCTTCTTCTTTACACTGAAGATAGCTCTTGATGACTTTGGCTGTATGTGTGGGGTCATTGTCATGCTGCAGCATGAATTGGGGCCAATCAGAAGCCTCCCTGATGCATCTAAATGAAATCAATATTTGGTGTGACCAGCCTTTGCCTCAAAATTAGCATCAATTCATCTAGGTACTCTCGCACAAAGTCAGGGATTTTGTAGGCATATAGCAACATGTATGATTAAACAATTATACCAAACAGTGTATGATGGATAAGTATTTGTGCTTCTTCAAAATAACTTAGGCAGAACATCAGAAAACCCCTGTCTGCCTTGACAATTCTGCCTGGTTATTACTGTGCTCAGTCTTACCATGGTGTATGACTTTCAACCTTAAATTGTCTTCAGCAACCTCACCTTGATGAGTTTGACTGTTCTTCTCCCAGTTTTATTCCTCCTACACAGCGGTTTCAGTTAATAATTGTGTTTCAACCTACATATGAAATTGATGATCATTCGCACCCGTTTGGTATAATTGTTTAATCATACTTGTTGCTATATGCCTACAAAATCCCTGACTTTGTGCGAGAGTACCTAGATGAATTGATGCTAATTTTGAGGCAAATTGTGGTCACACCAAATATTGATTTCATTTAGATTTTCTTTATGTTCACTTACATTATATTTTGTTAAATTATGAAATTACAGTATTACCATGTCTTGAAACATATTTAAAGCATTCTTACTTTACAGTATTTGTATGCACCTCCCTAAAACTCCTTTTGTATATAAGATTGTTCTTTTGCTCCTTTAACGCCAGCATCAATCCCTATGTATTAATTGCTAGTAAAGCAGGAAGTTGTACATAGAAAGTTGTTTTATTTTTTCCCCCATTTCCATTTCCAGGCAAAAACTGTGATGGCCAAAGTTGGATATCCAGAATTCCTTTTGAATGACACTTACATAAATGAAGAAGTCAAAATGGTGAGATCTTCAAGAGCCTTTCATTTATCTTCTGAACATTTTGTGTGACAGTTGCCACACATTCACAAAAACATTAGAGCCTGCTTTTTAATTGCCACATGATAAAGAAGAATACATATTACTGTGAATAATTTAATATGCATTCTTCCATAACGGAATCTCCTTGTCTCTGGTCTGACGGTTCTCGCTACTGATTGGCTGCTTGAGAAGGGATTCCGCATAAAACAATAATAGCAACAGCAATGTATTTATCTTTGCTGCTGCCCTAGGTCTGACCCAGGGCAGCGCCCCCCCTGCGGGCACTGTTCTTACTGCTGAGCGCTTTTATATGATGTCATATCCTGGTACTGTGCCTAATAAAAATATGTGGCTTGAACAATGGAGGTTGTGCTGATGTATTTAAGGATAGATTTGGTACATCATCTGTCCCATTCGAATTATGATAATAAAATTGTTCTGTAAATTGTAGTTTAGGCTTGCATCATGGATTTAGAATAGGGTTTCTTTCAGGAGATGCCAAGAAACTCTTTTTTGAGCAATTATTTAATACTCCAGTAACATTTTCATTTTTGTTTTTGCTGCATTATGATCTTTCTAATAGGAAACGAAATCCTTCCAGTATGAGAATGGCTATCTAATTTATATCTAATGCATGCAATAACTTGATGCCACACTACATTTACTGCTCATATAGTACATTAAATTTAATATGCATTGGGCCCTTCCAAAGAAGCTATTTACATAATTATTCCACCAGCTATAGAAGAGAAACATCACGCATCATTTTGGAACAAAATAATTTATTACAGTTTGTATAAAACAGCTTGGGTTGCCATTATGACTGGGATTGTTGTGAGATAAATTATTTTTTTGTAGGAACAAATCTGAATTCACAAGGGATGCACATAAGAAAATGTTAATTTGACAGAACTGCACAAAAATGTATGTGTTTCAGCTGCCCATATTTCATATACTGTATGTTTAAAATTTGGTTCTAAGAGAAGCCATTATACCTGACAGGTATAAAATGCAGTAACCGAGGGAAAACATTTTGCATGTTTACTATTCAGTAAGCATACACTATTGATTTTTAACCTAAAAATATATATTTATGACTGATATAGGCATAGCATAGGCAAATGCATAGCATTTACTAAATCCCTGTTTAAGTATTAGGCCTGGATATCAAATAAAAACAGCGTACACTTTTGGAATATTAATAAGCATCTTCTGAAAGTTTGGTTAATTTCTAATAGTGTGAAAAGAAAACAGACAGGAGCTTGCATTCTAATGAAGAATCATCACATTAATGTGCGAGTATATTTTTTTTATCTCCATTCTGCAGCTGAAATTTTCAGAATCGGATTATTTTGGGAATGTACTGCAGACCCTGCACTTTTTATCACAATCTGATTTCCATTGGTTGAGGAAAGAGGTTCCTAAAAAAGAGTAAGTTACAAACAACATATAATCTTTCAAGAAAATGTATTTGTTATATTACTAGGACTTTTTTTTATTATTATTATTTTAAAAAAGTGTGGTTTTATTTTAGTATATTAGTTATTTCTGTTTTGTTTTTTAGTATAGCATGTGTTTTAAGTTCATATGTTACATATTAAATTAGCATGCATTAGAGATGAAATCATAGATTTGCAATGCATCACTTTGGCTAAAACTCATAGATATATTTCCTGATGGTTATTTCTTTGTCCTTTTCTTGTTTTGTAGCTTACATGGTTAAGTTGTTAAAAATAAACATTACTATAGATCTGCTGAGTTCTGCACATTTACATTGACCTTGAAATTACCACAGTACATCAACCGGTGAAGAACATTAGATAGGATTATTACTACTGAAGTTTGATTTTTAATCAAATAGTATAAATTAAATTATAAAAATAGTGTAATATTTATCAACAGGATAAATTGATTTGTGGTATGCCAAATATCTTAAAAACAAATATCTTTTAAAAAGTTAATTTATTTGAATATTGTAAGATAGGAATTAATAGGGAGATTTATTGAATTATTTTATTGACTTTCCCATCTATAAAAGTTAATGCACATGTTACATAATCTGTTGTAGTATTAGCCATTTAAATACATCCATAGACAGAACTTTCTAGCAATAAAGAGGGATATTATTGGTCAGACTTAAATTTAAAATGAAAATCCCAAAGCTATTCCGTGGAGCTCAATTTGCTGATTAATCGACTCCATTGTATAATGTTGATGTATTCATTGGAATCCCCCCTCTGGTACATCAGTGTCACCCTTCTCTAATTTACTGCATCCAACAATATCATTGATTGGACGACGGAGGGCCTTTGATAAACATACTAAAAAATGGGTTTTTAATTTTTATCAGGCGCTACCTACTACAGTGCTGTGAAAAAGTATTTGCCCCATGCCGATTTTTTCCATTTTTGCATATTTGTCACATTTGTTTCAGATCAAACTAATTTTAATATTAGAAAAAAAGATAACCTGAGGTAACACTGCAGCTTTACAAAAGTTACTAAATCTACCAATTAACCATTTTTAATTGATAATTGGGTGCACACACACAGGCATGATTAATACCCGCCCTATTGAATCTAAACATTTAATAGACTCTGTCTTGAAAAGTGAAGTAGGCTCAAAGGTCTCAAAAACCAGCAGTCTAAAGAAAGTAGAAACAAATTTATTGACATCTATCAGTCTGGGAAGGGTTAAAAAGCCATGTCTAAGGCTCTAGGACTCCAGTGAACCACAGTGAGAGCCGTTACCTACAAATGGAGAAAACCTGGAAAAGTGTGGAACCTTCCTTGGAGTGGCCTACCAAGATTCCTCCAAGAGCGCATTGATGACTCATCCAGGAGGTCACAAAAGAACCCAGACTAACATGTATAGAACTGCAGGCCTCACTTGTCTCAGCTAATGTCAATGTTCACAATTCCACAATAAGAAAGAGACTGTGTAAAAATGGTATCCATGGGAGTGTTGCAAGCCAAAACCACTGCTGACCAAAAAGAACACAAAAGCTTGTCTCGCCCAAAAACATAATGATGTTTTCAAGACTTTTGGAAGATGTGGGTCCTGTTACAATAAAATTAAGGTTTTGGCGTGGCCAATTTTAAAGCCCCGACTTCATGCTCAAAAACCTTCCAATATGGCTGAATTAAAACAATTCTACCAAGAAAAGTGGCCAGAATTCCTCCACAGTGATGTAAAGAACATTTTATTACAAATATTTGATTGCAGTTGTTGCTATCAATGGTGATGCAACATGTTATTAGGTTTAGGGGGGCAATTACTTTTTCACATGGATGATATAGCTTTTGATGAACTCTTTACCTTCAATGACATGATCACATAAAAGCTGCAATTTTTGTTAACTAGCATTTTGTATTATATTAAAATTAGCTGGATGACCTGAAACAGTTAAATGTGACAAATAAGCAAAACTATAAGAAATTGGGAAGGGAGTCAATCTTTTTTCACTGCACTGTATATTGTGTATGGACTATTTAAATTAATTGAGTTAGGAAGTTTGATATCATCTGACATTATCCACATTCAGGAACAGCTGATTTAACAGAGCATGTCTTCCAGACCAATTCATCTGGCTCATGTTCCTTGTTGAATTACCTGCTGACATAAGTAGAACTCTGGTGGAATGATTCGAGTTTTGCAGTCATGTTTAATGATGTAACAAACATTTTTCATGCTAGATTTTTTGGTCACTATATATTTTATTTGGTATGTTTTAATTAAATATATTTGAAATTCTCTTTAGAAGTACATATCTTATGATTATCGTACACTAATGTTCTAATGTTATCGTATTCTAATGTTTTAACTGTATTTGCTAAACTCCAGTGTTTGATTGGTTTTTATTTTTAATAGGATTGGAGATGAATGGGAAATAAAATGTCTTTTCTTTCCCAACAGGTGGTTTACAAGTCCGACAACAGTCAATGCTTTCTACAGCGCATCTACTAACCAAATTAGTAAGTACTTAATTAGGATTCTGTTGCTTTACCACTGTGAAAATTCCATGCCATTTATCCTTGAAATGATGAGTTTTTTGAAAAATTGTAAGGTACTAATGGTGTGGTTACTTAAAACAATATGCAAGAACATATTCTTAAAAGCTTCTAAAGAACTTAATGTAAAAGGATCTTTCCTACAAAAAATGTGATTTGAAAAAGGTGATTATTTTTCTAAAGAAGCAATCATTTTATGAATATAACAAACTAAGTAAAAATGTCTTTAGTTCAAATTGTTATGTGATGTACCACTGGCTATGTCCTCTTTACCCATTGTACAGAACTTCAGATACTGCTACGACTGATAGTATGTATATTAACATACTTTATTTAGTTATAGCATATACTGTAGTCTATATAAAAAAAAGTTTGACTTTTCAGGAACCAGCCTGGGATTATTAAATTATTATAAACTTGACTGTGAAGTCAGAACTCTTGTATTTATCCAAAACTAAAATATGGATTGCATATGTTAGAGGATATTTTCAGCAGTAAGGGCTGAATTTCCTATATGACTTAGAGTCTTTGGATGTTTATGCCACCTGTCTCTTTTTTGTTTTGTCTATGTTCTACTTCCTCCATATGGCTCACCAATAAACACCCCAATCACATTTACATACAGGGAGCTCTTGTTAACTATCAAAAGGCAAACAATAAGGGAGTTATAAGAGATAATTCCACATTATCATTAATTTATGCCCTCACTGCAAGCCATATGGAAATGTAAAAGTGAAATGATACATATAAATAAGGGTCAAGATTCCACACTGGAAGATGAACCATGGTATCAGTTACAGTTTTCTCTTTTAGGTCATTTAAATCCCTCTTTGATACTCTGGTTTGATCAAAACTCTACTAAAAATAATTGAAAAACTAGACATCACTTTAAGAATGAATAACAAACTTTCAATTTACTTCTCCATAGACATTCCTAATTAAAACATTGGTGATTTCAACCTCAATGATTGGCATGATTACAATAAATGACCTAATGACTGTACAGGAGTTAAAACCATTTGAACAATTAATGTAGGAAACCATTATATCTGTCACATACACTATCATATGGATAGCTGAGGTCCCACTTACCCGCTCCCCCGTTCCAGCTGTGAATGGAGACTCCCCCTCCTCTGCTCGCAGACACAGAAGTGAGCAGAGTTAGTATGTCGACGTGCCCTTCTCATTGCCGACCTCGGCTTTGTGACCTATCCTGGATTTTTGATTTAAACCCTTCGGATACCTCGCCTTGCTCTTATTGTTGTGTGATTTCCTGCCAATAGGAACCTACTCTGTTTATCGGCTCACGGATACAATACCTGTTAGAAATATATTTTTCTATTTTAGGATAAAACAATGTCTCTGTTTATTGGAATAGATAAGTGGTCCCAGGGATGTAATACCAAAGTAATGTCTAAATGTTATGGTCTATGTTATGGTCTATGGTCTATGATCTATACAAGCAATAGATCAAGATATTAAACCCAACCCATGGTTAAAATGGGAAAAGCATATTGGAAAAATATTTAATATAAAGCATTGATATAGAGCTAGTGTGGAAGTAACTAAAATAATTCACTGTTTAAGCCCGGTAGTATAAAATCCAAAATAGATGGTGGTTTTAGCCAAGTACCATACATAAGAAAAACCCAACCACCTTTGTTGGCTCTGTAACACTGAAAAAGGTAATTTTCAACACATATGGTGGGGATGTATAAGCGTTATAGGTTGATGGGCCTGACTAACCACATAAATAAAAACCATGTTAGGGTCCAATATCAAATACCTACCCGATGTTGCTTTGCTATAATTGAATCTTCCGAGTTTCCCTCTTGCTAAGCTCTACTTGGTGATTCACCTCAATGAAAACCGAAATAATTAAGACTATGGTTACAATTTGAAATCCCATCCTAGGACCACTTTATACACCAAGTACAATATCAATATAGAATGGGGAAAGGAGTGTCCTTTATTCATGGCAACAGTAATGTATTTGAAAATAAGATGGAAACCCTAGCTCCTAAAATATCCCGATAGATATAATTCAGTATGTGTGGTCCCTGTGCCCAAGATAACAAATTAAAACACCACTAAGAGGAGGCTCCCTATATAAAAAGCCCTTAAAAAGATTTCTAATAGATGTAAAAAAATAAATAAAAAGATGGCAACAATACTTGTCAGTGGCTTTATATGTTGGTAGACGTAAGAACTTAAACAGTAGTTTTTGATGTATTATAAAACATGATGTCATCATCAACTGTATTTCTATTTTCTTGTATTTATTTCCACGTAGATCAATTATGTTGAGTACCATTTTCCACAATTATTTTAATAAAGATTACGAAGACGTGAATAGCAAAAAATATAACACAGTGCAACGGGACTTGGTCTTTAAAATTTGTCTTCTGTGGTCAGAAAGATAAAGTAAAATCAAAGCAGATTGTAGATAGTCAAATGTGTTACCTTTAGTGATCAAGCAACCCGGTAGAAGCCTGTTCTTTTCATTATATTACAGGCAGCTGTAAACCATAGAAAAATAAACACGTGTCACATTAAATTATCTTAAAAATCAGAATGAATCATCTGTGGATCACATAAACACAGCCAAGAATTACATTAAATCCAATCGGACCGTATGAGCAGGTTTTAGTGATTTGTAAAGTGGGGCATAGGCTGTCATAAGGTCATATAAAACCACCCAAGCTACACAATAATCCATTTGTGTATGCCAGTAATTTATTTAAGGTTATATCGCATCATCTGAGCCACTCTGGCTTGGGTCTACATTAGTATACTCATACAAAACAGTAATAAAATGAAAATTAAAATCTACAGTTCCTCAGTTTTCAAGGTTCTATATTTTGGAATTGTATTTAATACACAGTGTTACAAAGAAAAAATAACATAAGAAAACAAATAGTTAATGCGTTCATTGTAAGATTGCATTCTCAAAAAGTGATTTATGTATTACATATTTAAAAATGTAAGAATGTTTTAATGGCAAAGCCATGGGAGTTGTACATAAAAAAGTGACCACAAAAAAAGTACCGTATATTCCGGCGTATAAGACGACCCCCAACTTTTACAGTCCAAATATAGAGTTTGGACTATACTCGCCGTATAAGACTACCCCTCTACCCAGCGTACAACAACCAGCCAATCACGGCAAGCGATGTACCTTACCGGTGATTTGCTGGTTGATTTGCTGACATATACATACATGCACTGCCCTTGCCCTTACACACACACACACACACACACACACACACAGACACACACACACACACACATATATAATATATATATCTATATATATATCTACACATATGCCTGTCCATACATACACATTTATACACTGCCCTCACCACACACCCCTGCCTTTACACACACATGTATATGTATATGTATATATATATATATATATATATATATATATATATATATATACACACACACGTATGTATATATATATACACACACACACACACGCCTAGTGATTAGAGAGCAGGGAAGCCGAGGTCTGAAGTGCCAGACCTCGGGCTTCCCTGCTCCCTCATCACTACGCGCCGGCAATTGATGCCGGGCGCCGGGACATGACGGCATCCCTGCGCTCGGCATCAATAGCCGGCGCGTAGTGATTAGAGAGATTGGTGGCTTCGTGGGAACCTCCGGCTTGGTAAGTACCCGGCGTATAAGACGACCCCCCACTTTTAAGAAGATTTTTGGGGGTTAAAAAGTCGTCTTATACGCCGGAATATACGGTAGTCTTATTAGCATGGCAGCAAATGAAATCTTTTGCTGATTTGTTGCTTGTTACGGTAGCACCAAGAGAGGTCTTTTCTTCCATCTTTTTATGGTAAGACACTAATATATACGGTAGATAATAGTTACAGATCAACTGGCCATCTCTAGAATTATGAACCCAGGATGAAAAAACCCTACGAAACCATGATCTCATGTAGTGCCAGGCAGGGACATTTTTGACCCAGTGTTTTGACCTTGGTTTTCACGTTCCAACCTATGCTCTTCATGCCAGTTTTTACCTTTACCTTTTAGTTGGTTGTTCTGGTTCTTGTGTTCATGGGACTTTGATCCATTGTACTTTCAGTATTTTTTTCTCTTGTTTCCTAAGCCCTCTTTTATCATTTCTAGATTCTAGTTATCTAACATTAGATCTGTTTCTTGTTTAACCTTATTGCCCTGATCTCTGCACTGTGTTTGACTTTGCTTCTGAACTAAACCTCTATGCTCCCTGTATAGGATTAGATTCTCCTTCACGTTATATACAAACTCCTGCAGAATCTGCTTTTTTAAATAGATCTTTTGAGACATAAAGGCCTTCAAGAAGAGTTCTTCACAATATACATAAATACAATATACATAAATACAATATATATATATATATATATATATATATATATATATATATATATATATATATATATATGACATATAAACGAAGGACTATTGTGATGTCATGGGTTGGAACAAATTGTGTGTACCCTTACTAGATTGGTATAGAGGAAAATATCCATTAGAAAGACAACATTTAAAATAAAAACCATTTTCTGAGAATGGAGAGCAAGTTGAAATACCTATTAACGGAATCATATACAAATCTTGTTAAAAATTTTAATGGCAGTGCACCGCATAAATGATATTAATATGTTTAAAATGAACAACTTAGTTTAAATATATGAATCCATCAGCGCTTTAACCCTCAAATCCAGTGGCATACAAGATTTCTAATGAACGCTGCTATTGTGCAGAGGAGATATGCATAATGTAGACATTAGTTACAGGGCTAATTTTACAAAAGCCCATGAAAGACATTGACACTCTGACACTATCTGTATCTTTCAATTTGCACAGATGGCCAGAGGTGAAGAGCAATTCATTATAGCTTTCATTTATTCAACTGCCCAGCACATGGAAAATTGCTCTTTAAGGATACATTCTCTCTAGCAAGCACATATCTGATAGCTGTAAAAAAATAATGCCTGCTTTCAAAAAGCTTGAATCTGAAACATTGAATTTTGTTTGATGGTATGTCTTTAATACAGTTTGCATTTTAAAAAGGTACCTGCTGTGCTTTTTCTTCTTTCGAATATATATATATATATATATATATATATATACATATATAGACACATGTAACGTATTGATTTGTATAGGGCCATCATTATCTACAACATTGTACAATAGGTACATAACAAGCCGTTTAACCCTGTAATTGGGTTAGATTCATTATAAGTTTGATTGACGTGCCAAATCATTTACATAGCATAATGTACATTTGGAGGCAAATAGTGAATGTTTTTAAATGTTCCAATTAAGGTACAGAACCTCTCTTCTTTGTACTTGGTGGTAGGACAGCAGGTTTAATAAGACGCATTGCTCATCTGGAAACTTCTGGGTTCTAGGTATTTAGATCCGAGTTTAAATCATTTTATATTATTAAAGATTTGTGCATTTGTGGCTACAACGCACTACACTGATATGAACAGATCTGAATCAGATTTGGTGTTTCTACATATTTACATTATTCACGAAATGTATTTTAATCATTGCAGGGTTCCCTGCAGGAGAACTTCAGAAGCCTTTTTTCTGGGGAACAGAATACCCACGGTAGGTAATAAAACAAAAGCACTAAGCAGTTGTAAACATATATGAAATTTCAGCTTTGTCATTGTTGGTGCTATAAATAATAAATCTTCTGTCTGTACATAACAACATATCATAATATATTTGCATTGTTTCTACTTACTTGTCTTCTACTGATTAACTACTTTAACAAAAGTTATACCTTTCTTTAAGCAGTTCATCTCCCAAAACAGTTTTATGTTGGATTTAGCTGTGTACACAAATTTAACACTGTGTATACAGTGATAGAGAACAAGGTTGGTCATCATAGCTATACTATAACATACCGCATTTTATTATAAGTGTCAGTTTTTCAAATGAAAAATATTTTGTTCATACAAGCAACAAAATGTTCAAGCCTATGTGAGGTTTAGTATGAGTAAGGGACGATGCTGCCACATCCAAAAAAAGCTCTTAAGGGCCTTACCATGGAGGAGTATTAGCCGCTTGACTCTAGGTTTTGCTTCTCCGCTGATGATCCAGTCTTAACAGGAGATGGGCTTGAGCTTTTCCAGCTCTACGAAAGCCTATAATTTGTTATTTCTTAAATTGGAGTTTTATTGAAAAGCCAGCTGTAATCACAATGGGTGCTTGGCTTATAAAACTGTTATAAAGCCCTAAAAGATTATTATAAGATGTATGGAGTAGTTCCAGCTGTACCAGGCAGATAGTAAACGCTGCACCTTGCTCATGTCAGCCATCCTACAGAATATTAATGTTCATTGCTTAATCAGTGTTCACCTTTAGCGAGCCTTTACTAAATGTATGGTTTCTTATTTGCATAATTGTTATTAAAAGTATTCTAAGTCTGTAAGTAAAATAAAAGAGAGTTAAAATGTAACATCTCTTATATGTGTGTGTAATGGCATCATTTTTAGAGTAAAAGGGTTTAATGAAGGCAAGCTTCCAATTTGTCTGTATTCCAGCTTCTCAATTATGCGCAGAACCTACTCTATGCACCTGAAATTGTCTTCCTTCTCTGTATTTCCGACCTTGAAAAATTATCAGTAATAAGCTTTACATAATACAACACAAGTCAGGAAAAGCCATCCATCTATTGTACAGGGGTGGCCATTAAGGACACGAAATACTCCTAAATTGCATAATGGACAGCAGTAAAGAAAGTGAAATATCGTTGTCTGATTGATACAGAGTACACAAACTGTAACTGTTCTACAAGCATGTTCCTTACTGAAAAGTACATAGTTATACACATTGTGACAATACATTTTAGGCCATTCTTTCTTATAGAACTGCTTAAGCTCAGCCATAGTCTTTGGATGTCTGGTGTGAACAGCTCTCTTGAGGCCATTCCACAGCATCTATAATGGGTAAAGGTTTGGGCTGCGATTGGGCCACTCCAAAAGCGGATTTTCCTTTTTTAAGCCATTCTGTAGTAGATCTACTTCAATGTTGTCCTGCTGCATCACTGAACTTCTACTGAGCTTTAGCCATCCAAACACTATCTGTATACTATCAAAATACTATCCTGTATTATACCTTGATAAATTTCATTGTCCCCTTGATGATGGCTTGCTGTCCAGGCCCGAGGCAGAAAAGCAGCCATAAATGATGTTTCCTCCACCGTACTTCGCCATTAAGATTACATTTTTATGTATTCCCAGTAGAGCTGTGGAGTGTCAAGGCTTCCTCCGTCCTGTCCTGCCATAGACTCCATGTCTGTTTAGTGTATTGTAGTGTCATGACCAGATACACCAATCAGCCATAACACTTTGACCACTGACAGGTGAAGTGAATAACACCGATAATCTTGTTATCATGGCGCCTGTCAGTGGGTGAGATATATTAGGCAGCAAGTGAACATTTCATACTCAAAGTTGATGTGTTAGAAGCAGGAAAAATGGGTAAGCGTAATGATCTGAGCGACTTTGACAAGGGCAAAATTGTGATGACTAGACGACTGGGTCAGAGCATCTATAAAACTGCAGCTCTTGTGGGGTGTTCCCAGTCTGCAGTGGCCCAAGGAAGGAAAAGCAGTGAACCGGCGACCATGTTAAGGGTGCCCAAGGCTCAATGATGCGGGGGGGGGGGGGCGAAGGCTGGCAGATGAACTACTGTAGCTCAAATTGCTGAAAAAGTTAATGCTGGTTGTGATGGAAAGGTGTCAGAACACACAGTGCATCATAGTTTGTTGCTTATGGAGACCAGTTAGGGTGCCCATGCTGACCCTTGGCCACTGCGGAAAGTGCGTAAAATGGGCACATGAGCATAAGAACTGGACCATGGAGCAATGAAAGAAGGTGGCCTGGTCTGATGAATCGCGTTTTCTTTTACATCACGTGGGTGGCTGGGTGGGTGTGACCTAGAGAACACATGGCACAGGATGCATCCATGGAGGACCCTCCTCGCAACATACAGTACTTAAAGGATCTGCTACTAACCTTTTGGTGCTAGATACCACAGCACACCTTCAGAGGTCTCGTGGAGTCCATGCCTTGATGGGTCAGGGCTGTTTTGGCAGCAAACATTATGCAGGTGGTCATACTGTTATGACTGGTTGGTGTAAGTTAACCTTCAAGCCTTTAGCTGTTCAAAAGGGTTCTTTATTACCTCTTTGAGCATTCTTTGTGTCCTTGGTGTCATCTTGGCTAGCTAGGTGATAAGTGAGGAGGAGAGCCTTAGCCCATGGAATGAATGTAAAGATCGAGTAGGGGAGTATTTGTTTATGAGGGCAGAAATGTATGGAGGAGCAGTGTTATGAAGGCCCTTATATCAGTGGATGATTTCACAGAGTGGAGAAGCAGAAGAGGCGCTGCATGCAAGGAAGATAAGTCTTGTAGCAGCATTTAGGACTGCAGAGGAGAGAGTTGAGACCGTGGAATGCCAACCAGAAGAGTGTTGCAGTGGTCAAGACGGGAAATGATAAGTGAAGAAACCAGAGTTTTTGTTGATTCTTGGGTGAGGAATCTATACTTATGCAAACACCCAGTGCTCCTAGCCCCTTACATCCACCTTCAGGTTCACTCGGGTGGCCAATCTAACCTTAAGCATATGACTGCCAGCTGGATACACACGGCACATGTCTACATAAAGAAGGCTGTTAGAAAAGCTTAGCATGTGACCATTTGTATCCAGCAGGTGACTCCATGACTCTGACTGCCTCTAAATTGCCAATTTTCAGCCCCATTACAGTCCTGATATTAATAGTTTTATTTTGCTTTTACTGGAGCATTAAAATAAAAATGCCACCAGATATTTATCAGTAGCGAATCTGAATGTGGTTATATACAAGATGATAAAACCCCTTTAAATGTCCATGGGCTACAAAGATCCTGTGCTGCGGGGGCAAATGAGATGTAAATTCAGCCCTAGGCCTTGGTTATGAATGGTGTCACTGATTGTTGAAGGAAAGAAGGAATCTTACCCTACCTCATGAAAATCCAAAGACCGATTAATCACATAATGTAGTGGATCTTACCTAATAAATATGTGAAAAGCAGACTCTATTGTCACAGTTGGTATTGATATGTGTGTCTTCTCTCCCCTTTATAGACATGTAAAGGAGCATTAATTTCAGTTAAATTATGTGTATGTACAAGGAAACTGACTGTCAACTTAAAAATATAATGGAAACTGAATTTGCATGCATCAGTGTCAAACACTTCCCACCTTTCTCGGGGAGGAATTATTAGAACCGGCAGGCCGATGATCCTGTTTCATCTTTGATCTATGATATTCCAATGCAACATTATCAAAATGAATAATTACATTTTGAATCCTAGCAGGTTCCTGATCAAAAAATAAATGGTCTCACGGAGAGCAGAATCCTTCACAAGAGGCAATGCTGGTGAATAATTTGTATTATTAACTGTATTTATACGTGTTTTCTTTAATTTGGCAGATCTCTGAGCTATGGAGCAATTGGGGTAATTGTTGGCCATGAGTTCACACACGGCTTTGACAGCAATGGTAAATATGTTTTATGTATGCATGATATTAACTAAAATATAATGAAAAAAATATTTGTGACGTATGGATAAGGTGAATTTAATAGGGGTATTTAATTAAGAAGCTTTTATATGTTTCAAAGGAACATGACATGATCTAAATCTAGAGAGTTTAAGTCTTAGATATAAAGTAAGGAAGTTTTACCTTTAGATGGTGCTAAATATGTGGAACAGCATCTCAGCAGATGTGGTAGAGGTTAATACAGTTATGGAATTTAAACACGCAAAATTAGTTGGACTTCAGACAGTTAAAGTTGCAGTGAAATAGCTTCTGGATGAAAATAGATGTCACGTGTCATAATCACACATATGAACGCCCCTAGGATTTGACCAAAGGCTGGTATCACAGCCTTCATCAGTGAAACGTCTCTATAGATGCCCTCAAATATGGATGTAACCCCAACAAATTATAGGTAGTGAGACCAAATCAGTCCTGTTTTTAATGTAACTAAAAACAAAAACTATTATTTTTTTATTTTTTATTTTCTCCTTGGAGGTCGTAAGTATGACAAAGATGGAAATTTGCATTCATGGTGGACCAGTGAATCAGAAGAAAGATTTAAAGACAAAACTAAATGCATAATAGACCAATATAATGATTACTACTGGAAGCAAGCTGGGTTACATGTAAGTAAATAAAGGAAATGTTATATTGTATATTCATTGTGCGCTTTCACCTCAAGTAACAGAACTCATGAAGAAACGTAATATTTAAAAAATAGGTATAGAATATAAATTTATATTACAAAATTTCATTACAAAATTTCAATTACATTAATGCATATAAACAGCAGTTAACATAATTGCTTAATTAGACTGGAGTCTGCAGGGATATCGAAGATGCCTAATTTGAATTACTTATGAATATATTTCTCATTCATCCATTTTAATCGACATAAACCTATTGAAACTGCGTTACCCTGCCCTTTTTATTAGGTAAAGGGAACAAAGACATTGGCAGAAAATATTGCGGATAATGGAGGGATGAGAGAAGCTTTTCGGGTAAGAAACACCTATGTGTCAATCATTAAAATATAAATGATACAATTTTCTTACCTAAAATTGGGAAAACTATGTGTTGTCAAAATTCTGGCATTATACCACTACTTTTTATGGGTAGTTGAAATGGTCTGAATTTGATGTTGAATTTCTACAGCTATACTTTTGATGACATCGTGAGTGTATCTCTTTGAGATGTTCTGCTTTCCACTGTCCTACAGTTTGCTATTTTGTCTCATTATCTGTGTAGACAAAAGTTACCTTCAGCGCACACACTATATCTATCTCTCTGTCACAAAAGAGAGAAAGCAAAGTGGGAGTTCAGTTTTTTTTTACTAGTGTCTATTAGAATGTTTTAAGAATGGTTGAATTGGCCAATGCTAAACCATCTAATTTTCTTAATGTCAACATTATTATTGACAGCTGACCCAGATCACATGTCATTTTGGAGACTTTGTAGCATCTGGTTAGGTATAAAAATGGCTCATTTGATACCTTTATTGGCAAAACAATTGTAATAGAATACAAGCCTCTTCTTTTTATCTAGTGAATGAATGAATAAAAATATTAACCATTATTTAATGTGTTCATTTTTCTTTTCTTTTTAATATATTTTTTTATAATTTTAGGCTTACAGAAAATGGATCAGTGAAATGAGAAGTGGTAAGGAAGAGCTTCTTCTTCCTGGCCTAAAATTCACTAATAACCAGCTCTTTTTCTTGAGTTATGCACATGTAAGTAACAGAAAACAAAGTCGTCATAATATTATATAAGTATAAGCAGTTATTTTATTAAAATAAATCTAGACCTAGAAATAAAAGAGATAATGTCTGTGATTCATATTGTTTTGTAGTTATTTCAACTTAATAAAACATTTTAAAATGTATTTTACCTTATTAGGTAAGGTGTAACGCCTTCCGGCCTGAAGCTGCAAGAGATCAAATTGTGAATGGTGTACATAGCCCTCCACAGTTCAGGTAATGTTATCTTACTAGTTCCAAACTTATTTAGTAGGCAGGTTAGGAGGATAACAATTTCCTACTGTTAGGGATTGACCACTCACACTAGTAAGGTGTCAGAAGCAGGCGATGAACTAGGAAAGGTGAGCTAAAGGAATATGGGGGGAAGGGCATTAACACATAAGCTCGTAGGCATCCTTAAGGAAGTGGGTCTTGAGGGATTTTATGAAGGACCGAAGGCAAGGAGAAAGACATTCCAGAGGATAGGGGCAGCTGTTAATAAATCTTGCAAGAGCATATGAGAGCTAGAGATCAGAGCACTGGGCAGATGGAGACCTTCGGATGAGCAGAGAGACTGAGTATGCGTGTATTTGGAGATGTAAGTAGAGAAATGGCTATGAGGAACTTTAAAAGTAAGGATTTTGAAATTAATTTATATTTTAAAGAAACCTACAGAGGGGAGAAATGTTATTGAAGCAATGAATGAGGAAGATAAGTCTGGCAGCAGAGTTCATAGTGGATTGTAGAGGGCCAAGACAGGTATGAGGGTGACCAGCTAAGCAAAGGTTACAGTAGTCAAGGTGGGAGATAATGAGGACATAAACAAGAGCCTTACTGGTATCTTGTTTTAGCAAGAGACCAATGCTTTTAATGAGCCAGCAGTTTCAGTGAAACGGAATGGATATGGAGGGTCAATGAAATATCAGAGTCAAGGGTGACTCTAAGACAGCAAGCGTGAGGGGCGGGGACATGATTGCACCATTGACATTGACGAAAATTTGTATTGGAGGAAGGGAAGATAAAAGTTTGATTTTTGGAGAGATTGAGTTTTTGGAATCATGCAAACATCCAGTTAGAGACAGATACAAGACAGTTATTTACACAATATAAGAATGAGGGAGAGAAATCAAGAAAGAATAAGTAAATCTGGATGTCATTGGCAAACAGGTGGTATTGAAAGGTTAAGGTCTGGTAGTGAGAATGGAAGGACAGAACAAATCCTAGAGCCTTGGGGTAAACCAACTGAGAGGGGGAAAGGGAAGCATTACTGTAGAGAGAGATGCTGAAGGTACGATCAGAAAGGTACGATGTGAACCAAGAGAGATCAGTGTCACGGAACCAAGATCATGAAAAGTTTGAAGGAGAATAGGGTGGTCCACAGTGTCAAAAGCAGCAGAAAGATCCAATAGGATTAGCATAGAGTAGTGGCCCTTGGATTTAGAAGTGTGTAAGTCATTAGTAACTTTAATAAGAGCAGTATTAGTAGAATGTCAAGAGCGGAATCCAGATTGAATAGAGTCAAGTAAAGAGTTTGAGTCCTGAAACTTAGTTAGTTAGGCCTATACAATTTGTTCAAGAGGCTTGGAGGCAAGAAGAATTTGAGAGATGGGACGGTAGTTGGACAGATCAGTGAGGTCCAAGGAGGCCTTTTTCAAGATTGGAGTTATGGTAGCATGCTTGAAGGAGAATGTGACAGATCCCGTAGAGAGGGAGAAATTTAATATATGAGATATTGTAGGGACAAGAGTAGGTGACAGGGAAGAGTTTAGGGAGATGAAGTAGGTTTCCTTAGCAATGGTGAGAGCAGAGTAGTAGGAATGGAGCATGAATTCATATGGCAGGAAATCAGGGGATTGTGGATATGGTACTTGGAGAATGCTGGTGATGGGAGTTAAGTAGTAGTAAAGAGTAAAGGGAGTGGAACAAACACAATAAACCAGTATGGCAGTGGTTGATGAATGATCAGTGGAGTATTGATTGATTTGTCCTTCCTTGTTGAACTGGCACACAGATGGAAAATGGCCTGTGCCTCTGAAGTCAGTTCAAATCTAAGGCATGGCTGCGTTTTAGGTATTTACCAACTGATTAATTACCCCACAATAAAATCGAAGACACATGGGGAGAGGATAGCTTACAGGGTACTAATAATTCAATAAGGACAAAGTCAAACAACATCAACCAAAGAAATGATACTGATACAAAAAGTGGAATACCTAAGTAATTAATTAATTAAGCAGGACAGTTAGTAATGATCCATATGACAAGCAGATGTAAATGCAAAAAAGTTTGCTCTCTATAAATATTTACCTTTGAGTTAATGTTAGAGCTCATGGAAATGAGCCCTCCATTAAAGCTGCAGTAGAAAAGCTGCAGCTACCATATCTGCTCATTTTTCAAAGCCTCTAATTTTTCCAATGATGGCTGTAGATGCAAGTATTACATTTAAACGTTTATTCACTAAAGAGGAAAAAATGCAGTTTATCCTATTAAAATACATATAAAGAAAAGACAGATATTGTAATAGATTTTTAAATACTTGTATTTTTTGTATTTTTTTTTAGGGTAATTGGTACAATGAGCAATTTTGAAGAGTTTCGCAAAGCTTTTAACTGTCCAGAAAACTCTACAATGAATAGAGGGAGTCGTTCTTGTCGGATCTGGTAGAAGTGAAGATTTTTTTTTCAATACTTCAAATATAATACATGGACTGCTGTTTTAACTGCTGTTTTTTTAGAAGTGAAGAAAATCCACTGATTTCTGGAGAAACATATTTTTTATACTCAATAAGGATTGAATGAGAATGTTTCTTGTTTTATTGAGCTATTTTATAAACCAATCACATTTCCTAATACAAATTTTACTGGCAATGTTTCAGTATTTTGAGTTTTTTTATGAGGTTAATCTCCAAAAATGTTCTTAATGTAAAAAAAGAACACTGAATAACAACACCTATTTACATTTATATCACACAATTGTTCATCAGTGCTTCATTTATGAATATATGCAAAACGATTTACATTAATGCTTTAATTCATATAAAGGATCAGTGTGAGAAGCATTGTCAATATATATAACAATTTAATAATAATAATAAAATAATAATGGAGCACAGGAGAACTAAGAACATAAGAACAAATACATTGTTTCATTCTTATTATATAATGAGGCAATACAAGCGCATGTATCTGTGTTCCAGTTGCTTTACAGAGTTTAAGCAATGTAGAAAAAAGGGATATGTATGGATCTCCTTTTTCTGTTTCTTTAACCTATACTATATCATTCCTTAGTATGCCTTCCAAAGATAACTATTGCATGATGTTTTTCTAAACTTTCAGGTGGACAAATTTCCTAGATTGCCCACATTTATATAGTTTATAACAGTGTTCGCATGACTACTTCCATAGTGATGTTCTAATGAAAATGAAATGTATCGGTTGGTTATGTTTGCACTTAAAGAAAACGCTACTGGGTGATCTGTTATGAGGGATGTAGCTAACATTCAAACAGAAAGGGCAAAATGGCAAAATTGTAAGAAAAAGTGAAATTTAAGCATATATTATAAATGGCCCCTTGCAGATTAAAACATTTATATTTTTTTTATTATATTAGTACATTGAAAAGTCTACCCATAACATGCGATTTAAAAATAAATGACATTAGCAATAACAGCAAAACACATAAACACACACTGGTACAGAAGGACAAGAGGGCCTTTCTCTTGTGAACGTCAATATATCAGGAGGTATAGAGAGACAAAAGGTGAGGGCCTCTTTGGACAAGGATGAATTGATTGTAGCGAAAGTCCTTTGGAGGTTTTAGTGGCCTAGATATCTCGAAGGTTGAGGGACAGATGGTTTTAAGCATCAACAGAGGGTTAAAATATTATAATAATGGGTTCAGAGTTGTCAGAGTGATGCACTTGGGAGACATGAAAGGGTTAGTGTAGGAAAACAATTTGCCAACTGTTAGCCAGAGATGGATGTCTAAATAGTCCATTGGAACTCTTTGGATGAGAAGGTGTCCAAAGTAGATCGTATAATGCATTAAAAAAAAAAAGTCCCAAGTTGACCTTTCATGAGGTTACTTAAATTTAGCAACTTACCCATAAACCTATGTGTTTAGGTAACCTCATGAAAAAGTACAACACTGAATTGTCAATGTAACACCAGAAACTTGAGTTGAAAATGTATGATTATGTTCAGAATGGTTTTGTCCTGAATAAGCCAATGGTATAAAGAGTTGTATTTCAACTCCTTGACTTTAGGATACATTATGAAGGTCCAACTTCAGTGAGCTTCCTCTAGGTAGAGCTTGGGGTCCTTGTATAATGCATGGTCAAATCAGTGAGGTTTCTTCAATCCTTTGAACTGTGTATTATACAGCATTACTGCTGGAGAAGCCTGCCAGGAAAGGCCCTTCAGAATTAACACTGAAGTGAAACACAACTCTCCTGGCAGCTCTCCCTTTAGTGAGAAAAACCCATTGATATGATATCACGTGTAGAGAGATTGAAGAAAAGTAATAGTAATAATTGTATTTTCTTTCGTGCTTTTAAAGTGTATTTTTGGGTTGCGACTGCACATTTAATAAATATATTTTGTTTTACAATATGCATATGATATATGAGAACGTATATATATAATGCCTAACTTTGTTGTAGTTCAATGGAAAAACACATTACCAAATCTACCCAAGTGTCTAACAGTGTTTTGAGTAGATGGCATACAATTAAATAGAATTCTATTTGTCATTATATAGACATAAACAAATGTAACACTATACTATGAATTTAGAATTTAGGAGAAATTACCTATTAAAGGATATTATTCAGAGAAGCATCAAATCTGACTCTGCATAAGAGCTATTTAGGCCATTTAGTCTGCTTGTTTTTCCTGCTTTAAAGAATCAAAACTTAATTAGTCGTCAATGACTATGCCATGTATGATTAAATTCCATAGATATCTACACAATTATACAAAATAAAATATTTTGAGAAAAGTATACATGCAAAAAAGTAACAATATCTGTGGCTAATGTAGTGTTTTGATGATACTACCAGACCATTCCCTTAAAGAGGTTCACAAAATCAAGTTAATTATTGTAATAGTGATTTATATTCAAATAAATAAATCCAAGTTCATTTAATTTGTAAGAATAATTTAAATTATATTACAAGGCCAAAGTGATATCTTTTGCAGTTCCATAAAAGACTACACTTAACAAAAATGCTGAATTGCAGTTATCCCTATCCTGTAATATTTTTTTTTTTTACTGCTGAAATATTGTAGATAAGGTTCCTGCTAAGCTTGCAGGCTGATAAACGAGCAAGCTGACTATTTCCAACTATATTTATATATAATATATTTTATAAATGCGTTTTCTTTAGCATAATCAATTATTAATCTCTTCATTACTGGTACTATATCGCTGAGGACCAAGAATTTGCTGTTGCCTCATAATAAATCAAACCATTTATGTTACCTGAAGAAATATTAGGTAATTCTATGGTACTTGAGCTAAAAAAGGAATATATTCATGTTTGGGATTATGTATATGTATACTTTTTATAAGAAGATAAAATAAAGGAAAACACTAGGAGCATAATCACCAACATATTTGCTGCTACTATATTTTGTATTTAGACTTTTATTAATTCAACAGACCTAATCAAAGACACATATTCACACACTAAAATACTCACATACACTAACATACCCAAAGACACATGTTCACACACTAACATACCCACAAATACTAACACCCAGAAATACACACTAACACACTGACACACCCAGACGCACTAACATACCCAAATACATAAGGAATCCCAGAAAGACACACATACATACATAGACACACACATATAACTTACCTTGCAGAGCCTCACCCTTTCTTTGATGCAGCTGACCTGGTGAGCTGCGGTGCTACTCATGCAGGGTCATGCAGTGCATCCTCCTAGAAATTAGGGAGAAAAATCTGTGTGTAAGGACTCGTATATATCCCTACTCCTGAAGCATGCCTCCATGTATGTCAGGAAGCGAGGGGGGGGGTTAATCGCCCCGTTGCCCCCTCTGGGCCCATCAATGGTTGGAGGTACAGTTTTCATCCAGCTGCACCTTGATGTTCAGCGGGTCGCATTTGCCACCCAGGGCTGCATGTTAGTCAGCCCAGATTTATGAGAATACAGAAAAAAGAAAGATGTACATATAAGCAAAAATTAATACTTTTACTAAGATTATGCAATAAATAAATCTGTGTCAATATTCAGTGTATTTTCACTAGTGATACCACAGGCAAAGGGCTTTAACAAATGCCCAACATGTAAACTCATGAGACATTTTACATTTAGACCTCTTCTATGCAATGTTTCACCTAAGTTCCTAAAGCTAGAAGGAAGACATAGAATCACAAAATTTGTTCAAGCTAGAGTTGCTATAGGATCAATTTCAAGTTTACAACTGTCTGGTAAAATGCTAAAAGAGGAGCTCTGGTTTTCTGTGCCTTGGGAGATGAAGAGAACAGAGCCCTCCTTATAACTTAAATTTCAATTCAACTGAGACTCTGGTCACCAGAGATAAGCGCAGAGTACCGGCTACCTAATAGTGAATGTTTACAACTACAATCACTGGGTTTTTTTCTGAAGTACCAGAAACATCAGAATTTTCTCAAATTAACATTAATATCTGTTACATCTGTCCTCACGTGAAAGCCAGGAACCCAGCACTGTTTGGATCAGTTGAGTACTGAATGTATGGCATGCCTTGGTGTGCTATGCTGCTCTGGACTCCTATTGTTTCTTTACAAGCATGTTCTGTATGGGGTGTCTCAACCTTATTACTATCTACCAAGTGGAAGCCTCTACACAGTAGGTTGTCCAGCTAAATGATAGTCTTGGTTCCCACGGCTTGTACTTTGTTCCATATTTGAAATTCTCACTGGATAAAGCCAAAGAGGCAGATTAGAGATGTAAGAACGTGTTCCACTTGTCGTATGGTTTTGGACTGAACACTGTTCTCTACAGTCACATCAAGGAGAACAGGTTTAGATATCAATGTTTGGTGCTAAGAAATATCTATTTATTCACCTAATGCATTTTTTTGGGGTGTACAAATGTACTAATGTAAAGACCAATCAGGTTTGTAAGTATGTAATGTGAAAGAGTTAATCAGGTTAAATGCTGTTTGAACAAATATGCATTATTTTGTGGTATCAATGCAATTTACTTTTAATTATTTATAGAGTTTTATATATTATAGAAATGTAATCAATGGATTTTATAACAATATATGCAATGTTCTTAAGAGCTTTACTCTTTAAAAAATAATTAGAGCTGTCTTATATAAAATTAACCACAACTTAATAATATGCAATTTTATAATTTACAAAGAAAAAATATTTCATTGTCATGTATGTTTTCCATTTCCTTTGTATGATTTTGTTTTAAGAAGTTATTTAATAAACCTTTCAGTAAAATCTTTTTTGAGTGTTTTAATTATAAGTTTTCAGATTTAGTATTTTAGACAAACTAGTCAGAAAGTGAGGGCCGTAGAAGTCAATGCCAGAATATTGTCACAGATCAGAGCATTGACAGCAAGCATTGTGATTGCATCTGATTGGCATTCATGATGTCATATAACTGAAATAACATGGAATGTCTTCACTCAGGTTGCCCTCTAATCCAAGGGTGCTGAAATGAAAATGGAGAAGGACAGATGGTGCTAAAATTCGGTTGTAGGGGGTTGCTACAATGCTACACGTAGTAAGGTTGGGAGAAGAAAAATATATAATTCCTTAAGATCGACCTTCCTGAGATATGTATAGTTAAATTAAACCATATGAACATAAAAAAAACACAATTTTGCCCAGAAAGGGGGATACCTTCATGACTCCAAGGGCAGCAAGAATAATCCCTGGATCACCTACTTTTTATGTGAAATGGGTAACCATGAATACCTTTCCTTGCTATACCTGAGGGTCATATACATACTTCAGATATGTTTGTACATTATGACTGCCTTTTATATAACAAATAAATCCAATTTAGCTAAATGCTCACCAGAACACTTCCATTTCCTTTATTAAACATGTGAACATTCGGTGAACTCTTTCCAATTCAATCACATTCTTTTTTTTTGCTAAAATGATACCAAAATCTGAACTATGGATCCAATACTAATAAATAGCAGCTGCTAGGTGTAAAAATTAGATCGTAATTAGTTTTAAATCCCAAACGCATTAAATATAATTTATTGTTGTTTAAATGAGGAGAACGACATGGGGGCTGAAGCAAAAGTGTTAGGAAGAAGAGGTAAAGTGAAGGTTGGAAGAGGAGAGAAGGTGGCAATGATATGAATGTGAAAAGGTCAAATGAAGAAAAAGGGAGTTAATAAAATTGAATATGGAGAGGGAATTGCTAAAGTGTTAGAAAACCTTCTGAAGGGCTGTATACAACTAATGCAGATCTTATGGTATGCAATTTTTTAAATATATATATTTGGGTGAATATATATATATTCACCCAAACCGAACACAGGAACAGGCGAATATTCGGGGAATACAAAGACCCCCCATGAAGACGAACACAAAGACAAACAAGAAGAGTTGGCTGGCGCCCAAGTCTAATATACAGTATATACTGTATGTGTATGTATGTATATATATAATATATCATTACAGTACTTACAGTGAATTTGGGCTGTTTGGGGCTGGACTGAAGCCACCAAAATGGGCTCTTTACACAGTGGGTGTTATATAATATGAATTATAGTGCAAAGTTAAAACGTATTACCATGACAACCAATGGAACTGTCCAGCCAGCAGGTATGTTTCCCTGGTTGCTATGGAGATCACATTTCAGTCTGGCCTGGCACCAGAATCTCTTTTTATATACATACCCAATATGTGCATCATGGCGTGCATTGAAATATACAGAGAATAGCTGATCCGTTAAAGTATATATTGCTCTTAAGATGGAAATGCTTTATTTAAAAATGAAGCTATTTCCAGACCGGTTCAGTTACATTTAAATTGAGGACACGGTATTTTGCGGAATATACTTTGCTGTCATGGATCACTGACAAATTCTATTGCTTAAATTACTCTGAGAATATAACTAGGAGAAATCTCTTGAAACGCAAATTAGACATATTTTCTGCATGTCCGACACTGTGCAGATAACAAGGCCATTTCTGGTTCTACCCACTAGAGGAAAAAAATATTAACCTCCAGAGTCTATGAATTACCTGTAAAAGTACTTGTTATCCTAGAAAAAACATCCAAAGATAGCTCATTGTTATTATGTCGCATTTTTCACATTCATCCCGTTGAGTTTTTTCAATGTTATTTTATTTTTAAGATATGCAATAGAAATGTGTATTTTTATGGTTTTATGCAAATATTTTAATACTAAAGAAAGTAAGCTTTCTTAATATTTTAATATAGCATAAAAACCTTTTACGAGTTAAACGGGAAGTCCCATGTAAAAAAATATTTTCCCTTTGAGCATAAAAATCAATGCTGTGTATAGTAATGTAGGTTACCATTTACAAAAACCTAGTTTTATCTCATTTCGCCAATGAATTCCTTTCTCTGCGGAACTGCCGCCATTTTGTTAATCATGTGATCGTCGGCATGACTTTCCCTGCCAAAGAAACATACTGAGCTGATTCTTTATGCTAATGAAGTCCATTCCTCATAAATGTTCATTAGTCAGAGTGTCCGGCTAGGGGATTAAGACTGATTCATTCTATAGCTTAGGGTTTTTGTCTTTATTGTTTAACCCCTTAACATCCATGACGGGTCAGGCATGTCACGAAAAAAACGGTCACTTAACGACCTATGATGTGCCTGACACGTTATTTCTACGATCACGTTCTTCGCTTAAACGGTGTTGCTGTAATGCCTCGATGTCCAAGCATTCAGCAACACCGAGATCCATGTCTGGCCCCTCCCCGTGGGCGTCAACATCCGTCATACAGTCTATGGCGGCGGACGCCTGTTTTAAAAAGTTTAGGAGGTGATCAACGCCTCGTTCCTAAAGGATACAAAAGGTAAAACACAGCCTGGCCCTTAAGGGGTTAAAGAGTTGAGGTGTTTTCTTGGTAGACTTGGCTAAGATAGCAGTGCTAGGGCACATACCAATGGATAACATGCATCTACCTGAAAATTATATGATTTCATGTTTATACTAGTAATAACAAATAGTGGGAGTTCCCCTCTAAAAAAAATATGAAGTTCCGTAATTTCCTTCACATAACTGATGTGTCTCCCATTTTTAATATAATAATCACTCAACATATTGTATTACAGAAAGGTCTCCAGGGAGCGTCCACAATTAGATCAGGTATTTTTCTTTTATGCATAGTTCTTTAATCACGACACCTCCACTACATGACACTGTTACTTTTTCAATGTCCAGGCAGCTTGGGACATCATAAATCTTTCTTTTAATGTAATTTTGTGTCTAGCCGTATTATTTAAACTTGGTCTGTGGAAATGACCTTATTCTTTCCTTACCAAGTTCTTTCAATGAATATAGTTTGGCGAGCTTCCAAATAGTTGTACAACTATGTCATGTTTTAATATGGGGCATTTCAGTTCATGTTTAAATCTATATCAAAAGTTTCAACGTGGGTAATGGAGTCTATTTTTAAGTATCCGTACGTGTGTGCAGTGATTTTTTTTTTTTAAAAAAGTTTGTTTAACAAGATCGGAAAATCTGATGCAAACCACACACATACAATTTTAAATAAAATAAAAAGAACAGTCTTAGAAGCACCGGCGGAAGTGCCGGGTAGCAGCAGCGGTTGTCTATGCTCATCGCGCAGAGCTTGGGGATGCATCAGAAAGTCTCAGGGGGCAGAGTGGCATATAGGGGCATATAAGGCATATCTGGGGGGGCAGAGTGGCAAGCCGGGGGCAGATGTGCATAACTGGGGGGCAGGTTGGTAAATATTTACTAGTAAAACTTTTTTCCTATAGGGTAGTCTTATATTCAGGCTTTCTTTTTTCCCTCTAAATTAATATTCACATTTTGGGGGGTTGTCTTATAATCGAGCAGATACAGTATTTGTGAAATATGGAGTGAAATACAAAGGAAAATGAAATTTAGAGTGCTGTTCATTCTTGTGTACTATCTGAGGCAGCGAGCATTGTCCTGTGTACCTGATTCACCAATGGTAGGGTAAAACAATACGTCTGAAATAAAGGTGCCTGAATTTCTGCACTTGCGGCAACCTCTGTCAGTAGGGCAGAGCAAAAAACAAATGTAACCCAATAAAAACTATTATATCCTAATCCTATTTACATGCATATTCATGTCTTATTTTAACAAATTAAACAACTCTTAAAAAAGACATATCAGCACTTTGTTAGCACACAAACCCTGTTCCAGTTGGGTTTAAACATAATCAGAAAAGCAAATAGCAGAAGTTTTTGAATATACAGCAGCGTTTAGAACATGAATTAATAATAATAAACAATTTCTTCTTGCCGTTGTAGTTCTACAAAATCCTCCTTTAAGTTATTCCCCTTTTCCGTGAAATTCTATAATTTGATTTATAAATATTGATTGTCTTTGCAAATTAGTATTGGCAAGTTACTTTAAGAACGATATGCATATTCCATTTCTAACAGTAAACATGTTTATGGGTAGTTACTGCATTTTGGCTGAATTACAGTAAAATAGGACTTTATTTTTCTTTCTTTAAGCCTGGGTTGTTTGAACAGATATATATTTAACTGTTTGAGTTTGTGATGATGGATTTCATTTAAATAGTTGCTGTTTGTGGGATAATTGGTTTAAAAAGCAGTACTTTCTCCTATTAAATTGAGCCTAATATCTGGGGGAAAATGTGGCATAATCATCATTGCAATAATTTACCGTTCAGAAGTCATCGCTCTTCTTCCTACCCTACCCTAAGTTCATCAGTCAGCTGCCACTAAAAAGGAGGGCTACCATAAAAGAGGTAGAGATAAAAATGTAACCGGATGTTACAATAAATCAACTGCTCTTACAAAATAAACATAAGAAGTGTGTCTATTGTAAATATGTTGCATTTGTTAATCATATAATCATCACTGCCTAGGGTTCTTAAACAGACACTCCAATCACCATACACTCTTTAATGCCTATTCTTGGACCCTTTACATTTTTTTTTTGATGTTCCCCCTTGCAAATGCGTGGGGGAATTCTACAAAATGAGCACCACATAGGGAACAATAGCTCCAACAGTGCAGAGGTCCGGATTCCAGTGGCCATCGAGACTCCTGTCCATTCCTGGAAACAAGCTCCTCACCAAAAGAGGGAGGCTTCAGATGACATTGTCCACAAGACTCTTTTGGTTGCTGGTCTCCAGCCTTTTCCCTAGTGAAGGGTTATTAAGCCTCCCACAGTACAAGCCGTTATTTATTCCTATCCAGGGTTTGGAAAAATCTGTCCAGATCCTTGTGGATTTAGGCTCTGGAAAAACCTTAGTACTTCAGGGTTATTGGTTAGTGTTTGGGTGCTAGAAGTATGAGATCTACTGGGCTGTATTAATAGTCTAAATAGCTGTATTATTATTGTAGGTCCAGTAAACAATACCCCCAACTAAAGGGGGTTTGTTCTCAAAAAGAAGAACATTCTCATATGTGTTATAAGTTGTTCCCAAAAAGCAAGAAGCCCACTTATATCCACAGCATAAATATAGATATAGCGTTATTCTTAATCTTTGATAGTTTTTTTTTTTTAAAGGTTCACTTCATGTACTGTCATTATGCTAAATCAAAGAAAATAGTTTGCTAGCAACAAATGCTATGTTAATGGTTAATATCTAGTGGATCCTAAATTACTGCCCTATGAGGGTCAGAGGAATATATAACTGTGTTGGAAGAAGTTATTCTAAAACTGGAATATTGAATATGAATGTACAAGAGGGATTTGAGCAAGATAGAGCATAAAACATTCGTTTAGAGCTATCCAGGCAGATATATTTAAAACAATTTCTGCAAATTTAAAGATTGAAAATGGCATGAATTTTAAGCTGGGAGTATTTTAATTTCAGACAGATTCACTGTTTCAAACTCAATAAAATACAGTGCAATCGTTCTATTAGAGATACAATTGACTTTAAGAAAACTGGGTTGCAAGGTACTGCATATATATATATATAGTCCTGTATCAAAAATTATATAACCTTATGGAATATAGATTTGCAAGCTATTGGGAGAATGACCGAAGTAATGTTTTTTTGGTCAGGGGTTCAATCACATTGTGTAGGGCTGACAAGTCTATGGGGAACACCAGCCCCACTATGTCTTTACTTTTATCTTGAATAATACAATAAAGGCGGCAGAAATGTTAGAATTGTAGACCCACAGTTGTGTCTCTATTGGTCGCCTGCAGGGGCCTTCTCTGGCATCAACCAATTGGTTGATGCCAGAGGAGGCCCCTGCAGGCGACCAATAGGCTCACTCACACGGCCCTTTAACTCCTGACGGCGCGACTCTATTGGTCGTTCGTAGGGACCTTTAACTCTTGGAGTGGGGAAACCAGTGGTCTCTCCCAGCCAAGTTGCGGTTTAAAAGTCTGTACGAGCAACTCTATTGGTCGCCAGCAGGGGGCTCGTCTGCCATCAACCAATGAAGTACAGGCGCTAAATCCTGGTTGCTGCGTAGTCCGTACCGTGTTAATCCCGCATTAACCCCTTCTACAAAAAACGGCAAAAAACAAAGAAAAAAATGAACACGAAGAATGTAGACGAATATTCGCCCAAACCGAACACAGGAACAGGCGAATATTCGTGGAACACGAAGATTTTTTCCCCCACGAAGACAAACACGAAGACGAACACAAAGAGTTGGCCAGCGCCCTAGTCTATTCATTACTATTGTTGTTTATTGATATATATAGTGTCATCATAATCCACAACAGTGTACAATGGGTAAACAGGACAAGTAATATGTAACATAACACGTTTACCCGAGGGCCCTGCTTAAAGGAGTTTGCAATCTAGAGGATTACTACGTTGCACAAACTCGCTAGGTGTCTCTGTTACAGGGCGTCTGGATGCCGTGCAACCACTACACTCCCCTTAATGTGCCCCTTATTATTATCTTTCAATTCATTCATTCTTAATTTCAATACTTACAGTCTTATAAACTGCACATGTATAGACTAATAGATTAATGGGTCAGTGTATGGATTTATTGTGAAATGTGTATCCGAGATGGAATTGTTAAGCTTCCTCCAACGATCCACATTGTACTGTGCCAGACATACATTTAATATATCTTATTTCATTTTGATAAACGATCATCCAGTGGATTTTTTTTAAAAGGTTAAACACAATTGAAAGCACAAACCGTTGGTAGCTGAGACTCTGCTGAATAATTTGCAACATTCAAAATGGGGTTTTTAATGACACATACAGTAAACATAGCAATTTATATTTGTTATCAATCAAATGCCTGTGGGCTTGGTGTTCAGTCTGCCATTGTGAATCAATGAGGCAAATCATAAATTGTAACCAATTAGATGTAATTGAGCCAGCTACCAAATCAACATTCTCTATTATGCAGAAGCGTTTCTACATAATGCAAAAAAAAATAGCAGAAAACATGGATGTGATCTACATACAGAGGAATTATTTTAAAATACATTTTCGAAAACGTGCAGTTTGAAACCAATGTAAACAACAATTATGTAGCTTAACTGCTTATAGCTTTCTCCCAAGCACACACTAACTGTGCATATGCATAAATCTGCATAAATTAATTTCACATAGAAATGATAAAAAGAGTACAAAGGCACATCAATAAATCACTTTAAAACAACGGAGTGCTATTTCTACAATGTCACAAATGTTACCTGTACCCCACAATATGGCTCATATTGGCCCCCACAACATTTTCCTCTATGTTGCACCAGCGACATAGTTTACCAACAGCGTCAGGAACCCCAGGGATGACCTTGGCTGATGTGTAAATCACAATATCAGAAAATGTGTCTAGTGAGTCTATTAAATAAACTGTGAGTGCATGTAATTTGGCAACTCTTGTATTCACTAATGCCAACTTGTACTTCTGAAAACCATTTTCAGTTTGCATGCACTCGGCTGCAGGAAAGTCAAAGTGATGCAAGCAACCTGCAGATTCATTTATCTTGAAAGCATAGTGTTTCTCAAAGGAAGGGGGTCAGGTGCCATCTATACCCCTCCATACCCATAGCTCACATGCAACTTGCGCATTTTCAACATCCACCAGCTTAGTCGAGACCTGGGTTGTTAGCATGTGGCAACTCAACTTTTAGTAAATAAAACGCTGCAATAGATTTTTTATGAAATTTGCCAATGAAATTTGCCAGCTGAATGAAGCTGTCACTCAATCAGGCCATCAGGGAATGCAGTATCCGTTTTTCCACTTCTGTTTTTCTGCATTATTCTGGCATGTTGGAGTACTTCTGAAAATGGATGGAGTCATGGCATGCCCCACTAAGATTGCCTTTCCCAGCCTGGATAAGTAGGGCTGGAGCAAGGATTTTTGTCACCCTAGGCAGAAACTAATATTGCCTTCCCCTGGGCTTTGCGTCCATGGGAGTCATATGAGTGCATCACACACTTGCCCCCCCCCCCCATGTCGATGGCATAGATCACACAACATGAAAAATGTTCCAGTCTGAACCACACAACTTTGTCAGCACCCTTGTCAATGAGAAAAGGCCATCTTTGGTGGTCTAGTAAAAGGGAATTAAGATATTTGTATGTATTCCACAACAGGAGACGTAACTCTGGGTTTAAATTTCTAACATCTCTGCTTTCCTTACTGGATCATTCGAGATAAAAGTGAAGACATAGTGGGGCTGGTGTTCCCAATAGACTTTTCAGCCATACACAATGTGATTGAACCCCTGACCATATTCCCAGGATAAAATGCATACCAATACAATCTTCTAATTCGCAGGAATTGTTTTAAATATATCTACCCTTCTCTTTGATCCTTCTCATTATATCTTCTCATTATATACTCTTTCTATCTCCCCCTTTTCTCTCGTTATCTTTATTTCACCGCCTCTTTCTCTTTACCCCACCTTTTTCCCTATCTCTCACCTTTAGGTCTTCTCTCTGATTATCTCTCCTGCTCATTCTCTTTATCTCTACCCCTTTTGGTCTCTCTCTCTCTCTTTTCTCCCTACCTCCCCCTTTCTCTTTCTATGATCTCTCTTTCTCATTAGCTCTACTCTTTTTCTTTATCACATCTCTCCCATTTCTCTTTATCTCTCCCTTTTCTCCCGATCACTTATCTCATCTCTCCTTTTTCTCTTTATCTCTCCTACCTTTCTGCCCTCTATCTCCTTTCAGTTTATGTCCCCTCTTTGTCAACATCTCTCCACCTTCTAATTGTCTCTTCCTTTATTCATTATATCTCTCTTTTCTTGTCTCTTTTGCATTTTTGCCCATCTCTAATTTTCATTATCTCCCCCTTTTCTCCATCTCTCTCATTTCTTTCTCCTCGTTATTATACATCCAGTGCACTATAGAGGAGGCTTCCCATGTAGATCTGTGCCTTAGGCTGGCGTCTACCTTGCCAATAGGTAGCGCCAGCCCTGTGGATAAGCTGTTGAAAGTACAAGGGAAGTGGACCAAGGAAGAAGACAGAAGTAGTGGAAAGCAAGAAAAGGCAAGATAAGAAGCAGGTGATTGGGGAGATGGAAGGAGTTAAAGGTAGAGACATTGACAGATAGCGGGGCAGAGTGTAAGAGATATAGTATAAAAAAGTGAATGAGAGTAATTGACAACAAATTTAATTTCTTAATTGAAAAACCCCTCTGAACTTAAATTTGTTGTCCAAAAACGAATGAATTATTTTTCACATTTAATCTTTGTTTCTCTGTATGATACAGCCAGGGTTGGTACCTTCTGGTCTAGCGGACAAACCAAGTAGCCAACCAACAAACACACAGACTAACACACATACTAACACCACAGTCTAACACATATTCACCCTCCGACTTACCTTTTGCAGAGCTTTTCTTCAGGGTGGCTTGCACACATTGCATTACATGACCCAATTTGGGCCAGCCTTGTTTAAAGGATCTAGACCAGCCTTGCCCTGGATGCTATCAAGAGATTTGCAGCTGTTCCCACCTAGATCACTTATTGTGTATGTGTGAATGTTAGTATGTGTGTGTTTTAAGTTTGTGTGTGTGTCTCTAGGTATGAAAGCGAGTGTGGTGTGATATGTCATGTGATAGGGGATAGGTGTGAGGTTGTAATGTATGAGGGAGTGATGTGTCATAGGTGTGAGGTGTGCTAATAGTGAGTGAGGGTGGTTAGTGAATATATGTCTGTAATGGTTAGTGTGTGTGTTCTAGTGCATATTTTAGAATGTTGGAGGGTCAAGATGCTGGGGGGGGGGCACTCAGCTTTACTTGCCCCCCAGACCAGAAGGTGCCAGCCCTCCCCTGGTTAGTGTGTTTGAATGTGTGTGTTAGTATTTTAGCATATTAGTGTGTGTAAGTATTTTACTTTGTGAGTGTTAGTATGTGTGCGTGAGTATGTAGTATATTAGTGTGTGTAAGTATTTTACTGTGTGTTTATGTATGTTAGTATATTAGTATGTGTATAATTATGTTACTGTATGTATAAGAGGTGCATGAGGGCCTCAAAGTACATCCGGCAGGGGAGCCCAGCATTTCTTGTTACAATACTGCCTAGAGGAAGAGTGATTTTGTAATATTTCAGTCCTGCTATTGAGTTCCACTTTTCATCCTTGGGCTGAAGACACTGTCTTCGCTGTTCCTTATTTACCTTGGTGAATAATGTAAATCTACCAACATACTTTAGTTAATTTTGTTTGCTCTTCTTTTTTCAACTTATTGAGTTTTATACATTTCAGAAAGTCAAGGCAAAGACTTTTATCTTGGAAATTACTGCTGCCTCTCTTTGCACCTTTTGTGTAATTTGACGGATAAAATATACAGACAAGATTAGATATATGCCAGCTCACGATTTTGCGCTTTCTATTTTTGTAACTGCCTTTTCTTTCTGTTCATGACTCATCCTGATTCATAATGTAATTTATCTACCTAGAGAAAAAATTGATATTCAAAGAGGCTGCATCACTGCCTATTCTACATTCCGGCATGTTCATCTAATATTGCTTTAAACAAATCCCATAGTATGAATTCATATATCCTCAATCTCAAATTGAAAAAGTGAATGTATACTGTTATTTCTTGCATAAAAAAACTGAAATGACATTAAAGGATTTTAGGCATTTCACTTGTTAGATTAGGTGGATTTAGAATAATTCCTAAAGAAAATACAATTATGTGTAAAGAAGCAGTAAAGGCTATTGAGAATGGTACACAAAAATGGGTTTCTTGAGCTTGTATATTTTACCAGTATATATACCATATTTGCTCGAAAAATACCCCTCGTCTTATAATCGGGTCGTCTTATAATCAGACCTCAAGCAGGTCTGACTATGAGACGACTAAGATCCAGATCCCCCGCAGCTGCAGGGAACCTGGATCCTCCTGTCTCTGACAGTCGGGGAAGGTCTGCGCGATGGACGCAGACAACCCCCGCTGCTAGCCAGCTGCTAGCTGCTGCGTAGGGTGTACCGCGTTAACCCCATATTAACCCCTTCTACAAAAAACGGCAAAAACCGAAGAAAAAGACGAAAACGAACACCAAGAGTTTGCCCGCGCCCAAGTCTAATGTTTATGTTGGGCATTGGCTTTCAGGCATATGCTTCAATTGTATTGTTTTGCCTTTTGTAAGGACTTACCTGCCTCTCCGGTCCCGCGCCGTGGCCGCTCCCGCGACGCTGCCTCCTCGACCGGCTTCCCGGGCAGCTAGTACCACCGCTACCCGGTTGGCGTCTTCACCGCGTGGCCGACCACGCGGCAAACAGGTAGCACAGCGCCACCGTGTGGCCAAAAAGTAATATTACACGTTACATACGTAACGTGTACTTATAACCTCAGGTGACCTCCTTAATGCTAGACACACCTCCACCTGTCCCTATTTAAACCTGGACTTCCTCTTCTGGTTCACCCTTGGTTGGTGTATTTTGCTATTTGCTTGTGCATTGATTGTGACTACTGCTCCGGTTTGACTTGGCTTGTTGACCTCGTTCCTGTCTCCTGATTCGGCTCCTGATTCCTGCTGGTCTGGTATTGATTCGGCGTGTTGACCTCGTCTCTGGATTCTGATTCGGCTTATCCTGATTACCTGTCTGACCCGGTTGGTTCTCTGACTTTCTGGTTCCTGTTTGGCCTGGCTACCTCCGCCATCTGGGGTCCTGCCTCATCATACCATTACAGTACCAAGGGTCACCATGGACCCCGCAGAGATTGGCCAGAAGATGTCTACCTGTGAAGCCCGTATTGAAAGTCTGGATCATCGCATGGACCAGTTTGCTCAGGCTTTGCAAACCCTCCTGGCGAGGACTGATCCAGCACGTGGTCCTCCTCCTGTGCCCGCTGCTGCACCTGTTGCTGTTCCACCGCCTGCTGACCCAGGTCTTCATACCCTCCGTTTACCTCCTCCTCCCAGATATGGAGGAGATCCTGCTACCTGTCGTGGATTCCTCAATCAGTGCTCCATTCACTTCGAGATGTCTCCCTACTTGTTTCCTTCCGACAGAGCCCGTGTGGGGTATGTCATCGCCCTACTCACTGACAGGGCTCTGGCCTGGGCAACTCCTCTTTGGGAACGCAACTCTCCAGTGGTCAACAATTATAATGACTTTGTAACCACTTTACGTCAAGTGTTTGACAGGCCAGGTCGCGGCCATATTGCCTCGTCAAGTCTCTTCTCATTGCGTCAGGGTACACGCAGTTTATCGGACTATGCCATTGAATTCCGTACCCTGGCTGCAGAAGTGGCATGGAACAACGACGCCTTGGTTGCTGCCTTCACTAATGGCCTGACTGACCGCCTGAAAGATGAAGTAGCAGCCCGAGACCTGCCCACGGACTTGGAAGAACTCATCGCCTACATTGGCCACATTGATCTACGCCTCCGGGAACGCCAGGTACAGCGAGATCGCCAAAGAAGGGGTCCAGTGCGTTTTGCGCCACGTCTCGCTGCTTCTGACTCTGCTTCTCTTCCGCCTGAAGAGCCCATGCAGATCGGCTCCACACATCTCTCCGAGGAGGAGAGAACCCTCCGGCGCCAACAGGACCTCTGTATGTACTGTGGCAAACAAGGTCATTACGTGCGCTCCTGCCCCGTGAAGCCGGGAAACTACAGGGCCTAAGGAGGATTGGGGAGTCTCCTCTAGGCCTTCCTGCTGTTTTTCCCCACGACCGGACATCGCGTATGTTTGTGCCTGCTGCTCTCACTGTCCAGGAGAGAACCATTCTAGCCCCAGCCCTTATTGACTCTGGGGCCGCCGGAAACTTTATCGACCGCGACTTCTGCAGGCTCCACAACATTCCCTTGCAGGAGAAAGCCTCTCCAGTTTTTGTGGAGGCAATCGACGGGCGGCCTCTCCTACCTGCAGCGGTGACCCATGACACTACACCGCTTCGTCTCCAAATAGGGGTTCTCCATAAAGAGACTGTGGTTCTACATGTAATATCTTCTCCGGCTGCTCCCATAGTGTTGGGCTACCCTTGGCTGCAGCTGCATAACCCTGACATCGATTGGTCTACCCGTGAAATCACTTCCTGGCGGTGCTCCTCCTGCATGTTCCCTCAACCATGCTTAGTGAAAATCGCCTCTTTAGATACCACCACCCTGCCTCCGCAATACCGGGAATATGCTGACGTGTTTGATAAGAAAGAGGCCGACTCCTTGCCTCCTCACCGTCCCTATGATTGCCCTATTGACCTGCTTCCTGGCACCGTACCCCCAAGGGGCAGAGTGTATCCGTTATCCCCGGCAGAGACTGAGGCCATGGAGGCCTATGTCCAAGAAAACCTCCAAAAGGGCTTTATCCGCCGCTCTGCTTCTCCCGCCGGTGCAGGCTTCTTGTGTCTAAAAAAGATGGCGGTCTACGCCCGTGCATAGATTATCGGGGCCTCAATCGAATCACCATTAAAAACACATACCCCTTGCCACTCATTACCGAGTTGTTCGACCGCCTGAAGGGATCAAAGGTGTTCACTAAATTGGACTTACGTGGTGCTTACAACCTCATTCGTATCCGTCAGAACGATGAGTGGAAGACAGCTTTTAATACCCGCTCTGGCCATTACGAGTATACAGTAATGCCATTTGGGCTCTGTAACGCCCCAGCAGTATTTCAGGAATTCGTTAATGACTGTTTCCGGGATTATCTTCATCAATTCGTTGTCATCTACCTTGATGACATACTTATCCACTCGCCGGACCCTATTTCACATCGGATACACGTTAAAAAGGTCCTGGCACGCCTTCGTGAAAACCGTTTATACGCTAAATTGGAGAAATGCGTATTTGAAGTTTCCCGCGTACCCTTCCTTGGTTATGTCATTAGCGATACAGGGTTCGAAATGGATCCAGACAAGCTGCATGCCATTCTGCAATGGCCTCAACCACAAGGACTGAAAGCCCTCCAGAGGTTCCTCGGCTTTGCTAACTATTATAGACGATTTATCCGAGACTTTTCTAAGGTTGTGGCTCCCATGACTGCGCTCACTAAAAAGGGGTCTGACTGTCATAATTGGCCTGCCTCCGCTGTTCAGGCCTTCCAGAAATTGAAGAATCTGTTTGTGTCTGCTCCGGTCCTCGTTCACCCTGATGTCTCTCAACCCTTCGTTATAGAAGTAGACGCTTCAGAAATCGGCGCTGGAGCGGTCCTATCTCAGCGGAAAACATACGAAGGGCCGCTACATCCTTGTGGGTTCTTTTCCAAACGCTTTTCTCCTGCGGAGAGGAACTATGACATCGGCAACCGGGAACTACTGGCAGTCATCCTCGCCCTTACTGAGTGGCGTCATCTCCTAGAGGGTTCCCGCATACCTGTTACTATTCTCACAGACCACAAGAACCTCCAGTATATTGCTGATGCCAAACGTTTAACCCCCAGACAAGCACGATGGACTCTCTTCTTATCCCGTTTTAATTATGTTATTTCCTATCGCCCGGGGTCTAAAAATACCAAGGCCGACGCTTTATCCCGTATGTTCTGCACAGCCACAGAGGAGAAACCAGACCCGGAACCCATCGTCCCAGCTAACCGTATTATCTCCGCTGTATCTCTAGCCGTTGCTTCTCCCCTCCTACAACGCATTCAAGCCAGCCAACCATCTGCTCCAGCCCATACCCCACCTGACAAACTGTTTGTGCCTCCTGTGTACCGTGAAAGGATACTTCAGTTACACCATTCCACAAAGTTTTCTGGCCACCTTGGTCTTCGACGCACCTGCCAGGCCCTAGGCCTCCGTTTTTGGTGGCCCTCCTGGAGACAAGACGTGGCTGATTACCTCAGATCCTGCCGCATATGTGCCACTACCAAGACCCCCAGGACTCCTCCAGCTGGTCACCTACGGCCCCTTCCGGTGCCTTGTCGTCCCTGGACCCATATTGCCATGGACTTCATAGTGGAACTTCCTCTATCCCGCCGCTACACCACCATACTCACCATCGTGGACCGCTTTTCCAGGATGGTTCATTTTGTTCCGCTAGTTAAACTTCCCTCGGCCAGAGAACTCGCGGATATCTTCATGAGAGAAGTTGTTAGACTCCACGGAATTCCCCAGGATATCGTATCTGACCGTGGAGTCCAGTTCATCTCCCGGTTCTGGAGGTCCTTCTGTAAAGCCATAGGTATCACCCTGTCCTTTTCCACGGCTTATCACCCCCAAACCAACGGGGCAGCGGAACGTTCTAATCAGCGCCTTGAACAATATCTACGAGCTTTTGTTAACGACAACCAGAACGACTGGGCTGACCTCCTCCCACTTGCGGAGTTCGCCCTCAATAACTCCGTGCAAGGCTCCACCCAACACACTCCCTTTTATTGTGTCTACGGTTTCCACCCGGTTGTTTTGCCTACAGACACCCCAGAGGTAGGGGTACCTGCTTTGGACGCACACCTAAAACACCTGTCTTCTGTTTGGTCCTCTGTCCGCTCTGCGTCCATAGCTGCTTCTCAGACACAAAAGAAGTATTATGACCGTAAAAGGTTACCTGCCCCTTCCTATATGCCTGGAGACAAGGTGTGGCTCTCTACCCGTCACATACGCCTTCGCTGTCCTTCGCAAAAACTAGCACCGTGCTTTATTGGACCATACTCCATCCTACGCCGTATTAACCCTGTCACATATGAACTGAACCTGCCACGTAACCTTCGTATTCCTCGCACGTTTCATGTCTCCCTCCTGAAGCCAGTGTTGTTCTCCCGTTTTACTCGTCCTCTGGCCAGTCCTGGTCCCGTTTCGGTCACCTCCTCGGAGAACTACGAGATCCGTTCCATCCTCGATTCCCGCATCTTCCGGGGTGCTCTGCAATATCTGGTTCACTGGAAGGGTTATGGACCTGAAGAAAGATCTTGGGTGCCCGCCTCTGAAGTCCGCGCGCCTCGGCTGGTTCGTCTCTTCCATTCCAAATACCCCGGGAGGCCTGGCAGGGGTCCTGGTCGCCCTTCGGGCGGTTCTCGAGGGGGGGGTACTGTAAGGACTTACCTGCCTCTCCGGTCCCGCGCCGTGGCCGCTCCCGCGACGCTGCCTCCTCGACCGGCTTCCCGGGCAGCTAGTACCACCGCTACCCGGTCGGCGTCTTCACCGCGTGGCCGACCACGCGGCAAACAGGTAGCACAGCGCCACCGTGTGGCCAAAAAGTAATATTACACGTTACATACGTAACGTGTACTTATAACCTCAGGTGACCTCCTTAATGCTAGACACACCTCCACCTGTCCCTATTTAAACCTGGACTTCCTCTTCTGGTTCACCCTTGGTTGGTGTATTTTGCTATTTGCTTGTGCATTGATTGTGACTACTGCTCCGGTTTGACTTGGCTTGTTGACCTCGTTCCTGTCTCCTGATTCGGCTCCTGATTCCTGCTCGTCTGGTATTGATTCGGCTTGTTGACCTCGTCTCTGGATTCTGATTCGGCTTATCCTGATTACCTGTCTGACCCGGTTGGTTCTCTGACTTTCTGGTTCCTGTTTGGCCTGGCTACCTCCGCCATCTGGGGTCCTGCCTCATCATACCATTACACCTTTCTTGTAAAAATAAAACACTGACATAGAATACGCTTCCAGTTTAATAAATAAATACATTTTTTACCAAGCATGACTCACCTAGTGAGACATTTTCTAAGTTATGTTTTCCCTTTTCTTATGGATTTTCAGTAGTGTTAAATAGTTAGATTCCTTTACTTTATTATTATTATTTTCTTTATAAATAATAATAATAAAAATGATATGACCTGGTTTACATAAACTTTCAGGGGAAGATATATATATACATATATATATATATATATATATATATATATATATATATATATATATATATATAGTAGCATGGTTCTGTTATGACAAGCAGCACTTAAAAAGAGCATTTTCCCATAACCATCCCTACTCAATATAAAATATGACACTTATGGTCCATGAATGTCTTCAAAATGTCAAATGTATACACATAGATCTGTTTAATAAATAAACATATCATACTGGTTCTCCTACAATTATTTAAACTCCTAGCAGCGATATACTTTAGTATGCAGGGGTACGCACCGGCATTGCTCATGGTGGTCATTTCCTAGGGTCTTTGGTGGACAAATTAATGTTGTTCTTTGGACCTCTTAATAAACCTTGCCACAGACACTTTGCCTATCCTTGTCTCAGTTGATGTATAAAAGTAAAACAATATATGACAATTGACATTTTAAGTTACTGTTTTAACCCAGAACTGCACGTGTCTGCGTAGACAGGCAAGGGTCAACAGGTTCAAGGATAAAGAGATGACACTTTCACAGAAAGGATAAAATCATGCATATAGTTTATTAACCAAATCAAAATACATGCATAATAATCAGATAAAAGAGGAGTGGACTATGCTTACATCCCTGCACTGGGAGACCCTCAATGCCTTATGCTGCTTCACTATGAGACAGGCTGCAGGGCAAAATCCAGAATTGCTAATCTGAAGGAAGGGTCCACTTTTATAACATTTAGTAATAAAAAAGAGTGCTTCTCGGCCTCCATGCTCATAAATCTTAATAAGCTAAAACTTGGATCATACTGCTCTCCATATCCTATCAACCTAAGACACTAGGTTAAAAAACAATGTCATCTGTGTCCAGCTGCACTAGAACCTTCTACATGATATCATTAGTTTAAAGCTCCTATACTATACTTTTATACAGAGAATAATTGATAAAAATCATCATAGTGAATTACTGACCATTTTCTCAACCATTAACCTTCACACCAACATGCCTTCATTACACTATGTACCTATGTCATAATTCTCCTCCACTATAACTACACTTATGGATGTAAAGTTTGGATGAACTCACAATATGAATAATTGTTTTCATTTACCGGGGAAAGCCCGTGAATCACTTTCATTATTTCACGTTTCTTCAAATAATACATTGAAGCAGATTCAATCTATATTTAGAATCAAAATGAGTCAGCCAGTCTGTTATACAAAGATGCCAAGTTATTTTTAGCTTTTGATTAAGTATGGCGAGCCTTGTTCTGCTGTCTGATGTGTTAACACAACGAAGGTAGAATGCAATTATTGATTTCGTGTCCCCTTGAGATGCACGCAGAATTGTAATCATGCCACTTTTCTGTTAGGTTTGTTGCAGACTCTTGTAGATATTAGACTTGTGCGTTCAGATTTATACAAACTGTAATGTTAATGGAAATTGCTTGTTTCGTGTGTTTGTATGAATTTCCAATAACAAGGCAGTACCCAATGAACCTTTCAAAAACAAATGGCAAAAACGACAAAAATTTGATAAGATTTGTCATTACAAGCTGTTTTGGCGACATTACGAGCCATTTTGGTGCTCCTTGATGAGCTAAAGTGGGAAGGGACTATGTGTAGGAAGGTACACGTCACTTATTGATAGGTAGAAATAGCCCCAAAATGGAGGGTGGTCTCATCGATGGTGTTGGCTGTGATTAATGTATCAAACGTGGGATTTTTCCTCACTTTTTTTACTCTGGCCAATCAGCATTTACAAGAGGAAGGGATAAGCATCAGCTATATAAGTGTGATGACACTTGTCAGTAGCAGTTACAGACTGATGAGAGTTGGAGTCTAAGACAGTGACAGTGGAAGCTTAGCAGAGGCTGAGATTGATGCTCATTGCTCATCTACCATACTGCAAGTTAATCAATAATAGTTTATTTTAGTGCAGATAATTTACTGGCGTGGGGTGGATTGGAGTTGTAATTAGACTTGTGCATTCGTATTCGGGCGAACATTAAAACAAACATGAAAGGTGCGTTTTCGTTGTTCAGCCTGAATACCGGACATACAAACATGTCTGCGGCAAAACGTATATGAAGATGGAGACACACAACACGAAGAATCTTCGTGTTCGTCTTCGTTTACTAATCTCTTTGGTCCATTCCCCAACTAGCCTACCTTATCTACGCAGGGGTTAACGGGAGCGGAAATATGGTGGTAGTATTTGAGGAGTTAATCAAGACACTTGACAAAATAACAAGATAAGATGTTGTGATGAGTTCAACTAAATTGGCATTGAAGACACTCACAAATTTTAATGCAGCTGCCAACTTGATAGCTTTTCACTGCAATTGTATCTATCTACTACAACTGGATTGAGGGTAAATTAAGGCCGCTAGAAGAATGGACTTTCCCTTTGAGGACACCTTGCATTTTATGGACTCTAATAGACTGGCAGAATGGCCAACCTATGATTGCTTCTTTTTGTGGCCAGTTCCATAGAAAATCTATTTATGTGATATCATTTTCCTGAGCAAATAAAAAAGCATATGAACCCTTTGGAATTACCTGATTTTATGAATTACTTGTTCATAAAATGTGATCTGATCTACATCATAAGTATAGACTTTAGCAAATAACACACAAATAATGATAATATTTTATATCTTTATTAAATATTCACAGTGTTGGTGGAAAAAGTAAGTGAATTATTGGATTTAATAACTGGTCAAACCTCCATTGCCAACAATAACCTCAAGCACGTGGTTCCGGTAGCTTCAGATCAGACCTGCACAAAGTTCAGAAGGAATTTTACACCATTCTTTTGACAAAACTGCTTAAGCTCAGCAATATTCTTAGGATGTCTAGTGTGAATGGGTCTCTTGAAGTCATTCCACAGCATCTCCAATGGGTTTAGGTTTGGGCTCTGACTTGGCCACTCCAAACGGTGGATTTTCTAAGATTTTTTAAGCCATTTTGTAGTAGACTTACTTTGATGTTTAGGGTCATTGTCCTGCTGCATCACCCAACTTCTGAGCTTCAGCTGGTGGACAGCCACCCTGACATTATCCTGTATGATACCTTGATAATCTTGGGAATTCACTGTCCCCTCAATGATGGCATGCTGTACAGGCTCCAACCATGTACAGGCCCTCTACCATACTTCACCATTCTGATGAAGTTTTCATGTTGGTATGCAGTGCCCTTTTTACATCATATGTAGTGCTGTGTGTTCTTCCTAATTAATTTAACCATAGTTTCATCAGTCCGCAAAACATTTTCCCAGTAGCATTGTGGACTGTCAATGTGGTCTTTGGCAAACTTCAGGCATGCAGCAGCTTCCTCTGTGATGTCCTGCCATGGACTCCATGCCTTTTCAATGTTCAATGGGTAGACCCATGAACAAATATGTTAACCAATTCCAATGATTCATTCAAGACTTTAACTTCTACTTTAGGGTTCTTTTGTACCATATTGAGAATTCTGCATTGGAGTCACCTTGGCTGGGCGCTCACTTCTAGAGAGAGTAGCCAGAGCACTAAATCTTCTCCATTTATAAATAATTTGTCTAACTTTGGACTGATGAATATGTAAACTCTTTCAAATGACTTTGTAACTCTTTCCAGCTTCATGCAAATCAACAATTCTTGATTGTCGTCTGAGATTCACCACTATTCTGATCTTGGTGGAGTTGGAGTGCAAGCTTTAAAAACATTAAACTACTTGTTTTTATGCAAATATACACATAATCCCTGGTTTGCTTGTGACCCTAGAGAATGGAGCCCCTTCTTGGAGTCAAAGTTGCATCCTTGAATAAAATGCACTCTGCAAAGCCGGGCCACGAATAATGTCTCTGTCTCCTATTTGTGACTTAAGCTTGGTTTTCTCTAGCCTAATGTCCTATGGATCAAATATATGAATTGGTGAGTATATAGAACAAAAAAGCCTTAAGTCAATCATAGCAAAACAATCTTAAAGAGCAAAAGCAAATTTAAAATCAGTGGAAAGTCATCAAATGGCATCCACATAAGTGGTTTGTGTAAGTTCAGTCGGTAAGGGCTGACCTCTGTTCAGACTTCAAGGACTCAATTTGCTCTAGGTTAATGCTTTTTGAAATTGTTATGATCAGAAAATCTGAATTTAAAAGCTTGGTAAGTTTCATATCACAACTGTAGAAATCCATAGTATTAAATGTTATTCTGGAAAATTATCGTGGACCAATATTAAAACTAAATCAAGACATTTATCGCGTTACAGATCTTGCTAAAGAAATGCCATTAGTGTCTATGAAATATTAAGTATAAATGTAAAGACATTGTTTACATTTTCCTTTAATACAGTGTTACCTAAAGATACTCTAAACATTCAGGGTTTAAGGGGTCATACTTTATGTACAAATTCAAGTAAAAATGTAACCTGTTGCCAAAAAGGCAAGTTATTCAAAAAGCTTGATGGGCAAATATAAAGTACATGTTAGAAAGTTATTAAAATTATCTTACTAATATACCTTATCAAGCCAGTGTTACATTGCATATAATAATATTTCAATTGGTAAATTTATTTGGGGTACATTTTTACATACCATTTCCTAAGAAGGGCAAGGGGAAACTCCAGTAGCTAGAGAAAGCCCTTGGGTAAGTCACAACAAGCTAAGGTCATCGGGTAGGACAAAGTATTGGAAACAAGTCAAGGAATGGATAGCAATCATCTGGCAATGAAAATATTACAGGAAGTAGTTCTCATAGTCTGTGTTGGGAAACTTAGAAGACAAAGGCTAGATAAATTGATGTTGATAAGTGGCATGAATAGCTAAACTGGCCTTAATTTAGGACGTTTGGGTGGCAAACTTTTAAAACTAAGATGAGTCCAAGGTGCAAGTCTAGTTTCTGCCAGTACATGGTCCTCTCCAACAGTCCACATGTAAAACACATGCAAGCTCAGAGGTACTGTAACTCCAGAACAGGTTATGCATGACTCTTATACTAAGTGAAACAAACAGTCCACATTTCATATACATTTAATTCATGTTAAAGTTAAAATAAAAATGAATTAATTGAATTAATTAAAACGTAGTCTTTCTTTCTGCACATTTGCGCCTCATTCCCTATTATTTTCCAGACTTTAGTGACAAGATCTCAATCTATCCATGTTTATACCTTAAAGCAAAGGTTTCCACCATTCACCTTCAGCAGCATTTCTGATTTTGAGATTAATAAAAGACAATTCAATTACTCAATACATTTTCTTACACAGCAGCCTAAATTGGGTGCCTGTAATAATATGTCCAATAGCAATAATGCTTATGTAGTGTTTTTTTTTAATTTAAATAAGTTCACACTTTTATCAAAGTGATAAATAGTCTCATGTAAACTATTCACATATAATGTGGTTTAAAAAAGCCATCATTTGGTCTATGTTGCACATAAAAGACGACAAAAAGATCTTTTCTGTCACTGATGTTCATCAAAATGTACTGTACTTATTGAGCAAATCCTTTAATACACTGAGCTGGCATGCTGGATTTAGAATGCATGTTTAGAGGATTAACTATACAGAAGGTTACATTGAGAAAATGTCTCAGCCACAAATAGAATGTGCTTTCTATGTAAGATAGAAAAAGACAAGAGATTTAGACAGACAGATATGCTTATCTGTTTAGCAAAGAGAAAGATAGATGACGTGTTCAATAGCAAGGGATTAATGGCTTCAGACCTTATCAAACATCAAGGACAGCGTTGACTTAGTAAATGATAATTGCAGACCCTGGATACATGGAAAAGCGACTCGTTAGTGTTCACATAATATGGTCGGTGTCCATTTTTTCTTCTGCTGTTCTATTGCCTTCGTGTTGGGATTCAAAGCATTGTTAGGTGTCACCTCTACAAGTGAAACTGACGTTTAAAAACAAGGTTGCAGGTAATCAATTGCAGTGACACATCAACTGTCTTCCCTTAAAGGCATATTTTACCATCATCTAAAACCCATCTTGTGCATGTATGAGCATAACATAAACTATAAGCAGGTTTTTCATTATTCTTGCAGACTCATCTATGCTACAGAAAGAGCATCAAATGCTCATGTGAAGGCATTTTTTTTAAAAAAGCACACCTGGAGAGATGCAAATTACCAGTTACCAATGTTATTACTATCCCAGATTTTCAATGTCTAATTAAGGAATGGACAGGGGAAGGATATGGAGGCGCCTCTGCCAGCATGTGGGCCATCAACTCTTGGAGTGCTCTCATTAAAAGATTTTGGGTCTTTTTTTGGGGGGGGGTTTTGGGGGGGGGAGAAGGTACACATATGGCCACCAGGATATACCCAGCATTTAGGAGTCCAGGCAGGATTTACACCCGGACCTTTACCGTGCAATTTTTATGTGCTTTTGCATTTTGGTGAATGTGTGTTTAATATGACTGGAAAGATTGTGTGAAGTATGTTGTTGGTCAGTTGTGTTTTCATATGTTATACTACTGGGCTACTTCACTGGGGTTATTTTGGACTATTGTTTTGGTTTTTTTTTTTAGTTAGGAAGGTCAGGAGATAGTTTTTAAAGGGTGAAATTGTTTAATTATTCCTAGATTTTTCTATATTGTTCTTTGTTATTTTTGTTAATGTGATGTGGATGTATCACAATGTCACTGTAAGGTCTAAAGCAAATCAATCACTATACTGCAGTAATAGTGATTGGCTTCTTAACCTCTTATGTCAGTGACAGAAATGAAGGAGAAACTTGATAATACAAAAATTCTAATAATCAAAATAAAGGGTCCTGTTATGAGCACTATTATCATTGTAGTTATATATATATATATATATATATATATATATATATATATATATATATATATCATTGTCCTAGGGTAGATATCATGTCCCGCGGCAGATATGACAAAAACGTTTAAAGTAAAACAGAAGATAATGAAGTGCTCAGTCCAATCTTAGTGTACCAAATGAACAGTTAACTTAAATATCTTTAGCTGCTACCCATTTAGAAAGTCCATGCAAACCTGTCTAGTGCTGTGTTCTGTGATCGGTTGTTTCTGGTAATTTCGTTGGACTTGGCATTACAGCGCTTCTGACCCTTGGTTTTCATTTCAGACCATAACTTGATTATTGAACTATTTGTACTTGCTGATTTTGAGAATTATATATCAGACTGAATAATTTTCTGTCTGCAAAAAGCCAATGACCCAAGCTTTGGTGGAGTGTGTTAAATTATCATCTTTTATTTATCTAGTGCCAACAATTTACACAGCACTTCTTACAATGCCATATCCAAGGGTTATGACAAAACTAGAATTGAAAAAAATACATTAGGTGGAGAGAGCCCTGCTCGCAAGTTTACAATCTGGATGAAATGTGATGAGGAGAAACATAAGGTATGGAGAAAGGGGAGAGGTAGTGTGGGGTTGTATCAGTGACAGAGAAGTTCTAGTTACAGAGATAGTATGCTTCTCGGAAGAAGAGGGTTTTAATATTTTCTTGCAGGGAGGGTGAAAGCTGGAGATTAGGTGGAAGTAAATTCTAGAGGTGATGGGCATTGTGACAGAAGTCTAGTAAGTGGGAAAAGAAACAGGTTATAAGTGAGGAGGAAAGCCTTTGCCCATGGGAAGAATGGGAAGATCGCATAGGGGAGTATTTTGTTATGAGGCAGAAATGTATGGCGGAGCAGTGTTATGATATTTATATGTGATTAATTATCTTAAATGTAATTTTTATGGTAAGAGGGAACCAGTGGGGGTCTTCACAGAGTGGGGAAGCAGAAGAAAAGTGACATTCAAGGAAGATAAGCCTAGCAGCAGCATTTTGGATAGATTGCAGCGGAGAGAGTCGAGAGGAATGTCAATCCGAAGAGTGTTGCACTAGTCAAGGTGGGAAATGATAATGAACAGGGTTCTTATGGCTTCTTGGTGAGGAATGAGCAGATGCAAGAGATGTTTTTTTAAGGAACTGCTTTAAGGACAGACGAAGAAGCCAGCTATGAAATTGAGTAATTCCCAAGCAATTCTATAGTTACACATATGCTAGTTAGCCAGTGATTTCAGCTATATCTTGTTTTGCAATCAGTTGATTTATTAAAACATTGTTTTATATTTGATAGGTACTGATGATTATATGAAGATTATCCACTACTATTATAAGTGACACATTGTTACAAATATATATATATATATATATATATATACTTTCAAAATAAGTTATTTTCAGCTTATATTTGAATTACAGTATATCCATTATACAAAAATATAACCTTTAAACAGAATTGTGTTTACAAAGATCACACATAGCAAATAAATCTCACTTAGAAGAAAGTGTTTCTTTCCCACACCTCTATTAGTACGGAACATAAAACACAAATGATGGAATAAAATGCACCAGGGGTATTGAATTCTGACTTTGTGTGAATCACATGAAAACCAATTTCCAGCAGTGTTGCTCTTGGAATTTATTTTTTATTAAATCATTAAAATATGTGTTATAACAATGACACTAAAATAATCTACAGGCCCAATAGCTTTTGTTCCGCAGAGATTTGCAGAATATTGTAGAAACAATTTAGCAGTTTTCAAGTTCAGCTATTTTATTTCGGGTATACATTGGCACTTAAAGTAGCAGTTAGGTTTTATTAGCAGCTAGCTTGCCCACAATTTTGATAGAATAGGTTATTCTGCTAATGTGTTAATAGAATCTAAAGGATTAGATTCATAATCTTTATGTCTTGTTCCTTACGTGATTATACATATTATGGCCTGGAACTGAAAGTACACAAGCCAAATTCCAGAACACTCAAACTTCTATAAATATAGAAATGGTCAAAAACAGTTGGAATTCTTTACAAATGCAATGGTTCCTTTGCCAGTGGTGTACTTATCTTGGGAACTGCTATAGGCTCAGGTCAGTACCACCAGATGCCCCTTCCACGCCTCTGTCCTTACTAATGGGTGACGAGATATGTCATATTATCCCAGCGCTTCACTTTTTAAGGCTGCACTAGAGAGAAGGAAACAATGGACTAAAGTCATTCATAGTGTTAATAAGCCAGTTGGGAAGATCAGTGATTTTTGATGCAGCTCGCCCAACGAGGGTCACACAGGGTGAAGCAATGCAACGTTATGTGACCCTGCTCAATCCTGCTTCCTCCTGGAAACTAGGGAGATAAAGAGATTAGTCCGGTTGTTGTGACATTCCTCTTTACCCCTATTCCTTAAGCATGCCGCCACCTATCTCGGGTTAGGAAATTACCCTGTTTCCCCCCCTGCATCTGCCAATGAAGCAGAGCTTTCTGACATTACCCCTCAGTTTTCCCGCACACTAATCATGCCCTCTGGTTCTTTTTATCAAAGTGCTTTCCTCTATTGTGTCTCCTCTTTTCTTTTAGGTTGTATCTACGATTAGTAAGGTTACCTTTAAATCCTTGAAATAACGACTCTTAGGGGCAGGGCTGAAACCTTCAACCTGCAAGTAAGGTTATGTCAGCAGAGATGCGGACAAAGAAAGAGGCGACAAGAAAGAAGAACAAAAGATGAAGAACAAGAAGATGCTATACATGAAACCGGAGCTGGGAGCCACAGAAGTGGTCGGCAGAGAACGTAAGGAGACATTCAGGAGTAAAAGAGTCCTCAAATTTCAGACAAAAATGGATGAATTTGGCAAATTCCATTAAGTTTACAATTTGTACCAACCTGTTTGCACAACTCTATCTTAAACACAAGGCAAGGGCAAACAAGATGGTTCTTATATTGCTACAAATGTTATGTTTCTTTTTTTTGTGCATATTGTGCAAATGTCCACTTAATCCTATTCTATCCTAGTCTATAAATGTTGTTCAAAGATGCAAATGCATAAACATCCTGGGCATACAATTCAAATGACATAATTACAGTTTATTTGGTGTTAGAAATTATGTTTGGCATGCATCAAGAGAGAATACTTTGTAGTGATATTGCAATTTGAATTTTTGTAGTACAAAGCAAAATGTTAACATCCATTGATAAATAAGAGCTTCCACTACTTTAAGATGTAATGCAAAAATTTTATGTAAGACTTGCAAATGAAATAGAAGGCTCTCTGCGCGAGTAAGTAGTGCTTTTGAATATTGTGATATGCTTCCCAGTAAATAAAAAACTGCTGACATAATCTTATTGGTGGTGGTTTAATAAAGACGCTGAAGGCAACGTGGCTGCGGGAAACAGTTAAGTAATACTGTTGAATGGCTCATTTTGCATCCTCACATTTACAAATCGATTTGCCCTGTGTTGATTAATATTGACTTATAATTCAATAATGCAAGTGTTGTGGGATGAAACTGAGCACTCTCCAGAGACGGCTAAATTTAGGGATTATGGTGAATTTTGTCTTGGCAAACAATATAATTGTTTAATACAACAATGGAAATCCATTTGATATTTATATACATCAGAAGAAGTTTTTCACCAAAGGCTTACAAATACAAAGATTTACAAATACAAATGCGATATAATTTAATATTACAATTATGCATGGTGGTTCTACAAAATGTAATTCTGGGCAAGTATCTAGTGAGTTTCATGAAAATTTGGCTTTGTACACTCGTTGGTGCTAGGATAAGCTATACTTAATAGCACAGGCTGCTCTGATAATGATAGAGGGGTTCTTCCTAAACTGCAGAGGTTTACTGGGCTCAATATATTATTTTCAAATGCGTTGTTTCAGGGTTTGATGAATAGCATGTCTTGTCAGATGAGCTAATTACTTCCCTGAAGCCTAGAGGATTTCACTGTATGATATATTAAATGGTAGAAGAAGGTCATGGGATTTTATGTTAATCTTCTTTATAATTCAAAATTTCTTGGATACACATACTGGATCAGGGAAATTATGGCTCATCTGTCTAATGTAAATGCCAACAAATTATAATATTACAGCTGCACAATGTATTTCCAGCATTTAATCTAATTTTAAAAATCTAGTTACTTATTATTTGCTATTAGTCACTAAAATATGTCAATAAATTATATGCATACACAAAGCAATACTAGTCTACTACAATCTTTGCAGGGCCCATATGGTTTCTACCCTTTTCAGCTAAAGTTCAAACATTTACTATGTTGTTTATTGATCTCAAAGTATGATAATTATGAAATCCTTTTTTTTTTCAACAGTAGCAACCAAGATCTCTTTTTGGTGCTAATCTACAAATTTAGATAATTGAACATCTACTTGACATTCTGTCGTCTTATTTGTATGGGTGTACATGCGATTTGTTTGAAGTGAAAGGCACCAATCAGCCACTCTCAGTTCCTTACTTAGTTCACTTTACAATCATCCCACCAATTTGACCGATATATATCGTAATCCCCCTTCATTTTATTTATTTATCGCAAGACATGGATAACTCAACATTTCCAAAGGTTGATGATCTTGTTCAGTAACATGTCAAAAATTCACACCATCTAGAATGCCCAATGTTTATACCCAGTCCCTGGGATTTCGATACATTTTTTGCTAGAGGAAGATTGTTTTTCATTATAACTGTTACAATTGTTTTGCCAACAGTATTAGGTCATGGCAATAAAATCTTTGCGGTGTGCTGTTAAACAGTTAATTTTTGAAGAGTCAGCTCATTATAGGACAATATAAAATTTGTGAAGTAACTATAGGACATTTCTCATTTTCCGATGCCATGCTCATGCAGGGCGATGCTTGGCTCATACCCTTAACTTTATCAAAAGTCACACTATATGGCTCCCTGGGCGGCTGTGAATGGAGGTAGATATTATAAAGTTAGGTTTCTGCCAAAACATAATTTCAGATGTAATTGAACAGCAGCAGAAGTAGTGACTGCTCACGCTGTGTCAACCATGATCTAGAAAAACAGAGGAACTTGCTTCAAAAATTTTGAATTGTTAATTGTAATATGACTACCAAGCAAATGTTTGTAGCTACATTACAAATTGCATCTATCAAACCCATAATTTGTAAATGTATAATACCAATAATTTTATGGTTTATGTACTCAAGAGGCAAATCTAAATGGAAATGGGGATAATTCTCTATTGCATTTTGAAGAAAACAAAAACAGCTTGTTCAAATAATAAACCTAATTCTGCCAGACTAATTCCCCCCTCACTTTGTAGGATTGTTAAATGAAGGAATGGGCTACATGCTAATGTAACTTCTGAGTCACATTCAGTCAGACACCTTAATGAAGTGGGAAAAAAAACGAGGCGCCATCCTGTTGCGTAGCAACAAAGCAATCAGAAAGATGACAAAATAGCAGTGATGCCCTGTGTAAAAATACCAAAATCCATCAAGATAGGGAATGAAGGCTAGACAGATTTATAAAAACTTTCAATTGAAAACCTAAGCCTTGGGAAGGAAACATCATACATTTGCATGATATATTTAAATAAAGCTTTAAGCAATGCGCAGTACACAAACATTTTATACCCCGAGGCCCCCCCTGGTCATTAATACTGTTACCTAGATTCCCACCGAGGAAAAATATATACAGTATATATATTGTTTAACTCTCCACAGTGATGAGAAAGTTTCCCAATACTCTTTCAGTCTATACTCCTCCTAGTCTATACTCCTCCTAGTCTATACTCCTCATAGTCTATACTCCTCATAGTCTATACTCCTCATAGTCTATACTCCTCATAAGAAGAAAATCCAATCCTCACCGGGGCAGAGAATATACAAAGCAAAAGAAAAAGCAAACAAAAACAGCGAAATTCCAGGGTAGGCTATTAACCCCACTTAGTTATGAAAAGACAATCTACATTCAGATAAAGGGGTTTCATTGAAGAATAGCACTTATTGAAACCAAATATTTTATGTACACCTGCCAATTTTGCCCAGTTTATTCTTAAAAACATTCAGTGTCCATGTAGTTACCATCCATAGATTCCAGAACTAAACTGAAACTGTGTGTCTTCAGTGTTTTGGTTCTCCCCAGTGGCCATCTTGCTAATCACACCCGTTTTTAAATTGTTTAGCATGATTTTGCCCCAAAAGTGCCAGAGAAATGTTGCAGGTAAAGTGGTCTCAGACACTAAAGATCTCTTTGTGTGGATGGGGAATGTAGTTGATGTTTTATGTATGATTGTTCTGACAAATTGGAGGAAGGTTGAACTACAGCAACAAGTTGTGCATGTGCTGGGGATATGTAGATTGTGGAGGTGTCCCAAATTCTTTCAAGGCAGGTTCCAGTGAAAGAAGAGCTTGTCTGAAGCACTAAAACTTAGAGCAGGTTGCTTTTTTAAGATGCAATAGTTATACTTTCTGTTTTTCTAATGTACCAGCTGGGGACAAAACATTATCATTCCCATTCCTTTTCTCTTTTTTTCTTCTTTCTTCCCATTTTGCTGTTATATGCCTCCTTTCTCTCTTTTCTGCCCCCTTCTCTTTTTCTTTATTTCTACATTCCCTCTTCTCTCTCCTCCATTTCTCTGTTTTCTCTCTCATGTATCTCTTTCTCCGCTGCTTTGTCTTTTTTTAAACTCTTCTCTCTTCCTCTTAATTTCTCTCCTTTTCTTTTTTTAAAGCTGCTTTTCTCTTCTCCTTTATTTTTCTCCATACCTTTCCATTTTTCTCTGTCCTCAACAGCAAAATATCCACTTTGTGCCCACTACCTGCATTGAATGATAAGAGTCATTTGGTGTAAACAGGTAGTAGTTGTGAGGAAAAGCCACGTGAAGCTAGTATTTTAATTTTATTGCGGCCAAGCAGTCCATAAACCACATTGGTAATTAAGAATAATGTTTTCATGCCCCCTTTGTGAAAACTCCATGTCCACGAGGGATTTTCACTTGAAAAATAGTTCACTTTTTGCCCAACTCAAGTGTTATGGGGGAATATTTTTTTATATATCTTTTATTCTAGAAGAATGAAAAAGAAATAATTAAAATGGTAAAAAAAAACATAACAATGGACTTTAGACCTCCCTACAAGCAAGCACCATCAAGAATAAGCAAATGTCCTTTTTTATATAAAAAGACCCAAATAAGGACTGATATTTTGCAGAAGTAAGATCCTTATATTTGTTTGTTCCTGTTTTTATAATGAAATAGTAAATATGCTTGTATTAATATTATTACGTGTATTATCAGGCAATTTTAAAAATGCATAACTTTAAAGTTTTGTAAAATACATTTAACAGATTATTCTTTTAAACTTAATGAAAGGAGGTTTCTTTTTCTTCCTAGACAAGATGGAAGAGACTGCCTTTGTTCAAAGTAACCCAGATGGCATGCAATTTTAACAGGCCAGGGGTCATAATAACAGAGTTACATGAATATTTGGCAAGTTCAAGATTGTAATGAAACTCATTTTTGAGAGCATTCATAATTCCACATTGCAATATAAATCACTTGAATATTAAAACTCACACAAACCTATACAAATATAGGATATAAACCAGAACATTACTAAATGATTGTTCCTTTAGTTAAAAACCTCCTATTGCACAAGTAGTCTTTACATTATAATGCACTGGGCATTGATGCCAGGGCATTATCTTTACATCATTTTCTATATGCAATTACAGTATTTAATTCAATCCTAAATTGCAATGAAGATCAAGAAAGATAAAATGTTAAATATTGCGATTTAAGGAGGAATATTTTTTTCATTTATAATATCTGTTAAGGATTTCATATGAAAATATACTTCACATGAACTAGATAGGTAATTCCCTTACTCTTCTGCAGTACCAGCATGCCTTCTGTTGGAGAACTACATGTAGCCCCACCAATATCTACCTACCTTACTTCCCAGGCTAAACTAAAACAACTAATTGTCACGGACTGGGTCCAAACAGATGACTGAAAGGACCCAGCGCGCCCGAAGATTGTATGCAGGAGTCACAATGCAGTAGTGGAGTTGGACAGGGCCTGGTTGCAGGGTGACCACACTCACCCAGGTGATGAGCACCTAGGGTTGTGCAGCCAAACACCAGCGCCCTGATATGGCAGCGGATGTAGTCCAGAACAAAGCGAAATCCTGTAGGAACCCTGGAGCAGGCATGAAACATATCACTAGAATACGTGCAGGATGCTGCAGGCAGGGAGTATGGAAGCTAAGCAAAGGGTATAGCAGAAACATAACAAGCAAGGGACAGGGAGACCAGGCACAAAACATAACCAGACAAGATATACATGTTACATGGCACTACAGTGAACCAGACAAGGAATAAACGTTACTAGACAAGATATACATGATACAGGGCACTACAGTGAACCAGACAAGGAATGAACATTACTAGACAAGATATACATGATACAGGGCACAACAAAGGACAGGGAACAAGACAAGGAACACAGGGGAAAGAGTGAGGAGCCGGAACCCTCGGACGCTTCTCCTTTAAGCAAGGATAGGACATATTAACTGGGACATGGGGAGAGGAGAGAGGAACCGGAATCCTCAGATGATTCAAGGAAGAAGGGCAAAGGTACATAAGAGACAGACAAACATGAATACAGGAACTAGCCGAAGACTGATGGATAACAATTGGAGATTCCGTCACATGATATGGCCATAGTATGCTTAGCCCACCACTACGCCAAAGTACTCCAATGACGGTGGGTCCTAAAGCTAATCCATGCTGACAGTGGTACGAAACAAACCAAACATGTAAACCAAACACACAGCACTGAGACATACCTTAGACTGAAGACTGAGACAAACAGAACACATAGGTGGGGCACACCTTATCAAGGAAACAGAGCTGAAGCAAAGAGCTGAAGCAGAAGCCAGGAATGGAAGATCAGAACAAAGCAAAAGGAAATCCAGGAATGGATCAAAGCAAAACAGAGAAACTAAAGTAAGACAGATATGCAGCTCCGCAGCCTGGGCAGAACGTGACACTAATTTATATAAAAAATGTATTAAATTATTGATACCTGAAGAAAAAACTTACTATTTTTTGTGTGCACAGAATGTCTATGTATTCTAACACCAAATTTCACTTTGTACAGATGCATCAATCATAATACAATGGGGTTCTTATGTTATCATTATGTTTTATGTAATAACACGTCATGCTAATTGTACTTCTCTCTGTGTGCATTTTAAGTGCTCTGTAAGAAGCCAATTATAACGGCTCGGTGGCATGCAAGGTATTGCTAATAGGTGATGCAAAGAAACTGGGCCAGCCACCTGCTGGATACCTGCAAAAAGCTATGTTTTCACATTTTTTCAAATGCAGCCATGTGTATCCTGACATGGCTGTGCCATATGAGACACAAAAAAGGTACGTGGAGTCACCGCCAAGGACCAGCTCATTGGGCATTTGCCTGGTTCGCTCGATGGGCAGTGCTCTATGTTACCCGGTTGACAGCTCATGATATACTTATCAATATTGGGAATATTATGAATACTTCATGAATACATAATGAAATACTGGTTTCATTACAATAATAAACAGTAGTTTTTCTTTTATTCCCATCACATATATGCATGCTTATCCTCAATTTTCCAAACCAGTATGTAATAACAATTCTGGACTAGGCCTGTATTACTTATGTTATGTTTTGTGCAATAGAATAAAGGCTTAATTTATTTTCCCTTTGTTCAACCCATTCTCCTTTATCAATGCATGAGTTGAATACATATATTTAAGGTATTCCTGTGCATGATAACAAATATTAATTTCCCTTTCTTGTATTTTGGTTCTACATGTGAGAACGTGATTGGATTATTGAATATTTACTTAGCATTTTAATGTTTTACATTTATTTCCTCTGCCATGCTCTATTTTTCAGCCATAATTATGCTGGGTTTGCTTTGCAGTTCTACCTACCCGGCATGGTGCATGGCCCATCATACAAAGCCAAGGAGATTTAGAAAAATAGGATAATTACTGTAAATGACTGGAAACTTTGTTGCAATGTTTCCAGTTCCAGTTTTTCCTCACATAACTATTCCAGAAAAAAAATGTATTGTTAACAAAAACAAAATGTAGTCCTTGATTAACCACAAAAAAGGGTCATATTAATGCTCATGGTTTTGGAATGGGATGTCCAACAAACCGATAAAGGTGTGATGGTCAGGTCTGTAGGGGGTGCTTTAACAGTGTTGCTCCAGGGCCCCACCTGTTCCTGATTCAACCATGTATACTGAGGTTTTCCTTCAACAAAAGAATCATGTTCTTACAGACAACAATTAATAATGTGTAAATGTCTAGCACTGCACACTATTTTCTTTGTTTTAAATGTATTAGGTTCAGATGAAGCCAATTAAGATATAAAGGAACGCAAGTGAAAGGAATGTGTGACGGTTGACTAATTTCATCATAGCTCATTTTATTCCATCCCAAGACAATTACATTGTAGGCAAAAAGTTTAAATATCTATGCTAATTACATTTATTACTGCTTACTGTAGCAGTTTTTGCAGATGTTCCAATCTGCCCCAGGCAGCAGCTGATAGTAGCGCTAAATATTATTAATTGGTATTGCTGCAGCATTATACTCCATTTAACAATCCACTAGCTACTACCGGTATAGACCAAGACACCTATTAAGTGAAGAAGATGCGCGTAGCATTCTCTCGTAAGCTTGTCATAATGAACAAATACATTTGGCTTACCTTAAACAAAAAATTAGGTTTTAATGATGAATAATAATGACTGTGTCGCTCTATGGATGTGGTGAATGCAGGTACTGTAGAGACTTTTGATAATAAACTGGAGCACAAGTAAGCAAGAAAAAATGTTCAGGGGTACAGATAGTAACTTAAACGTTATGATCCAGGAATTATCTGACTGCCAATGGAGCCATGAAATAATTTTTCTTCCGTTATGGATACAATTTGTATGAACTGTTGAAGGTTGTTGTGCCTTCACCTCTGTGAACACCATTATGGATGTCCTTGAACTCAATAAAGCGAAAACCCTTTTCAACCTTACTATGTAATTATCTCAGTGGTTCCTATATTACGGTATATTGGTATCTTTTGACAAGAACATTTTTGGGATGTATGTCCCTAATGTGATGATTGTAGACTACACATTTTTACAGACTACAGCATTTAAACCAACGTTTTTATATCAATGTCCCATGTATTGGCAGCTTTTTAATCGGTTTGTCTTTTGGTTTCTATGTATTTGGCTTGTCATCTAATAGTAATCCGTACCTGCTCTTATACTCATGAGCCACCTTGGGGTTTTTTTATACAGTACCTCAAATGCTGATTAATTACTTTTATATAGTGTGAACCTCAGTTTGAAATAAGGGCCCCCTATAAACCAAGGTGAGGGTGATGTTTATTATTTGCCCAACTTGGCTCCCTTACCCCATTTCCTGCTCAGTGAAATGGCGGATTTAATATATATATATATATATATATATATATATATATATATATATATATATATACACTATAGGAGCCACGTTCGCACAACCCATCTTCTGCCTATTGGGATGGTGGTTAAAAGTGGCCAGAAATTATTTTATCTTTGGATACCCTGTTAGATGACCCCTAAAATGTAAGTTTCAGCATTTATTTTTATTCCTGTTGCACCTCTTATGTGGCAACTGGTGCTTGGAGAGACCCTGCTTTCTACCATTTTTGGGTAAATGCAGCTTCATACCCCTTAAATGTATTCTAGTTAATAAATGTGAGCTAGCTAACATAGAATATATTGTATCTTAAGAGGATACCTTGTATTGTCTGAGAATTCTAAGGTCAATTAAAACATTATTATTTTTTAAAAAAATATGGATGACCCCTATTCTGCACTGAAAAATAATTTGAATAACTCTATACAATATATATATATAGCATATGCAAAATATACCAATATTTTACAGCCTTTTAGCCAAGATGAGCATGGATCTACATTTTAAAGCCTCGTACTAAATTGCGATGTTTATAAGAACGTCTATAATATTATCAGTACAATGCTTCTCCTGATAATTTTCCACAAGCTTGTTTTCTTTTACCACATAAATAATGTGCTTTTTTAAATTGCTTTTCTCTCTGCATTTAACCTCATCTGCTATTTGTCCAGCCTTCATTTTATTATATCCAAATCCACTTACAAAGAAGAAACAGGCCTATCTTGTGTTTCTTATTTTAAGCAGTTTTGTTTAAAAAATGAGACTCTGCTTTTAATGTCATCTTCAAGGTCTGCAAAAAATCTAATTAAAATGCAGTAAGAAAAGGGTAGAACATTGAAGACCGATTCTCTCTTCCAATAAAAATTATTCCTTTTACAAAATAATGTACAGTATACTGTATTCTATATACACCCTCCAAATAGTTCAGTTATGGAGTCTAATATATCATTTAAGTATAGAGACTTTATGTTAAACCCAGATAATCAACACTTAGGAATCTTGCAGTGCCAGGTTGCTGTAAATTGACTAACTTGCGTAAAGACTTCATTCCTATGGGGGTTGCTTTGGAAAACTATAATCTCTGTACTGTAGTTGACGATATGTACATTCACCATGAAAAAATGAATCTTGAGTACTTTCTATAGATCCATATACAAGGTACACTACTGTAGCATAGGCAGTATAGATACAGTATACGTGACAGTATAATGACATGAATTCTCCTGCATATGTGGACACATATTTAAATTGGAGCATTGTCTCGGTAGATTTTGCTTTCAGGTTAAAATCTAAAATTAAGGATTGGTGTTTACTTTAATTAGAGGTAGGGCTGCAACTAACGATTATTTTAATAATCGATTAATCGGCCGATTATTTTTTCGATTAATCGATAAATCGGATAAAAAAAAACAATATGCAAATTTTTCGTTTATTTAAAAGAATTTAATGAACTGGATGTTAAAAAACAACTTAAAATTTACATTAACATTCTTATTCTTTTATGATGTAATAAAAAACAATATTTTCAAAGTACAAGAACCCAAACACAATATTTATGAAACAAAATAACCCCAAACATTCTGAAAAGAGGTGGACTATTACTGTTCAAGAAACTTTGCCCCAGCACTTTGCACTTTGCACCCAGCACTTTGCACCCAGCACTTTGCACCCAGCACTTTGCACCCAGCCCTGGCACTTTGCACCCAGCACTTTGCACCCAGCACTTTGCCCCAGCCCTGGCACTTTGCATCCAGCACTTTGCACCCAGCATTCAGCACTTTGCACCAGCACTTTGCACCCAGCCCTGGCACTTTGCACCCAGCACTTTGCACCCAGCCCTGGCACTTTGCACCCAGCACTGGCACTTTGCACCCAGCACTTTGCACTGTGCCCCTGCACCCAGTCTCTAACTCTGCCCTGCACCCAGCCCTGCCCCCACATTCTGCCCTGCCCCCACACTCACACTCTGCCCTGCACCCACACTCACACCCTGCCCTGCATCCCCACCCCCACTCTGCCCTGCACCCAGTCTCCCACTCTGCTCTGCACCCACACTCACACCCTGCATCCCCACCCCCACTCTGCCCTGCACCCAGTCTCCTGCCCTGCACCCCCCACCCCCACTCTGCCCTGCACCCCCACCCCCACTCTGCCCTGCACCCCCACCCCCACTCTGCCCTGCACCCACACTCACGAACCGCTCTGTGCGAATGGAGCCACTCGCACAGAGCGAACCGCTCTGTGCGAATGGAGCCACTCGCACAGAGCGAACCGCTCTGTGCGAATGGAGCCACTCGCACAGAGCGAACCGCTCTGTGCGAATGGAGCCACTCGCACAGAGCGAACCGCTCTGTGCGAATGGAGCCACTCGCACAGAGCGAACCGCTCTGTGCGAATGGAGCCACTCGCACAGAGCGAACCGCTCTGTGCGAGTGGAGCCACTCGCACAGAGCGAACCGAGTGGCTCTGTGCGATCCGTGCACATAGACATGAAGAATACTTACCTCCGGAACGCGTCACATCCGTCACGTAGCTAAAAGAAGGCGGAGACTGCAGAGCGTGTAGCAGAAGCGGGGAACGCTCGCGGAGGTAAGTAAAAGGAGCCGAGTGCTCCAACAACGAATTGATCACTCGATTAATCGATAACGGAAATCGTTATCGATGATTTCCGTTATCGATTATTATCGATTTTATCGATTCGTTGTTTCAGCTCTAATTAGAGGTATGATATTGTTATCTCATGACATCATGTGGTGTGTGTTACAGTGTATACAGTTGTATAAGACATTCTTTTACATTGGACTTTATTATTTTTTTTAACTGTTTATTTGAGGTCTTGTGCTGCACGTTATACTTACTCATGGGTCAAGTGTATTTCTTTAAGTATTTTGAACTGTTTGCAACTTGTAGTTTTGCATTATGATGATACAGTGACGTAGCAGTTATCTGATACGTGGCTCAGTTATTAGTAAAATAAAAATTTAATTTTCTAATTAACACTACTTTCTTTCACTAAGCCTGCCTATGTATACTTTTAATGTCTTCCAATTCAAGAGGCTCGTAGTCCAAGCATTTATTTCTGCCAAGTGCACTGCATTCTTGGTCGACCTCCAGCCAGCTAACTAATAATTAATTATTGCCTCATCCGATCTATCAAGATGATATTCTCAAAGGAACAATGACATGCGTCTTCTCTGCCCACAGGTCTGTCTATAAACTACTTTCTTTGTAGACTTTTGTGGGTCCTAGAGACGCTGGTGACAACATAGATTTTTAGTTCCAGTAATTAACTAAATAATAAAGGTTTTAATGGAGATCTGTGACAGCAAGTGTCAGAGTGTTGAGGAAAGCTTTGTTAGAGAGGTGAAAGGTTTCAGGCAGAAGGAAATGTTGAGGAGAGATATAAACAAAAAGAGAAGTGTGGTGTAAATTGTCATTTATAGTGGTAACAGAGAGTTGAGAGAATAAATCTTAAAGAAGTGGATATGATTCCCCCTGCAATATTTATTTTTTCTATTTCTTTAGTTCAATCTACCATTACTGGTGACCACCGTCTGCACGTCATAAGTAATAGAGGTTTCTAATGGAAAATAAATATGGTCACACACTATATGCATTCAAATTAGCTAGAAAAATACTTCTCAAACATAAATACTTAGATATTGACTAGACTCCATTAGCTTAATTTAACTAACTCTACAGGAACAATTATACTTAGTAAGGCTTGAGATAATGGAAAGACACATGATTGACTATAAAAACTAATGAGGATTAGATTCTGCTGATAAGTGTAGTAAAATGATGATACATTACCTGATCTGGAGACCGCAGGGATTTGAAGTTTTTATTTTATAGTAAACTGGTAAAATCTAGCTCTGTTAGATGAATTATGGTTAATTTGATCAAGCGTCAGTGAATAGCATTTGTTTGATTTCACTGATTAAGCAAAGTAATTTGTTCATGTTTTTTGTCAGTTTGAACAGGAATTGTTGGAATTATAGCCAAACAGGTTGAAATAAATACCCAAATCATGATTATCTCCTTAAATTAAATCCATTAACCTCGGCATAAACTGTGCTAAGGAATGCTTGCTTTGACAACTAATCTCTCATTCCATTAAAATATGATTAATTACTTGACAGCAGCATAACAATGCTTGTATACGACACGAAAATATTGTAACTGGTTTTATGTACATATTAGATATTTCATGTAAGAAAAATACATTGTTTTCTAATACTTATAAGCTTAGTTCAATACAAATACTGAACTCTTAAAAGTTCTTAATGCAATTCAAGTCCTTTACATAAATCATTTTATTTGTATGTTTGTGGATAAGAATCAATGGTCTAAATTGCTAAATATATGGATTGTACTAGAAAAAAAGGCAAAATTATCAAAGAGGTATTCTTTTACACAAAAGACAATAAAGCCAGTAATGGTGAGCTTTCTTGACTAGATAACCTGCTTATTTTGATTATTAATATAGATTAAGATACTACTTTTTAGATAATATCAGTAAAAGAAAAGCAATAAAAGTAACGAGAAAGCAAAGAGAGCCTACTAATTTATGGTGAATTAAAAAAGTAGCCCTTTGGTCATTAGTGTGCAGGCCTTTTTAAGGTGGCGTTCCATCTACCTTATCAATTTTTTAAACTAAATTCCACATTGGAAACGTTATTACCTATACCGAATGCCCAAACCCTCCCCAAAAATAATTTTTTGCCTCAGTTATTGTTCAGAGAATAACAAATTGTCCTTTTATGCAATTGCACAACTCATATGTTGCAACCATATAAACCTCTCTTGTTTCTGTGTTATGTGGTTAAACCTTCAGAGAAAATAATAAAAAGCTAAGGTTTCTTTGCTTACCGTGCCATGTGTTATCGCAAAGAAACAGCACCATTAATTTACATGTATGTATATGTGAGTCTTACAACATGTAATTTCATTTAACCTCAACTTGTTAGCTCAAATCGCTGACCCTTTAAAATGAAAAAAAAATTTTCCTTAATAATATTATTTAATCTTACCCATTTTAAGAGATGCTTGAAGCACAGTATCCAACCGTGAGTTGATGTATTATTTATTTTGTTCTTAAGAAATAATGCAATACAGTATAATCTTTATAGATGCACATGTACAATAATGCTGAGCAGGCACCCAGAAGAGTCTTTTATGAGATTGCCAGGGAGATGCTATAAACAGACAGGCATATGAAATAAATGCCAAGAGAAGCAGTGGTGATAAGCTTACTACCTATAGCGATATTGTTTGAAACATAAGTGGATGCTTGTGACACAACATCAAGTTCCAATGTCACTATTCACTCCACTTCACACGTATCAACTTAAGAGAGAATGAAAAGAAACATAGGGGAAATTACTTAAGTTTATTCAATATTTATGCTGCAAATCTGACCTACATTTTTAATGTTTGAAAGCGTTCACTTAAAAGATAATGAATTCACAAGATTGTAAATCTTTTTACAAATGTGCTATTGCATGTGACAAAACAGAAACAGTTATATAATATGCATGCAATTACAATCATTATTAGTTTCCAACAATCCCTAGTACCCATATCTGTTTACCCCTACAAGAAAAAGAAAACAAAAAACAATGACATTTTTATCCAATATTATCTCAAGTAAAAAAAATCTTTCATGACTTTAATGCACAGTTAGTTATGCCCTTTAACTGGAAAGCACAGGGACCCAGCCAAAAAAAATGCCTCAGGGTTTAGCATTTTTACCTTCTCCAGGGTGTCTGGAAGACTGGATCAGAAGATTGCAGAGCACTATCGGTAGTGCGGTCCGGCGAAAATGTGGTCCCCCGGCAACGCGAGCAAAAACTTTAGTTCTGCCCTGATTCTTGATTCTCAATGTTGAGATGAGGCAGACTGGTGCAGGAAGTGGAGGTCACGTTTGTTTCATCTACATCAACGTTGCAAAACTAAACTTTAGGTAAGGAGGGTGGGAACCTCCTACCATACATTAAATGTAAACAAAATTAAAAAATTATATATTTTTTTCATTAAAATAGCACCAAACCTATAAGGGTCTGGCCTATAATTGGGTGCAGCCTATATTCGAGCCAATACGGTATTATGGTAAAATTCCATTCCAACATTCATAGTTACTTATTAGAATGTGCTATATTTCCAATTACACAACAAAAAAGATGCTACATTTTTTCAGGATTATTTTTGCAATAGAAATGTTGTAGGCAATTTAGATTCTCACATTTAGCATTATTCTCAGTCTTGTTAATTAGAAATAAAATGTATTAGGTGTTAAACATTAAACTGTATGTACATTAATGGATCTATTAATTTGTAGAAACTTGAGGGAGTTTTTATAACTAAAATCCCATGAAATGTGTGTTTTCTTTGCAATTATGTGCCTGGTCACAGAAGTACGATATATTCTACTAATAGGCATGGTGATTAAAAACTTACCTTTAGTGTTATCACAGTAATCTTACTTCTTATTAAACTATGAGAAAATATTGTTATGACTAAGGAAAATGCTTAACATAAACTGTGGGGAAAACATCATTAACAAACCAGCATAAAACATTGGAAATTTTAGCAATTAAGTACAAAAAGTGAATTAAACTAAATCTACTATAACAAAAAATGACCTTCCTTTGACTCACAAAAATCTTAATATTTCTCAATAAGGACAATCAGAAAACATGTCACTTCATGCAGCAACGAGCATCTCACCTCACCCCCACTGGTTTGGATATGTTCTGCTACACCTAGATTTCTATTACAACCATCTACAAACATCTCCAGGAGGAATATTCACCCCTCACTTTCCTTCATTAGCAAATATAAAGATCTTCTGGTAAACGCCGTCAGGACTAGACAGGCTTAAAATCATCATTTTAACAAAACGTCAGAAACTCAAGAGAGTGCTAAGGTTTTCAAAGAGGAAGATCCAAAGTGCTGAATATATTATGGGGAGAAGGGCCTTTTCCTCTATGTATAGTGCAAATGCTCTGAAAGTAGAGCTTTTATAACTTTTTGTAGGTGATGATAACCTATTTCCCTTTTCCCAAATGTGAAGCTTCTGTACTTCTTATTTCCCAGTCAGTAGTTCATAAGGTTGAAAAAAGACCTAAGTCCATCAAGTTCAACCCTTCTACCTAACCTTCCTATTCTTGATCCAAGAGAAGGAAAAAAACCCTAATTAAGCTACTTAAAATTCTTTCATCAGGGGAGAAAAATTCCTTCTTGACTCCAAAAGGCTGATTAGCATTGCATCTGGGTACAGCTGCTATGCAGATCATACATATGGGTCCCTGGGGTGGAGCAATTGGAGAAGAGGGTAGGCCAATGCTCCGTTCCCCCCATTCTGTGGAAATTCCATGCCGGCTTTTTTTTAGAAGTCTGCACGATCCGGTCCGGGATTCCTATGGGGCCGGCATCAGACACCGGTGCTGGGCATTAAAAACCCCTGGAGCCTGATACTCAGAGAGACTGTTTGGGGAAGAGGTTCCCTGTGCTCCCAAGGCAAGGAGAGGCCCTGAAGAAGACCATCCCTGAGCCAAATGAGGCAATACCTGCCTGGACATTGTGTGTGCTGTCTGGAGGAGGTTTTCCAGAGCCTGGCTTAGCTGGGTCTGGCTGGGGGGTCGAGTTAGTGGGTAATTAGGCTGGTCAGTCTGGACCAGCAAAGTTTAGTTAGAGAGGGCTCCAATTGGGAGCTAGGTTTTCTTTTTATGATTTAGTTTTTGGGGTTTAAGCGATTAAAAATAAAGCACTGTTTTGTTACAAGCTGGTGTTCCAACTCTGATTGCCCTAGAGGACTGTGCTTAGGAAACCTAAATGTGACATGTGTGGCCCTCGTGCTACAGGGTTTGTCACACTCTGCAGACCTGGAGGTTGCCATTCTTGTCAGCCATGTGGTATTTTGGGTGACATTCACTGTTCAAACACCGCACTTGAGATGATTTTGTTTATGCGAAAGCTAATAAAGTCCTAGTTATTTATTTCCTCTATAGACTTTCATAAGCTCAAGATTGTAAGTTTGTCTTAGTCTGTCAATTCTAGTCTTGTCATACCGCTTGAATATATGTATTGTAATAAGCACTGCATCAATTACTGGAGCGATATAAATAAAAGATAATAATAATAATAATAATAATTAGTCAGATTTGGATGAGCTGGGTGATTAACAGTGAGCCATTCTACTGCGTGCCACAAGGCTGTATGATAAGGAGTCAAGTAGATATATTGTATGCAAGCTTTAAACGATTATATATCAAGTTAATATAATTTAATAATATTTTTATCTGCACATAATTTTAGAAGCACCAACATTCAGTTCAATTATTGTTGAAAGGAAAACCTTTTAAATGGAATCCATTTTTTAATCACTGATTAAACACTGGATCACTTGGCATCTAATTTCTTCCCTACACACAGCTCTACGCTTATCAAATTACCTTTACTTTTCCCACAAGAATCTGTAGCTATTAAAACCAAGACTGACTCTAAAGTTCTGAAACTGTTCATCATACAAACACCTAATTAATGAGATGAGCAATGGCAGCTTACTTAAAATCAAATTTGTTCCAAATTAAAGGTTTGTATAATGAATGTATTGTGCACATGAAAGTTCGTACCTTTTTTATCATTTGCCAAAGGATGCATTTTTTTCGTTCTTAATTCTAGTGTTTACCAATCATTCTGCAAGTGGAGCAAAATTAGGAATGCAGCTCTCTATGCACATCGTGTAGTATTAAATTGTTTTCCATAGAATATCTCGATTGTGATTACATGATTTATTCATGCAGTCAAACCTGCCACGAATGTCCTACATTTGATATTGTGACATTTGGTTGTGGAAAAAACGTGCAATTGTAGATAGGATTTACCCTTGCAGATAAACCATGAGGTATTTCTTAAATTACAAATATAAATACAATAGCATATTTTTTGAGTTCCTATAAAAGAGGGACCACATGGAAGAATGAATAAAGAAGGGCTACCCTACTTCTCTTATATGTTCCTGGTTAGGAGGGTTGTCCCTCTTTTATAGGAACGCAGAATGTTTGGTGGGTATGAGCTTTTAATGGTTTTCTACCACCCTAAAAACAACAATATTTTCTATAGAATGTCTTCTGAATTTCTTATCCATGTACATCATAAGCTGTCAATAGGTCACAAAGTCAAATATAAAAATTTTCAGGTCTGTTTTCTATGACCTCTAATACTTTATTTTAGAATTAATGAATAAGTAAGTGTTTACATTTTGACATTTGAAGCTGTCAGATTTTGGTCCCGTGATTAGAGACTTCTGTGTAATACGCTGAAAATATGGTTCAGCAGAGTTTAACTTTAATGTATAGTATATGGTGTTCTGGCAGTGTTATGCTTATCGTGTTAGGGCTTATAGCTCAGCACATTTTTGATGTTATTGTTATTTTGAGAATGAACTCTGTTTTAATGAGAGTATTAAGGATCTTTGCAAACTTGTGTCAAGAGAGTATGCTGACTGATAATCATTATTTGATAGATTTTTTGGCTGCTGGTGTACTACGGTAAATGTAGCACAGGTTGACCAAAATTGAAAGTAACCTTGTTGCACGTACATTTTAAAGCTGATCAGTCTGCCAGTCCTACGCATACACGGAAGTCTCCCGCTTCCCCGGGTCAGTTTCTCCTCAGGAAAGGGAGCAGCGTTTGGCCAAAAAATCAGTTATTCTCATGAATCCTTTACATTTTGAATATAACACACATATGTGTATAATGAACTAATTTAGACGATGACCTACATGTGTACTATATGTTTCAATAATTTACCCTACTATCTTGCAATGTTTTGAAGCAGAACACCAGGACATCATATCTTGGTGCACAGCTTCAGTGGATCACATGGAGGCCACGTGGAAGCTCAATCAAATTCAGAATCTGTTGACCCATTCAGGTGAGATCCTCTAATTTTGTCAAACTTCCCATGATCCCCACTGCCAGCAGAAGTGGCACAGTGGAGCTGCTCACCACAACCCCGGGATAATGCCTACAATTTGGAGCTTTCCTGTTTAAAAAAGGACAGTTGGGAGGTATGGTGTATCTATGTATATACAACCTTAAATATAGTCTGTACACCTGATGTAATCACTAGATTTTTGTTCACTACAACACCCCCAATATAACAAGTAATCATTACCATATGAATGGAATCTGTTCACATCACATTTTTTTTTGGCCCAGGAAGACCTTGTAAGGATATGCACCTTTTATGGCAAGATATATATATATATATATATACACACATACTAGGAGGTAGAACATATTTTGCACTCTAGTGTAATGAACTAACTCAATATAAGATATCATTTTCTTCTAATTTGGCATTGAAGATGGTAATAATGTTATGTCTCGCTTATTGTTTGTGTAAATCCGTTGCATTGCAGATGGGTCAAGAATGTGGTTCTTTTGATTAAGAAAAGTGACGCTAAATAGGCATCTCAAATAGCCGTGATTGCAATCAAGTAATTCTCTTCAACTTTGGACTTCAAATGTAGCAATCATAGTTCCCATTGACTTAGAAATCATCATGCAGGTGTCATCCAATGTTTACAGATGGGAATATTACATTTACTGTGCGGTATTTTCATATCTACACTCCAAATGTCTTGTCTCCTGTCTAGCTACCAATGTGTAATAAAGGACAAAATAAGACAATTAAAGAGCAGACATATAATAAATACATTACATTTTATATATATGTAAGTGCAGCAGTTAATTTTTTTTTGGAACAAAAATGCCCCTAAAACTGCAGTGATAATTTGTAACTCTTGGTGCAGAACTGCATTTCCATTGCCAAATCTGCGATCAAATAGCTATCTCTTATTAGGGTTTTTTTTTTTTTGCAAATATTTTTGTCTCTGAATTTAGTTAAATGTTTCGGTTGTTAATGGAATCCATTATTTTAACATCTAGAGCCTTGGAATTCCAATATGATGTCCACTTTCCGATATCATCAGTTATCAAAGTCAGTGTCGCAGAAGAGTTGTTGCAACTGACGTGATTTTGAGACCTGAGTCTTGCTCTGATCCATCCGATAAAGAAGAGATAGAACGCCATTCCAAAATAACTTCTGAATCTGATCACTGTATCTTACTCAGTCGCAGGTCATTGATGCTGTGCATTTCAAAAGTAAGCTTTGTCCAAATTTCAAATGTTCTATAAATTATAGTTTCATTGCTAGCTGTGAAAGCGGTTTAAGATGCTTAGTGTCTCTTGCCAACACTTCATTAGTGTATAATGAAATTAATACGTTGAGCTTTAATTATTTTTTTTCCTAGATCTTGCTTAATTAAAGGGACACTCCATCCCTCATACGCAAAGTGATATATGTGATCCTACTTGCAAATGCATAAAAGGGAATCTGCAGATGGCTCCTATGAATGTGCCTCTTCCAACACCTCCCAGCTGCAGTAGGAGTGCTTTCCCTGCGGGGAAACGGGAGCCTGTAGCCGGCGTTGAAGAATGAATATTAAAGCATTTCAATATACATTTTTTATAGGTGAGGCTGCATGGGACACTGGAGTAATTAATTACAGCAAAATGACTAATGTGATTGGAAGTGGGGTATAGTAAGCAAGCACCAGATAATTAACTCACTTAATATGCATCATTAAATCATCAATGAAAGATATCAACTCATGAAAAAGAATGCTCTTAATATTTTGCGGAGAGAACCGAGGTTGTGCTACAAAATCCTAAAACATTTAACCCCTTCATGACAAAGCCCGTACATGTACGGGCTCAAAATGCATTGTTTTCAATTGGTTTAGGGACCGCCCATTGTCCTTAAGGGGTTAATCTTCATTTTAATCACAAACCAGATAATCACTTATTTTACTATTTAAACATTTATGCAACATATCCATTTTTAAAATATTTCCTGAAAAATAACCTCCTTTATTTCCAGCGTGACACTAAAATATACAATAATATCTTCATATATTAACTTGATGATTGTAATGTCTATGGGTAAAGGCGCATCCGCTTTGCACTTGGGCTGACATTATTAGGCGTCTAATGTTTTCTCGACGGAGGGGTAATGGGGAATAGAGAAATATTTGCATGGAATGCCTTGGCTATACCCTTTGCAGGCACAGACATGATGTCAGAGCTGAAAATTCGAATTCTGAATAATTTAGAAACAGAACATTAAAGAGCAATAAAAACCAAATTACAGGATTCAGTAATGATTTTCTCACAGATGTGACTATTCCCTTTAATTTGTTTTTACTGCAATTTTAAAAATGGTATATTTACAATAATTGTAAGAAACAGGCAACATAGAAAAATAATTTTTATTAGACCATCTAGTCTGTGTCACGACACAGCGTACAGAGGAGACACCGAAGTCAGGTAGGACTGGCAAAGGATGGTCCAGAGAGCCGAGGTCAGGATACCGGAGAGCAGGATAATCGTGGAACAAGCCGAGGTCAGGATACCGGAGATCAGGATAGTCAAGGAACAAACCGAGGTCAGGATACCGGAGATCAGGATGGTCAAGGAACTAGCCGAGGTCAATAACAGGAACAAGCAGGAAATACGCGTACTGGGAAGGCACTACCGAGATAGGCACGACCATCAGAAGGCAAGGTCTCAGAGTTCTGAAGTCTCTTAAGTAGACACAGGAAGTTAGGCACTAATTGGAGATTTCCCGCCAAAATTCAAAGTGCCGTTACATCACTTCCTGCGCGGCCATCTTGTGGTTGGCGATTACGTAATCTTCCCATATAAGTTGATGTAGTTTCCGCGGGCGCCACTAGGTGGCGTGAAGAAGAACGCGTCCGGACACCAGAGCTGGACCTGTGCTCCGGCTGAAGCTGCTGGGAACGCGACGTGGATGAGGTAAGTCCTCCCTCAAGCTGCAGCGGCTGCCTCCGCTGTGCAGAAGCGGGGGGTCTCCCCCTTCTCCGCGGCGGCTGCGTCTGTTGTGCAGAAGCGGGGGTCTCCCCCTTCTCCGCGGCGGCCGCGTCTGCTGTGCAGAAGCGGGGGGTCTCCCCCTTCTGCGCGGGGACTGAGGTTGCCGTGCGGGAGCAGGGGGTCTTCCCCTACCTCGCGGCGGTTGCTGCTGCCATTCAGAAGCGGGGGGTCTCCCTCTTCTTCGCGGCAGCTGCGGCTGCCGGACCGAAGCGGGGGGTCTCCCCCTACCTCGCGGCGGTTGCCGTTGCCGGCCGGGGGACCCAGCGTATCTCCCTGCCGGTAGCGTGACAGTCTGCCTGTTTTTCTTGATGAAAAGCCTCAGACCTTAATGTGTCCTTTGTGTCGTCTTATATTAAGGATAGATTAATGTCTACTCCATGCATGTCTAACTTCCCTTACTCTATTAGCCTTTACCTCTTCTGCAAGGAGGCTGTTCAGCTTATCTACCACCCTGTCAGTAAAGTAGCCCATATGTAATAAAATACATATACACATATATAAATCAGCAAAACGTATTGCTGCTTATCATTTGTTTTCTTACTGGTCAAAATATGTGATATATTCAAAATTTGTAATCGTCAAATCCCTGTTTCAGATATACAAGCTAAATGTATCCTATAAAAAATATTATTTTGTGTACTAAATGTTTTACATTTTCACTTTAAATTTATTTTCTTAGCCTTTTTTTTGCCTGAAAGAGAAATATGGAAAATAATCAACTGTAGTAGCCCCTTCCTCTGCGACTACTATAGATATGTGAGTTATTATATAGTTGGAGTTATAGAGGATTTATATTATCAGCACAATGCTTAACTAAAGTATTTCAGCTGTGATGTCAATATAAGCGAAGGGAAATCCTTTTTAGACAGGCATTTCTCTTGATACTTGCAAATTGTAATAGTTGGATCTCTGGAAATATATTTTCTAAGCGTTTGTTCGATATATTGCAGTCTGCTAAGGCTTTATCTGTGCGGCATTTTTCAGTTTTTATTTTAATAGCATAAAAGTTGACAAATGTGTCTTATTGCAGTAGGTACAAATCATTTCTGTGTTCCGTTTCTCCCACTGTGCAGACACTTGGAGGAACAGTATCTCCTTAAAAAGGAACATTGTGACATTACATGGTATATTGCAGGGATCGGAAAAGTAATGCAGGTATGTCTGTTGGATGGCACCAACCTCCTCCGTTTCTCTACTTTATTTTGTTTAAAAAATGTATTATACACTCTACTTCTACAGAGAATCCTATTAATGTTATTATCTCTGATATGGTAATGTAACAATTTAGTGTAATAAAATATATCTATGAAAAAAAGTGAAATTTACGGTAACTCTTGATGGTATTTGGCAGCTTATAGGCATTTACTGTAAGAAAAATTCTTTTGACAAGTTCAAAACAAGGAATACCAAGCTCTTTGAATGAACAATAACCGTGGCTTCACGGAATCCTCTATAATGTTCAAGTTCTCTGCTGTGCTAGGTTCAAAGGTTTCAAATGGAACTTAGCAGGGTTCTAACTTGTTTTTGTTGTTATACACCTTTCTACAGGTTACATTATTCAGTGCAATGGTCCAGATCATTAACACAATATAAAATACTAGGGAATCCAGGGAAACACACTACCCTTTAGAAGCAGAGTGTCTATAAAAAATGGATGGCATATACAAACAAGCAAGGGATGTCACATCATGACCAATGTTTACTACTGTATATATACTATTAAAAGGGTAATCTAAGAAGAAACGATTATCCACCAAGGAAAAAGGAATATACAAAAGAACAAAACAGATGTATAATTGAATACCTAGAATGTAAATCAGGATATACATCACAATATAAATAACTAAATCGGTAGGCCACCAGCACATGGCTTGTAAGGGTTAAAACAGGTTGGATGTATACCTCCATTGGGTAATTTCACTGCTCTATGAAGACAGTATCTCATACATTAGTAAAAGTAGTAGTAGTGCCATGTCTTTGAGAGAGAAACATATACGTCTTTGAACTAGGTGAAGAGCCCTAACTTTTAAAGAGTCCGCACTGCTATTTACTTTGTTGATTATAATGGTAATCTTTCAACCATAAAATATTTTATTACAATGATGAACTTGGTAGCAATGTTGGGCAGCATTTTGTAGACCACGTTATGTGTAGAACTAAGATATCTTAATTGAAACTTAGTAGATATGAATGAATGTTTTATCTACAAGCTCTTTTCACAATTAACACATACTAACACACGTGGTCTATGCTCTGTTTGAGCACCTGCTGAGCACCTTGAGATGGCATCATATCACAGGGAGCAGCATTAGGTGGGGTACAGGAAAGTCGACAGCTGTACAGAGACCTCCATCTCTATCATGCTGTATCACCAGTGGCTGTAGACAGATATGACTAGGCTGGTGGGGTGGCATTGAAGATGCTTAGCATGGGCACCACAATGAGTAAAGACGGCCCTGAGAATAGTGTACTTATTATAGTTTTATACTATATACTATATACTGTTTTATGGCAAATAGTCACTACGTTGTTTGTCTATGTGCATGTGACTGAACCTTTTTCTGTGATCTTCAGTAAATAGGACAAAATTATGGCATGTGCATAATGAGCTTTTCTCATAATAGTACTGACACTAGTAATTCATAAAAATAATGATAAAAATCAATTTGTTATATTTTACTAAGTGCTTAAATGGACACTTCAGCCATTATATGTGCTTTCATAAATATGTAAGCTGGTTGGTTCCTTTATATTTTTAGTGGTGCGAATACATTGATGGATTTCGCATAGTGTCCATCTGCATTGACCCTTTTCTCCTCAACCAGCTATCTTCATTGCAGGAGAAGTATTTGGCTGAACTCATCTCCATGTACAAGATATACTTCCCATGTCAGCTCCTACACTGACTCTGGCAAAGGTGTCAGTGACTTCAAGCAACCAATCAATGGCAAGAGTAGTCAGAACACAGAGAAGTGGCATCTCCAGTTTCTACCACTCACTATTTAAGTGTGCCTGTTTTTTTTTTACTTATTTACCTAGTACTATAGTATGTACGTTTCTTTAACTGTCCCTTTAATTGGCCGGCATACTAAACCAAAACTATGGAACTTTTGAAATGTCAAAGTCTTATCATTGTTCACAATTAAATTAAAATTTAGAATCTAATGCAGCACAATAATTACACAAGGATTAGATTTATAATTTTTTTTTAAAATTGCGGTATATTTATTTTTTCTTATTCAGCCTTTCCTATTTTTCAATTTGATGATGCAAAGAAGAAACTTGTCAATTATGTGTCACTATTCCATTGACCTGTCATCAATGAACATAATTATTTGGGAAAAGATATATATATATATATATATATATATATATATATATATATATATAGCTATAGATATATATTCTTTCTTAAAATATTCACAAGTTATTTCCCTGTGTGGCACGTTCATCCCAGACATGACCAGGCCCGGACTGGCACACCGGGCATTTTGCCGGATTGACGTAGGGGCTGATGGCGCTGCAGCTCCAGGCCCCTACCTTAAAATAGGCTCAGTCAGGACCGGACTGACTGGGCCTACGCGGCCACATTAACGCAGGGCATAAGGGGCACCAGCCCCTTAAGCCCCCAGCAACTGCGACCGGGTCCGCCACTCTAGGGGGCCTTAGGGATGCGTGGCCGCACAGGGCTTAAATTAAAACATCGGGGGTGTTTTTTGTTTATTTAACATCCTTCATGTTAAATAAAGTTTGGTTAACTTTATTTAACATGGAGGATGTTAAATAAACTTAAAAAAAAACAACAAAAAAACCCCGATGTTTTAATTTAAGCCCTGTGTGAATGAGTGAGTAAGTGTTTGTGTCTATCATGAATGTTTAAGTGATTTGGGGAAATGCAAAGATGGTACATGAAGGGTGGGCTTTAACAATAAATGAATAAAAATGGGCTGCTCAGTCTTAAATGCCCAGGCCTATTTTTTGTCCGAGTCCGGGCCTGGACATGACTAGGGCATACCCAAGTCTCTCTCTTTTTTAAATTTCTGTGGGTTGTCCAGAGATGATGCCCTTCCAAGGTACAGTAAGGTAGCGTTAACTCACTAGAGTTTGACATGTTCTTCTCTAGTTCTGGAGCCACAGTGCTTGCTGAATGTAGCACTGAATGCTGTCAGCAGTTTCTAATATTATCAGGGGGCCCTGGGCATAGTTTTATGTATTTAACAAAATAATTGAAATGTACTGTACATTTAAATATATATTTGATATCAACATTTACCACTAACCTGTCTGTTACAGATTATTGTTTTTTTGCTATAGTAAATTTTAATCTCTTGACCTTCATGTGTCCTATCTTTTGCTCTATCATCATTTTATTTATCCACTGAACACCAGCTTGCATCAAACTAAGGTCCCCAGGGCCAAGGCACATTACTTTATGCCTTGCTGCTTTCCTAATGACTTTAAGGCCATAGAGAGTTTTGGCTATGAACCCATTGGTTATTCTGTTCTTCATGTGTTTTTTTTTGCTTTCCTCCCTTTTAGATTTCTATGCTCAAGCAGTCATATTGCCTTTGATATTGGTAGCAATTTTCATGAATCACTAAAACTTAATTTTACAATTAAATTTATATATGCATATACATTAGAAAATCAGAACTGCAAAAATAAAAAAATACCTTTTTTTTATTGGACTACCATTAAATTACATGATCAGCCTCCATTTATCAAGTCAAAAGCAATACTAACAACAAAACATCTAAGTAAGACATGTGCAGCAAAAAGGGAGTAAGGAGAATGATAGACTGTTAAGGTACAAATCACAGCATACATTATTTTAGCCAGCGTAAAAAAAAATTGGAGAAGTGGCAGCAGACCTGGGTGCAATTATTATTTTTGTTGTGTCAAATTTTCAGCCAGTTTTTCCAATATAACATCTTGTTTCACATTTATTGCAATGGATTATATGCTATTATATTAGCATGTGTCCTATGTTTTGTAGTTGTGATGGGCAGTGTTGTCATTGGAGATGTGTTTACATACTTTACAGCAAGATTCTGTATATTGCAGGGTTTGGAGCCATTTTCCATAAGGTTTTGTTCATTAAGCAGTGTTTTTTTGAACCAGTTTTTGTTTTAGGTCTAAGAGATTCAGGAAATATTTATTTCAACACTGCATCTTCTGTTAATAGTGAGGGCTGGCACTGGTTGGGGGGACAAGTAAAGCTAAGTGGCCCCATTGGCCTCTTGTCCCCCCAACTGGCACTTGCACACATGTGTACATTAACACACCCATGCTAACACACAAATGCTTGCACACTCATGTTAACATACAAACACACCCATGCTAGCTCATACAAAAACATGTTAATTTTTTATATTGTCAGGTTTAATGTTACTGCTTATTTTTACTCTTCCCAGTTGTAATTAAGCTACAGAATCTGTAAACAAAATGTAATATAAAAATATCTCCTAATTACCTGTGACAAATCTATTTGCTAGTTGGTTTTAAAGGTTTTTTTTTTTGAAGTCTTCGTACAAAAATCATGAGTACAATGCAATGTATCTCCCTTTAAAATTCTTAAATTGTTCTGGGAAGAAATTGGTATACATCTTTTTTATTGTACTGTTTCAGTACAAACTCTCTCTAAAAGTGAATGCTCCAAGGGAAATTGTTTTGGGTTTATTATTATTATTTAGTAGGTTGCTTTGTTTTTTCCCCAATTTCCCCAAGTACACAGAATCCAGCTTCCAGAACAGGTGCATTCATTATTATTTTTGTTATATTCTAATCTGTCTATTCGATAAAAAGCCAAGCAGTCAGTTAAGTTAAGGATTAACAAGATTTACCAGACTCGAGAGAGGTTGCATGTCAACACATGCTAACACTTGCAAAAGAGCTTGCTTATTGACTAACAACTCAGTTGCTTGCAAGAGCTTAGGAGATATGCGGGTTGAATGAAAACTCACATGTTCTTTATGAAATTCAAACATGTTTATTTTAACACCCCTGCAATATATTGAATACAATAAAAGATAAATAAAATAAACGTAAACCTACGCAAACTTGCATTTTTAGCCAGTTCACACGCACTCATGGTTTAGTGAATAGACCTCAAAAATTGTGTTTTAGTCACACTTAATGTATAACAAATTTCCAAGATCATTTTCATTATACTCCTAAATGAAAAAAAATAACACCCATGTTCTCGCTGAAACAACTAGGGCACTGTATAACATCAACAATCGTTCGCAGGTGCAGTCTGTTTAGTTTCAGAACCATCTGTTTTTATGGCAACTTGCCTGTTCACAAATGTGCTATGCCAGATTTTCTATAGTCCGTATGCCAGCCTTAGATGTTTTTACATGGCCCACTGGCACATTCTAAGAATTGACTTGCGCGACAGGGATGTCTTTTTTTTTGTTACAGTGTTATTGATACAGGTTTTTTATCTTGGCTGGATTATATAAAACTGCAACAACCTGGAAAAAAATTACTATAGCTAAACACTAGAATGTGATGTTCTAAAGAAAAATACTTTCACAAGAGTAATGTGCCTGAAGAAAAATGTTCAGAAATGCAAACGAAAACACAATGAACTTATTAAACAATATTTGACTTTGTACTTATACTAAGTATCCCTAATAGCAAATGCTACATACCAATTACAACTGCTTCCTATAATGAGATAATAAAGGATTTCCAATCCCCCCTAAAATATCACCTCTAGTACACCACAAATTCAGAATAAAGACTCTTGATAAGGGCCTCAAAGTCAAGGTACTCACCTTTTGGCTGTAAACAGAATCCCATGTTAAGTGTGGCTTTTATGTCCAAAATACATAGATGTAGATTCTGTTGGTTCTCCTACCAGTAAATTACAACAAGAAGAACCAAAACAAGGGTCAGGTATCAATGGTCCTGCTGGTTGGCTGATTGTACAATATTGAGTTGCCTTTATTTAACTGAATAAGGCTAGGTTTCCACTTGGGTTTTTTTTGCTAAAAACACCCATAATAACGCCAATTCAGCCACGTGGCGTTTTATTAGTGAAAAAAACGCTGCGGCCAGATGTTAGCTGTTCTTCAATAGGAAATCGCACAATGCCATATCCACTTGGCGTTTTTCTGTTCGGGGTTTTTTCAGTCCTCTTTGGCGTTTTTCTGCTTTTTTGGGCTCTGTGGCAGTTTTTCAAAATCGCAGCATGTTGACACTCTAGCGTTTTTTGCAAGGAAATCTTGGCGTTTTTCTCCAATAGAAGTCTATGGGAGAGAAAAAGCGCCATGAAAAAGCCATGTGGGTTTTGCCTTGGTGTTTTTTTATGGCGTTTTTTCCACAGTTACAATGCAGAGGATGGACCCAGTATCTGTGTGTCCTACGAGAAATAGGCTGGAAGCAAACAGTTTCACACAAAACAAAGTCCTGGACTGGTTCATATTGAATTTTACACCATTTGGAACAAACATGCCATTACAAACAAACCAACTGGATCCTGCGTGCCAAAAGCAACAGCAAACAATTTGCACCATCATTTGGGGCCAATCTTCCTAGAGGAGCAGACATTCGGAATAAAGCATGCCTTACAAACCACAGAAAAGAGACAAAAGGGTCCGCCGGGGCGTTTAAGTAGAACTCTACCAAGGAAATGACATCAGGAGAGGGCAGATACTTGCCATTTATCCGAATCCCTTTTAGCTGGGTGAAAATTCCAACGTGTAAAGGCTGGAAAAACTGCCTAAGGTCAAAAAAGCAATTTCCACAGAAAGGCTAAAACGCCAGAAAAAACGCCAAAACGCAGGAGAATGCAGTGGCAGTTTTCTTGGCGTTTTTCCTGGTGTTTTTCATCAAGAAAATAACGCAGGACAAAAACCCAAGTGGAAACCTAGCCTAAACAGAATTGCATAGTTGCTTTCAAATAGAGATGTCTGTGTGAATAGAATCTAATATATGCATGTGGGTCTCTTCATGGATTTCTAACTTATTTAGAGCCAACCAAGCATCTCATACATGGTAGCAATCTGTGGTCTTTTTGTACTGTAGGGTACATCCCTGCAGACTAGGGGGAGACTTCCTATATTTACCTCATCCAGACAGAAGTATTCCCTTAAAGAGGAAAGCCACATGTTATCTATTAAACAAGCTGGCTTCTTCTTGGGGGGAAAAGAATGCTGCTGATCGTCTATTGACCAGTTGACAGCTATTCTCTATGTAAAAAAAGTAAAATTATGTTCGACTAATGTAGTAAGCAGCCTAATATGACTGCTTGCTACCATGGAACCAGAGACTAAAACAAACAGTGCAAGTATGCTACCAGTTGATCAATTGTGAAATCATATGACTGGGATGCTGGTAAAAAAAAGCCTGGTACTAAGCAGGGTGTTGGGATTGACAGTAATTATGTCTGAGGTAGGTAGGCAATGTAACAAAGAGACAGAGTATGCAAGCAAGGTGTCGGGCTGTAAAGATTGAGACATTAGTAGCAGAAAGAGGGACGCTATTATTACACTTTATAGATCTCACCTGATGTGTTGTGTACAGATTCCATCTCCAGAAGGATATAGGCATTCAAGGGAAAGTTCAATTAATATGGCAAATTATGTGAAGGGCTAAAGGATCCCAATATGTATAGCTTGGAGGAAAGAAGAGAGATGGGGGATGTGACAAAAACACCAAAATACATTAATTTATCACAAGAGGGAAGTATCGTTTAGGCCAATAGGCCATAGTCTAAAACTAGAAAATAAAATATTGAGATGGAATGTAGTTGAACTGAGAGGGTGGTTAATAAGTGGAACAGCCTTGCAGCATAAGTAGTAGCAGTTAATACAGTAAAGAAATTTAAACATGGGTGGAACAGGGACAAGTGCAATACCAAGCACAAAGTAAGGTTTGGGTTTTTATAGAAGGAACTATTTGGCTAATTGGTTTAAACATAAAATTCTTTGTTTCTATTCCCCTACTGACCACAAGGTGGTCCCAACTGGTCAGTAGAATGCCCTGGTACCTTCATTTTTCTTTCTTCACATTACATATTTATTTTTTATTTGTGAGTAGTGAATTTTTCTTGCATGAACTCAACTGTAACTTTTAGTAGCAGTAGCTCAACTTTTTTTTAGTAAAAACTCTTAATTATCCTATGACTCATGAGGCATTCTAACTGAAACCAATATTTACTGGAAATTTTCAAACTTAAAAAAGCCCACAATCACTAGAATTTCTTCTGGTAAAATAAAACTTGTTATCTATGATCGTGTATGTAAAAAAAGAAAGCATACTGGTGAAGGTTTCATGCATGGCCGTGCATGTATCTTATTATGCATACGATTAGACATATATGTCTGCCATGTTCATGTACATATGTCACATGACAAGGATTTAGAAGAGGTCAAAGCACCCCAATCTTTTCAAGTCCTGTCTAACACTAATATGCATATATTGCTTAGCACATAAATAAGTGGTACTGCAGCACTTTAATCTGCTGACCATTTAAAACGCTACCTGTATGTACCCTATATGGAATATAAATACAGTTTTTGGGGTGCTGCTGATCTGGCCAAAACAGGGGCCTTATTAATGGTGTCCAGAGATGGTTTTAGAATACTGAGAATACTGTGGTAGTTGGCATGAGAGATTTGGTTTAAACTCACCTATTTCACAATTCTTGATGAAGGGCATGGTTTTTTCCAGATAGAAAATCTATGTTGGCCCTACATGATGTATATTTTAATGGGTGTGACTTCTCACTAAGTTAACTATATACATTATACAGGGCCAGCCAAGAATGCCCACATTTATGGAGAAGGAAGAACAATGATCTGCAGTTGATGTCACCAGAGCTTCTTTCCTTGTAGTGGTTGATCACCGTCCATTCCTTTAGCACTGAGAAACTGAACAATAACAGGCATGACTCAGGCATCATTCTTGGGTATTTTCACTTGAGATTCATTTCCAAATTATTTTATTCTTCTGTATGTTTTTACCACTCAGGAGAAGATTTACCTTTACTTTATCCAACAGAACAACTGTTTTACACTAGAGTGTTTCCACTATTCTTATAGAGACATGTACAATGTATATACTTTACATTTTATATCCACAAGTAGTCTATTTTAAAATAAATCAGGGATATGCGATTCAGGATAAAAAAAAGATACAGAAATTGCTGTAAAACAAAGAACAGAAAATAATAGGAGGAAAACCATTCAGGTACAATGCATGCTATATAATAAGGTTAATGGCAGAGGTATACCTGTCACAGACTGACAATGATTACAACGTGGAAATAAGACAAATACTATAACAATGTCTTCGGAAAAATACGGGGTGCCAGGAAGACAATAGCAAAAACAGTTCTTGTGAACCCCGATGGGTGTATCAGAGGCCTTTAGAAACGGCTGAACTTTGTAATTTAAAACGGTTACTTGTCTTGCAGGTGCAGACATTTCACACCGAAAAGTACAAAGGTAGTAGAAGGTAATAATTTCTCTGAAATAGCATTAAATGCTCAAATGGAAGCTAAATGTGTTTTAAATGAGTTAAAAAAGTTTAATATTTCAGTGGAATTATTCTTTAAAATATACAGCTCGATTGAACATGAATTATTGCTACTTAGTTTAAATTAAGATCCTAGTGTCATTTAATCTTCATTAAAAATAAAATGTATTGAAATAATTAAAACCCTGCACAACCTTGTCATTTCTGTGTAATAATATATTCTTTTATCTTAGCTTTTCTCAGTTCTATTTCTAAGCCATTAATTAAAGTAACCAAATCATTGTCACATCCTCACAATGTTTGACTATACACGAAGAAAGAGTATTGCATGTGAAATAAGTAATTTGACTCCAGCTAAAAATATATTTTCAACTTTATTGACGGCTTTCCAGATATGTTGTGGAGACAATTAGTTTGTGTAACAGTAATGTCATAATCATTCTTTTGACATAATTGTTCCATTTTTATTTAAAAAAAAAAATAAATAAATAAAACTCTCCACTTTGTCCAGAGCTTCTTTGTGAAGTGGTCCGCAGGACACCTGGAAGGCTTATTCTCTAAGCTTTGGGTTATCATTAGTGTTACAGAAGTAACTTAACCTAAAAGCACTCAACTAAGGCCAACACATGCAGAAAGTCATCTAATCATAAACAGGTTGAGTTGCTGTAGAGTTGGGAATTTCAAACCGTTTTTTAAGATCAGTTCTACGTTCGTATCGTTGGTGGTCGGGTCATTGTGAGAGTCAGTCTGGTCAGTTGGTTTGAGTTTGTGAGCTTGGCTCTTGGTTGACAGCTGAGTTCATGCACATTGTCAGGCTGCTTAGTTTCAGGCAACTCAGTTCAGCTGGCTTGAGCAATCAACTTGACATCAGTTCATTTAACATAACTTAATACACCCTAACTTGTCTTTCAAGCTAATCTTCCATCGGTGTAGATGGTTCATTGCATGGTTATATTTGAACTCTGCTCACCCCCATGATCAATTTAAGTAAAAGTCGTGCGTGCTTTCAGAGAAAACCCAATGACATTGCCTAATAAAACTAAAGAAGAGGTTCCAGCAGAAATATATATATTTTATATGAGTAAAGCTCTTCTTGGTTCGTGATTACAAAGGAATCAGTAATGCTTTAATGATCTGCTTATTTCTATGGTATACAAAAGGGAAATAAGCATTCATGCCCAAGTGGCTTCACAAACGTGTAACGGTCACAGTTTAGAGAACTCTCTGCTGGTAACAAACTACAACCTAAAGAAAATATCCACCAACTTTTAACTTTTAATATTTTCTGATTTACAAGAACATATACATAAATCTTCTCTCTTTGGAATTGGCTGACAGATGATAAATGTGTCAAAAAAAAAGTCTTCAAATAAAATGAATTCAGATTTTCTGATGCCAACCCTAAGGAATATTAATGTAATATATTTTAATAAGTTAAGCTGTTTAGGTCTTTATTTGGGATGCGCGTAGTTTATGTATAAAGTGTGTAAATCCATTCGAAGTTTCATTGTTCTCTTTTCATCTACTGTAATTGGGGACTAGGTAAATTCCTATTTCTCTTTAAAAAAAGATAATCTTTTATTAATCCATAATTCTTAGGCAGGATTGGCATAGTGTTTGCTCTGCAAATTTCATGATACACCCTATGAAATGGTAGCTCCTTAATATGAGAACTGGAGTCCACAGGAGGGACATTTGGCATATACCATTGTGCTAGAGATAAAGCATGAGCAAAATAGAAATATTCCGGATGTATCTATAATTTCACTCCCATCCCGTGGCACGTAAACATTGCACAGCTTAAAACACAATAGGCTTTAGCAGACTGCCCACTGTTTGTTATGAGACCCAAGTAGTCTACATTTTGCCAAGATCATACTTGCTCATATTGTTGAATATCCCAAAAATATTTTCTGCCCTTTATAGTCTACGTTGAGTCTCTACTCGATACCATTTTATTTAATTGATTACCTTGTTAATGATATTCAAAGTGGGTACTTTCTTTCCCTTTTATTTATATGTTATTTTGTAACTTATATGTTTTTTTTAGCAGTGATACACTGTGCCAGACTACTTGTGTATGTATGCACTGCTTTCCCTCTTTAGGTCTGCTATTAATTGTAAACTAATTAGTAACCCTTGTAAGAAAATGGTTTTAATGAAAATCCAGATAAAGCAACAAAAAAAAAGTCCCAAAATTTAAATTTAAATGCCCTGCATTCATTACAAAATGTATTAAAGTTATTCAAATGAGCTACATAACAGCTTTGTACATAAAAAAAGAGTAGCCATTTGTTGCTTTTTTTCTCTCAAGTTTAAGATTGTTTGTAGTAATTAAGGTGCATTCTAACGAGCAGTTTTCTATGGTTATAAAGGTTGCTTGCTGGTCTGATAACATTTAGTGTCGTCCTATAAGCACTGTACTCAGTGAAGGACACAAAAGCCTTTCAGGTGAGAGATCTGAAAATATTAACTTGCTTTACATGTATAGAGTCACTTTAGTCTAGTGATTGTCAAGGTCGCCAATTAGATTGTAAGCTCACAAGAGCAGGGCCCTCTTCTCCTTCTGTGACAGTATGTCGTAACGTGCGATAATGTTATTGTCAATCTTGTAACAGGGCGATGGAATCTGCTAGCACAAATGTATTAATGTAATTTGTATAAAGTCGAGCACTAGAAATACCCATTTACTTCTTAACATTATTTGCTTAATATTACTAGATTTTGGGTGTATGTTTGGTGTGTTCTTGTTATTATTCACATCATACTACCAACATTTAATATACATCAATATTATTATTATGAAATATATTGAGTCACATGTTTATTTGCACCAATGGATCAAAAATTGAGGAATACTACCCAAGGCTTTCTTTTTATGGGAATTCAGACCTAATCACATTTTACCTTTGGAAGCTTTTCCAATGTCATTAGTATTATGTCAAGTACATAACAGAAAATGCTGACTGGACAGTTGTCAACAGATAAGATTGATCACATAATAGGGTTGAGCTGTGTGATATATTATATCACTTTATTTTTCCTCGGTTTAGTAATTAGACGGGGTTATTCCACATAGAAAAATAACCCAAGGGTTTGTTGTTTTTTTAAACCACCGAGCTAATACATCAAGCATTTAAACTTTAAATGATAAAAACACGAAACAATTGAAAATCATATATGTTCTGCAAAAAAATCTAGTTATGGACTAGAAAAAAGTGTCTATGATTGAAACAGCAAGAAGCCAACTAGAAGTGAAGGACACAACCTATATGCTCAGCATCAATATATACAATGGGGAATGCTCTTCAAGATATAATATAAGACCTTAGATGTGTACAGCGAAGGATAAGCAAAATAACTCAAGGACATTACATTATCTAAGGTCAGAGCACATTGAAACGAGTTTGTTAAAGAGAGACAGGAAGAGTGGTGTGATCTCTGGTTAGACCTCACCTAGAATATTGTGTACAGTTCTGAGCACTCCATCTCCAGAAGGATATTGACGTTTTGTACAGGGTTCAGAAGAGGGCTACTAAAATGGTGAATGGTTTGCAGGAGAAAACTTATCAGGAAAGGTTAAGGGGACTCAATATGTATAGATTGGAGGAAATAAGAGATAGGGGCAATGTGATAGAACCATTTAAATAGATTAAGGGATTTCACAAAGTATAGGAGAGGCGGTTGTTTTGAAAAGAAGGGAACTGTTAGAACAGTGGCATTGTCTAAAACTTGAGGGTCAGAGGTTTAGATGTAATGTAAAGAAGTTTTACTATACCAAAGTGGGTGGTAGATAAATGGAACAGCAACAAATTAAGTTTCTTTAAAGGGGTATACCCATAATCCATTTATACATTGTATAACTGAAATTAGAATTTTAATGTGTTTATTCTGATTGTAAGCCAAGACTAAGAACTGATTACGGTTTGTGTCCTTACATCAAAACAGGCAGACAGGATGGGCAGAATGGTTCTTATCTTCTGTCAAATCCTACGTTTGAATAAAAACGATGATGATGTGGTATTGGGGTAATAGACACGTCATTGTGGGGGTTTTGCATTTTGTCAGAAGTGCATCTTTTTTATGCAATATTTTTATAATTATGCAATATAGAAAACCGGAATAGTTGGTGGGTGACATGAAAACACAAAACATACGCTAATAAAACCAATGATGATTGATTAGAACAATAGAAAAACAGAGGGCAATGTATAAGAGAAGATTTCGTGCCCTTACAACCTCAATAGTGGTACTATCCTCAACACTTCATATTGGCCTCACATAATGGACCTTGAAAAACTAGAAGATTGTGTGTGTAGCTGGTGAAGATGATACCAACCAAGGCCTTCAGACCAGATAATGTTCCGTGTTCTCATGTAGATGTTATTTGCGTTTCTTGATCTTGACAATGTGAAAACTTTAACAGCTTTAGCATGGGAAGGTTCAGATATCTTGTAGTTCTTAGACCTTGTGGAATATATTGGCTTTGTAATATTCAACTACTGTCATCCAGTCATTATCTGGGATAGGTTAATGAAGAAATATGTTACAAGTCTCAGCTGTTGTAAGAATACAATAGGCCATTTGGTTAGTTAAACTCTAAGGGAAGATTTCCCTATTGGGAAGAAAGTGTTCCTGGCACGACCACCATGGCAACTTTGCCACAAACCTTTAAGAGGAAGAGTGTTGTTATATGGAGTCATATCCCAGTGTCCAGCAGAGAAGATGGGTGGAGGAGAGGTAAGCGCTCAGGAGTGGCTGGTGATCTGTCCTGGATCAAAGCCTGGTATTATTATATTATTATTATTTATTGTTTTATATAGTGCCATCATATTCTGCAGCGCTGTACAGTGTTATAACTGCCTTGCAATTGGTAATCTCCATGCTACTTTATATGTTCGAGTTCTGTTAGTAAACACTGTATGAGGCATTAGAGGCTTAGTTTACCATTCTACTTACTGTCTAACATATTACGTTTTAATATTTTCTTTTTATTTTATGTTTAGGAGTTTTCCTCTGGCATGATACTATAGTAACTAGGTGCTAAAATGCTTTGGTTAGTCGCTGTTAACCACTTCCAGCTTGGGTTAGCGAGTAATTGGTTCATATGTGAGACTTGGGAGCCGTATGTTCCCACTGTATGGCGATAATTTATGGCTATTTGTCTTCACTGGGCTGGCACATTACATTTGCCCATATGGTGCATGTGCAACTGCATCTTTAAGTTATCTACAGTGTATGGTATACGTTTTACTAAAGGAATAAAGAGTGAATTTATGTCCCTTTTAAAAACCTATACATGTATGTTGAAGAACAAGCTCTTTCCCCCACCCCAGCAGTGATATCTATCTTGTAGAGAGCAAACTAGTATTAGTGATTTAGTATTTTAACACCAATAAGGATTGCTTTATGTATACTAATATGGTTTTAAAACAAGGTTTATCCTGAAAAAGAAATAATGTATACTTTATGTGGGTATAATAAACACGGAAAAGGGGAGTCAAAGTTTAACAAGCTTGTGGCACAAATGCCTCAAGTCTTTAGGGTATGAAAAATTCCAGGTCATGGTGGGGGTTAATATGTCCCTTAAAATGCTGTGTATCAATGTTTAAAGGGAATACAATTAAGACTACAATTTAATGAGATTCTGTGAAAAGTGATATATATAGCAAGCTTTTTATATTCCTGTATAAAAGTGAAACGCCTTAGGGAAGATTATATCTATTGATCCAAATCACATCCTAATGGAAAGAACACACCTCTATGTTTTAGTTGATAAACTGGCATCAATGTAATCAATAATATTATACTGTTTAAGTGTTTTGTGCTGACTGCAAGCAATTAATAAACCTTACGGGCTTCTTTTTATGGTAATGTTAAAAGAAAAATGCATTCGGCTTTGTGTTTTGCATTTCCATTGTTTCAATGGCAAATGTAGCTTAGTTACAGGATGTGTGTCTGATACATGATTTTGGGGTAAAAAGTACTTTGTTTAAGATTATTTTATAATAGTAACCTGTGTCTCGATTCCTAGATGCCAAGAAACATAAAAATCAACATCATTCGGCCCATCTACTTTGTCCTTTGAACCTGTTGTAAAAGCCCGGTCCTTGGTTTCATCTCAGACTTATTGATACAAACTTCAAAGGGAACATGCAGCTGAAGTCCAATCCTTCATAGAATGAATGAAACATTTTGTTCTCCTTCTTTTATGTTATGTAAGGGTATTTAAACAGTTTTGAACTGTGTGTTACCTTTAAGTAACTGACAGCATAACACTCTCTTATGAATACACAGAATAACTGCTGTCTTGCAAAAGGATTAGTCTTAAGAACAACCTGTGTTATGTCCAGTACTTCTTGTTTAACTATAACACCGTTCTCTTAAATAATTTGAACAACTATAGTCTTTTTTCTTGTTGGACCTGTCATTAACATGGCCATGTTCTGCTGGGTGTCTCGTTATTTTGTCCTTTAAATAATGTAAAAACAAAACGTCAATTTTAGATGTTCTTTTTTTTTTTTTTTTAAATGCCAATTTTATCCAACAAATTTCCCGTAGATAAGCAGTGTAAGTAGTAAGAAGTAATTTGAACAGCTGTCTACTGCTTTGATTGGTGTGTCCTTACCCCGTCACTCAAAGGGTTAAAAAATAAAGCAATGTTAATAATAAAGCAATCATACATAAAGCATTAATGGACATTATGAACAAAAATATTATAGTCAAATATATGAAGTGGAGGTCAATAAACAAATGCAGAACCATAATAATACTGAAACATATTAAAAAGGAGAAGGAGGAGAAGGCAGATTAATCAATCTAATTAGTACAGTTCTTATTAATAACTAGCCCAGACTAATGATGATATAAACAAACCAACAAATAGTATGCCCAGATGATGTTAAAATTAGTTATTTATTGGCAAAGTAGGGGATATACTAAAAAGAGATCATATTGCAAAGTGGTATAAACACCATAGCAACCAATAGAATGTTCATGACCATTACCTTGCTTTTAGCACTTTTGCACTAGAATCACTAGAGCTGGAACCATTTTTTTGGGGGTGGGGGGTTGAAATACGATTGACGGTTGAGCTCAAAGCATATAGTGTTTTTGGGGTAGAATTGGGAAGATTATTTGAAGGCTTTCTGCATTATCTGATTGTCTTTGTGGGAGTCATAATGCTTGTGTCAAATAAATGACCACACCAAGCTCCATCCCTACAAACAAAAACAGGACTACATAATAAGAAAGACGGCCATGCCTATTTTTCAGTGTATCAATGAAACAGAATTTGTTTCTAAGGTGATCCGTGTCTTACCTCTAAATCTCTAACTACATGACCCTGCATTAATAGTGTGGTAGCTTACATGCAAGTAGCTATGAAGACAGGCTCCAGGTAGCTAAATTGTATGTGTTAGTGAGACTGAGTATGTGTGTGTGATAGTGTGTGTTATGAGGGGGCAATTGATTATACTTGCCCCGGGCCAGATATGCCAGCCCTCCCTATGTATAGAACAGTGGCTCACACAACAAGGTGATCTAGTACTTATTTATTTAGAAACTGACCATTGTTTTATGCAATACCAAACTCCTGGCTTCTTATATTCCCGGATATACGAAGTAAGAGGATGTCAGGTCATTTTCACGTAAAAATTAATAGAGGATGTTAAATACAAGGTTTGGTGTTGATGAGAATCATTAACACAGATTACAAAGAGGGCACCTGCCAAGGACGGCATTAGTCAGATAAATGGCTTTTCATTTGCTTGAATGCTAACAAACTCTTTATTTAAAACAATTTGGTAACGATGGTGTTTCCTGTATTTCCTGAATTCATTTTAATATGCAACAACCTTTACATCTCTGCATGTAATAATGAAGAAGATTAATCAGCACTTGAATATGCAGGCTCTGAGCACAATACAAGGAACACACCGTTTCATATTTACTCATGTTGTAAGTCAGGGGCCTGCAACTTTGTATTAAATGTCACACTGTGAAAATAAAGGCTTTATACTCTTTCACATAACAAGGTGTTAAGATACATTATAATATCAATGTTATAGTAAATTAATTTTAATAATGCAGAATGAATAGTCAATTAGCAATCCTTCCTTACGTGGATTCGCAAGGAAGGTGTGATACGGTCTATTTATTTGTTTTATTCAATGTGCTGCTATATGGTGACAATGCCATTAGTAGTATATATTTCAAAGGAGAACTACTGACATTTTGAATTACTAGTATCAGATTAAAACATATATATTTTTTTAATATTCTGTTATTTTCTTTTTTGTTTTAAACAGAACTAGTGTTTGCCAAATAGAATGTTTTCAGGCAGCTGCATATTAGCCATTTTTACGTTTTTCAGCTTTTTTATGTTACCTCAATCTACTAGGCCAGGGGTAGGCAATCTTCGGCTCTCCTGATGTTGTGGACTACATCATAATGCTCTTACAGTCATAATGCTGGCAAAGCATCAAGGGAAATGTAGTTCACAGCATCTGGAGAGCCGAAGATTGGCTACCCCTGTACTAGGCAATCATTCTGACTCCCTATCATACTGCATGTGATAAACAATAGTCTTCATCACCCAGGCAGACACTCTGACTAATGAAAGGTTATGGAGTGCTAGACTTTATAAGCATTGACGTAAAGAATCAGCTGAGTGTAGATTGAAGCAGGCTATGAAACGACTGACAATGGCAGCGTCAGGGACTGCTGTTAAGGGAAGTTGATTGGAGTAAAATGCCATAAAACCAGGTTTTTGCAGCATCGTGTTTTATGTTCAAAGGGAAAATGTTTATTTCCATTGGACTTCCCCTTTAAGTAGCCTATGTGACCGGCTACTGACACAGTTGTTTACATTTGTCACACTTGTGTTGGTTTATTTGGCCAGTCTGTTAACTGGAAAACATCGCCAGTGACTATGCTGAAGGAAACTGCAGCTTCTGCCCGCATCTTGATTAGTTTAATCATTAAATTAACATTAATTTAAACACCATCTGCCAATATCTGCAACTCCATGGAGCATTGAAATAAAAGCATTTCAGAGTTTCTAATGCACATTTTGAATACCAATTTTCACAGATGGGTGCCTCAAAAAATAATGAGAAAATATAGCTTAGGACAAAATGCTTTCTCATAATACCTGACCTAGGGCAATAAACTCTTGAGAAAGTCAGGCTTGTATTTGACAGACAAGATGTGTCACGTGAAGGTCTTTACATGGAGGGATTTCCTTACTTTGCGTTGAAGAAGCAGGCTTGGTCCTGTATATTTATTTGTCGTGGACTGGCAATTTTATCCAGATTACAATCAGGACAGGTTCCTGGGGATTGCAGACAATTCCTCGTAGTTTAATCCTGACTTCAGGAGTTTATTGTATATAGACGGCATTTAGCACTTTTTTTTTCGTTTAAAAGTGCCACCTCATTTGTGAGTGTAATATTAACTTTTTTTACAAATATAAAAGTCTTAAAGATTTTACACTGCTTTTCTTTTTTTGTCTGCTCTAATAGGTTAAAATTGTATCCCTTTCAATACACACATTGTTTATATTACATTGTATCATATTATTTGTTTTTATTATTTTTATATTTGCTTTTGTATTACTTTCTGTGGATTTTCACACTATAGCACTTTAGTTGTAATAAGTATAAATTAATTTTTATAATTTATAAATAGGTGCACATTTTAGTGTTCTCGCCTTGTTTATTCCGTTTTGTTTCTGACACACATATGAGGGTGTTTTATGGTGACTGCAGTACAATTGCACTATTAACATTTTAGTGTCACTTTGATTATTCTGTTATTGCTATGGCAATAACCCCCAGACCAGGGGCTATTGACTGTTGTACTGACTGTAGGGCAATAACCTCCAGCCCCCCAAGCCTAGTGTGAGCCCCTCTCACATTTTAACATTGAAGAGGGTCTTCTATGGGATAGTTCAAATACTTGTGCCCGTTCTGCCAAAGATTTCCATTATATGAGCAGCTAGAATTTTTTTCCCTGCCATTCCATTTTGTACAGATCTCTGCTCCACATGCATGGCCCCTGATAGCAGTCTGCTGAACCAATTTCTAGTTCTGAGGCCCTGTTTAGTTCCCTCCTGCCAGTGTGGAAGTCACACTGTCCAAACAGAAAACATCTTCATGTTATGATTCTACTATGGAAACTTAACCATATTTCTCAAATCATAACTTTGAAGATGGTAGATGGGGCTTCCCCTGTACGATTTTATAGCACCCGGGACCAGACATCTGGCATCCATAGAAGATACCCTGCTTGGATGCTCTTCATGTCCCACCGATTTTATGATAGTGTCTGGCCAGGTTTCCAAATAACATTAA